>NC_052018.1:97223273-97523273 GCF_015832195.1 Motacilla alba alba
TGGCTCTGTTTTGCTCTCTAATGAAGCTTGACCGCTTAGAAACAAGCTGTAACCAAAGCACATTGTGCATAAAAAGACACCTCCAAAAAATACCACCCAAAATCCAACAAAACCAATCCCAGTCTCAACCCCCTTATTGGACACTGCTTTTGAATTTCTTCCTGCCCTTATTAGATCCGTTTGATTTCCAGTCCTGGTCTGCCAAAAGATTTAGGTTCCCATCAAGGCAGTTTGGAAGAGCATTAATACTCAAATAAATAAATGCAGCAGGCAACTAAGCTGCTCTGAACTAATGGCAGGACACTTGAAAGTGCTGTATTTCAGATAATGGTGTCAGTTTCAGAAAGGCATGCAAACTGGTTTAATCAAAAGTTATATTTTATGAAATTCCTGACCATTTGGAAAGAGATTGCATTGGAGAATTTAAAAGACTGGGAGTTTCTGGCTTTATTTCTGCACTGCTGATAAGCAGCAATTTTTGCAGAAGAGGGAGAAGTAACCCTCTGCAATAAAACCATTTGCATAATAACATGGGAATGAGTTATTGCTTGAGGTGAGGCATGGTTTCTAATGGCTGCCTAAGCTTTCATCTCCATCTTTCATGGTCTAGTCAGACATTTTTATAGTGCTGACACAAAAAGAGAGCATTTATGTTGCTTCCATTCGCCATCTGTCAACAGTTAGGTTAAAGTGCCACTACAAGAATACTTTTCATCTGATTTCCATTCCAACGTGGTTCATCAATATACAGTATTTGAACCACACCAGCTTGCAAGGTCCTTATTGCATATTTTTTATGCACCATTAATGGTTAGCCAATAGAAGGCAAAAGTCTCTTTTTAATGTGAAGAGGGTGGTATTTACGTTTATTGTGAATTTTTTGGATGTACCTCCTGTACAATTTTCTGAGCTATCAAGAGTTGGTTTTCAGTAAATAGTGTGAAAAGTAAAAATACGTTAGGGCTGAGAGGAAGTGGATTTTCATTTGTCTTGTATGAGATACATCCATGAACACCAATGATTGATTAATGGTTTGGGCATCAGGTAGGAGCAAAAGGTGAAGCATTGTCATAATCTCTGTTTTACTTAAAATTCCTTTCAGCTAATGAATCTAGTTTTAATAGTGGCAGAGACCACAAAAAGGTTATTTAGTGAAGAAATCTGGAGACCTTAGTGAAAAAACTTATGTTCTTATTCTGTGTGTAGTGCAGTTGTAAGACTGGACAGGGTAGATGTGTTGGTAACAAACTAAAGCAGACTAAAAGGTGCACAGATTTCCTCTTTGTATCCTTTGGAAATGCTTGTTTTGCGAGCGTCCAGAGAAAAGAAGCTATAACAAGATTGAACTACAAGGGCAACAATTAGTACCTATATTTTTGGCATATGTTTTCTGGATTTATATCTAGGATAATTTTTTTGAATTCTGCTGGTTGGCTTTTTTTTTTTTAATCTATTTTTTTTTTGTTTTGTTTTTTTGTTTTTTCCCCCGGTTGGTCTTCACCTAGAATAGCACCCAGACCCAGGTACCCCCAAATACATCTTTCACTGATGGTGAGAAAAGAAAAGCTGTTACAGACCACTTCAGCATATCTGTTATACAAGTCAATATGTTCCAAAAATAACCTCTGTGTGCTGAGAAAGAGGTGGTTGGGGGATGACAAATTTATTTTAAATTAGAGGAAAAAAGAAAGGAAAAGAAAACCCAAAGAAAGGAAAAAGTTGAGATGCTGAAGAGAGGGAAAACAATCTGGTTTTAACAGGATTTTCTTCCAAGTACCTCTGTCCCTTGGGTATGCAATATTCACTTAGACTAAATTTCTTCCAGCTTTCTCTCAGATTTTGAGAGCCTCATTTTTCTCCAGCTAATATAGTGCAACTCATATATTTTATGGGTGACTGGCTTCCAGAGGAATGTAGGTGTGAAAGACCACACAACCGTGAATCTGAGTTGTATGGAGTGATCACTACAGGGGAGAAGGAGTGTTTAGTCTCTTTCTTGTCATAGTCAGAGGAGGCTTTCACACTGTGGGAGGGATTGTAAAGATCCAGGGAAGATATTACCTGATTTTGTTTCAAGTTATTTTCAGTTCATTGCCTGAGATTGCTTGCTTCTTGAAACTTTGTTTTGATGCTGTTGGCCACTGGAGTGGGTATTAACACACTCTCACTCCATGCCTGGCTTGATCTTTGTGATTTAACTTTTTAGCTGTGGTCTTGTGACCCACGTGTGTGCAGATGGAAAGTACTGTGTCTTGGCTTCACATAAACAAAAGGCTTTTTTTTTTTTTTTTTTTTTTTTTTTTTTTTTTTTTTTTGTCTCAAAAGGGTGCATTGTGTTGCACTTGCTGTCAGAGTCTCTGTATTTGTATAATTAGGACTGTCCAGCTGGTGTATGGGATTCTATTTCTGAATTCTTACACAGCTGATAAATATGCCTGAATTTTAACAAAATTAAGAGATCAAATTCAAAATTCCTTGGGCTGTTTATGTCCAGTGTTTTAACTGCCTTTGTCCTGTTATAGAGTGATGCAAAGGATCAAAATATCTAAAAAGTGCATTAATTTGGGGGCTTAAGATGCCAAAGTCGTGCATATATCTATACATCTGATCTTAAAACTTTTTCATGCAGCTTGGGAGCCTTTTCTTCCCTCATTCAATCTTTCATTGCTCCTACTAGGCAGCGACCAGAGCTATTAGAAAAACAAAAAAAAAAGAGTTTCATGCCGGTTTTATTCACATCTACAGCCTTCTGTTTCTTAGTTGTGATTCTTCGGTCCTCTTCTCATATTGTTGTCCACCCTCTGTTACTTCTTCCCACAATGACAATTAATGGAATACTCTACATCTTTTTTTGAACTCTTGGTTTTTCCTCTTAGTTCCTGATTATTTTAATTCTGCCAGACCCTTTTCATATCCTTTCCTCGTCTGCCTCTAATCTAGAGTATATAATTCCTCCTACTCCAATCCCTCATTTCCATTCCTGTAACGTTCCATGTCCTTTCTTGGAGCCTGGGCTAAGCACACAGACCAGTTAAAATGAAAATATGCTTTCCAGATTTTAGTAGCCTAATTTTTTTATTTTAAATGAAGCTGAGACATCAGTCAGATTGTTCTCTAAACCCCAGTCACATCAGCAGCTAAATGAAAATATCAGTTATTCTCTGCCATTCCCAATCTGCTTGCCTTTAAAAGGTATTATCACAGCAAATATTAGGAGTTTAGACATGTCCATAGTCTTTTGTTGAAAAGCTCTTGCAAACAAGGCAAGGGAGATGCATCTGAAATCCTTATATCTTGTGAAATAATATTAACAATGGGTCTGGCACATGTGAGTGTTTAGACAGGAGGCTGTCAGATCCCAAGAGGTTGAAAGTGAGAAATATTTGAAAGACAAAGAGCAAGTCATAGAAATGGGAAGTTAAGAAAAATATATTTTTTCAGGCTAAGTGGTGAAGGTTCTTGGGGCTGGTTCTCAGTTCTGACACCAGGTCACTTCTCAGCTCCAGCCTGAGATTTCTGAAGAGCTGCACAGGGGTTGAGCATGAGCAGTAATCAGATCCTGGCCTCCCTGACAGTCTCAGCTTTTGTCAGTCATGAGTGCCCAGAGTTAATAGGGATTTTAATTACAGCTGTGGATGCTCAGCTCTGCTGAAAACCAGATCCAGCTCAATAAATGTGTGGCCACATTGGAAATATTTGCCTTTCAGACCCACTTATAAGATTCCTGCCCGTCTATCTTCTTTCCTGTTAACCATAAGAGATACTGCAGAAACTGAAAGTTGCGTAGCTGAAAAAAGCTGTGTTAAGGAGGTGGACAATCATCACATAATCTGCTTAGAAACTTCTCTAAGCTTTTGAAGGTCCTGTGTTTTTACTCACTGAGGAAGCATATAATGGATATTGAAACATCTTTTGATTTCAGGCTTCTCAGTGAAGGCAAATCTGTGAGTCCTGCTGACTAGTGGGGATGGATATTCTTCCAGCAGCTGATTTGTTGACTTTTAGGGGCATTTAGTGGAACAGATTTTTCTGATAATTTTTACTGCTTCCAAACCCTCTTTTGTATCCTTTTCTGGTCTCTCTACAGTTAGCAGTAGATTACTTCTCCTACTCTGACCTGTTTTCTCTGTAACTGGGAGAACAGAGGAAGCTGTGTGAAGAATTTCAGCACATCAGTACTACCCTCTATGTAGGAAAAGATAAATTAAATAGGTAAAATGACAGGGGAGGATGCTGCAGAGGATGAAGTAATTTGTGGTCAGTCAGTTACTCAGAGGTAGGAGTATAATTGTCCCTCCAGGTCTACTACAGGGCGCTTCTGTTTTTCACCCCAGTGGATTGTGCTTTCTCTTCTTATAACTAGATACCTTATTAACAGTGTATACTAGAGGCTAGTCTTACATTAGGGATCAATTCTTTTTTTTTTCCCCGAGCAACTTGCTGTATTTTAGCTTATCATCATAATGAAGCAAAAAATCTGGAGTTTTATTACTTCTATTTCCCTTTTAATATATTGCTATTTCTATTTCTATTTTTTTCCTCTTTTTTCCTGCCACTCAACTCCAAGGGGATGAAGGTACATGAGAGATGACTTTAAGAGCTTTATCAAACTTCTGTGTACTAATAATGAGATTTGCAATACACTTCTAAAGGACACGGATCAGAACCAATTACCATAATGACACTACAAAGTAATGAAGATTCAAGTGGTTCTTATTAGATATGAAGCTCTTTCAGAGAATCCAAATGTGCCTAATATCCTATTGCTAGAGGAGAGGTGGGCATTGATGCTGTGCAATGTTAATTTCTCTTTTTTGTTTCAAATCCAGGCAAATCTGTTTGGATTTGTGGGACTTCACATGTGCACGCTGTGACTCTCCCTCCCCTTAAAGCTTTAAATAAAGGTTCTAGTAAATTTCCATTAAAATAAATAGTAGCCACATTTAATGACCAATTTGTTTGAGTGTTAACAGCCTGTAAGCTAACAAACTCATCATTAACTGGTGATAACTTCTCTTGACTTGTTTAAATAATCCTTTAACATCAGTCCTGTTTGTATTAAGATACCTATGTAAAATTTCTGTCCGATTATTCCTTTTAAGATTTTTTTTGGAGAATGTTATATCTTTTTGGTCTGTTCTTTGATTGTTCCACTTTTCACTACTAGTATTTTCTCCTTATTCATTAAGATTGCAGTTTTACTTTCTTCTGTATTTTTTTCCAGATTTATCTTAAAATCTTGGCTTGTTCAATGAATTAGGTGACAAACCCCTAGGGAGAAATTCAACTATGGAACATAAAAGTAACAAATCAATGGAGCTGTGGGCTACATCCTGATTATGTACAGAATTCAAATGAGCTTGGGGAACCCATTTCTGTGCTGTTAGAGGAAGCAGAAATCATGTCCCCAGTGTTGCAAGGATACCAATGCCTTTCTGCAAGTCCAACAGAATGATTTATGCATAGACTTGCATCACATTTGCAGATCTAGAATGTGCTGGAGGCCTAATTTGGCTGTAGCATTTGTTTTATGCCACAAACTGTCTTGGCTTCATCCTGTGGAAGGAGGATGAGAGTTAGCTCATTTCAAATAAAATATTAAATTTGGTCAACACTCAGGTTGAAGTTGAAAAGCCACTTCATGTGACATATTGTGGGGAAGGAGGAAAGAATATTTCAAAAGAATTTTCTGTGTCATTTTCTCTGAATGATTGCAGACTAAACTGGTAAGGAGTGGTGGGCAGCAGTTCAGGAAATTGTCTGTGTCTCCTTACCTCAGAGCAGGATTGGCAAAAACTCTGTGACATCTGGCATGTCTACCAGACCTCTTCTTGAAAGATCTCCAGGAATGGCTGCCCTGCATCTTTCTGGGGCTTTCTGCCCTTGCACTTTGCTCTAATTATTACTGTCAATACCAACGTGGAATTTTCTTCCTGCAGTTGTTTCCTGCCTCCAAAGATACAATGAAAAAATGATTCCTTCTTCTTTACAGTAACCTGCCATGGACTTTAAAATGTTTTCCCATCTCCATTGAATTTAATGCATTTTAGACTAAATAATTGAAAAAAGTGTGCCCATCTCTCCAGTTGAATGACAACTTCCTTTAGATTCAGGGTTCAAAACTGGACCTCGTATGCAGCTAAGACCTAGCTATAGGTATAAGATCTCTATGGATATGGAAAGATTGTTTCAGGTATCTTAAAATATGTATTTCTGTCTACTTAATCCAAATATAAAGTATTCCTTTTTTTTTCACAGGAGCATTAGCATGTTCTCTAGTGCCTCTCTGAAGATGTGCTATCCAACAGTTGGCTACCACTCTTTATTTTTGCATGTAGTTATTCCTGCTTAACTTAAGCCAGTCCTATTGAATTTTTTTTTTTTTTGGTCTTGTCAGTATGTCATATCAAGTTACTATAAGGGGACCCATAGTCATGAAATTCCCATTTCAGCCTGGCAGATGCAAAAAATCTGGGTTATTCAGGTAGGCATGCATAATGTGTGTGCTTCCTATAACAGTCTTTTCAGCATTTCAGTGTCATTCATTGCAGATTTTACATCTTAGTTACTGTCTTTCTCAATACCTAATAAAACAGACTGTAAAGACTCACATTCTGCAGGCCAAAATAGAGGATACTTCCGTGGTTCTGTTTTCTTAATAAAATAGGATTTGAAATTGAGCAGTCATTCTAACTGTCTGCATCCAAGTCCCTCATAAATAACTTTTGAATATATTACTGCACTAATTTGACACAGGGGCAAAGATTACTGGGATTGAGGCTTCCAGGATTTTGGTGAAAGCTTGAGTGGATGGAAGGAAGGGAAATCTCTTGGCCAAGGTAAAAGCAGCAGCCACATGGCATGCACTGCATTCTCCCTGCCTGCCAGGCAGGATGCCTCCAAGGAGCCATGGATGTTACTGGGAAGTTGAAATGGGGGCTATTTTGGCGGTGAGGGCCCTGGGGTGCAGGGCTGTCATCCACAGGAGACAAAGCAGCAGTGATGCTGAAGGAACCATTTGTTTTGTCAGAGGTTGATTTTGCAAAACAAAAATTAAAGCCAGGGTTGTTTCTAACACTGTTTTTTGTTCAAGCATTGAACACATGTTTCAAAGCATTGGCAAGAGAGTTTTGTGCCATCTTTACAAAGCAGATGTAGGCACTCACGTATCCGCTCTAATAGACAGCTAGAAACATCTAATCAAAAATGACCACCTCTAAACTGTGGGCTTGTTTTTTTTTAATAGTAAAAACATCAGTTCTGTCAGGTCTTTATACTTTATCAGACCACAAAGAATAAAGTGAACAACTCTTGTGTGACATATCTGGTCAATTCTAAAACATGAGCCAATGTTAATATGAGCACATAATTTGAGGAACATTATCTCTGTATTCTTTAAAATGGTCACATCCAGCAGTTGAAACAGATGTAATTCAAGTCTCTGCATCTGAGGATGTTATCTGATTTTTCCATTTGCGTTCTGTTACTTGCAATGGGAAGTGCGCTGGAAAACGTTAAGCACTTGGATGATTCAGTGCTATGCTTTAATATTGTCAGTTAAGCTATGTACCATCTAAAGGTCTTCTCCAGCAGTAGGCTTCCACTGTAAATAAACCTGTCCAGTCTGATGGAAAACTAGTGGAATTAAACACACTTTAAACAAAGGGCTGCATATGCTTCTTTACCAAGAGGCAACAAGTTTACAAATCCTCAGCTTCATCTTTAGATGGAGATGATGCATTTCAGCCATTGGATGACTGCAGGCCCTTTGATTGCCCTAAAAAATCTCTTGTTAACATTTGCAAGGTCTCCATGACTCTCTGGAATGGAGAGGCTGGAGTTTTGGCTTTAAGCTTTCTGTGGATGTCTTAGATTGGGACAATTTAATGGAGAACATTCTGGAATGAGTCATCTCTAAGGGTTCCACCAATAAGAAACATATGCTAATAGATGAAAGTGAAAAAAACAAGTTTATTAAAAGCAAGAATGCAAACAGACAGGGGAAAAGAAAAAGTAAATAACTGCTGGATATTGAACTAGACTTCACCACCCCACTGAAACAAAAGACAGACCTGAAATACCCGTTCTGATGGGGGCATGTTGGGATGGCTTTGGGCTTTGCAAGATGAGGTGACAAGGTGGTGTCAGATCCGTCTGGGAAGGCAGGAGCCTCACGGAGCAGTTTCAGCAGCAGATGAAGAGCTTCCTCATGGCAAGGTGCAGCTTTTCTGAGCCAAGGGAAAACAGCCCAAACACCCACAAAAGGAAGCCAAAAAGTCCTTGCCTGGGCAAAGGCCAAGCGGCTGGAGACACAAATACCATGCTGTGAAAAAACCTGGGTGCCGTGCTTTTTAAAATGCCTGTGCAAAGCAACCCCACCCCCCAAGGTCCCTGGCTGTAGGGCCTTAAAGATATAAAAACAATTTTTAGAGCACAGCTCAATATGGGATACAATATTATGAGTCACCCCAAGACAGGCGACCTTCTATAAAGTAACAATTTCCAAACTGCTGCCTCTTCCAGGACAGTCAGAAATGTGATTTCCTGGGATAGATCAAAGGTCTGATTCCTGTTTCTCTGAAAGACCTTGCATATAAAGATGTCATGTGCTATTCTTGTGCACTCAGGCAGGTCAACTGGAGTTTTCAATTCAATGAAGCTTTTAATCACACTGTATACCACAACAATGTAGAATGAGATGGCTTTGAAAAATCATCTGTGTTAAAAATACTGAGAAAAAACTTCAGTTTTTTTCACATTGCACCTGTGAAAATGGAAGATGTGTCAGAACTGTGTCATTTTATAGATGTCTATCTTCTTGGTTTGTTTGGGCAGTCATCTGGATTTAAAAGATGGTGCAAGGAGTTATTTATTTTATATAGTTTGAAGCAGAAAGACCTCTTACTACAGCAATCTATTAGATGATATTGCATTAAAAACATAAGCAATCTTACTGGAATAGACTTGTGTCTAGGTGCCTGCTTCTATGCCTTGCTAAATTGAGACCCTGGGACCAGTTTTTGAAACATACACAGGCACCAAAGCAAATCAGGTTCAGAGTAGGCAAACATGGAAGTCCAGGTCATGGTATTCCATTGCTTTCTTCTGCTGTCTTGCTCCAAGCAGAGAGTTACAATTATTGCTCAAATATTCAGGGAAAATATGGCTCTATCTCTGCACTGCAAGAGGAGGTGCATAGTAGTTAAAATCACTAGAGACTCATCCTCTGTTTTGTTTAGTGTTGTTTTGTTTTCCTTGGTTGACAGCTCATTAGTGAATGATTTCTTCATAACAAACTGGGATGAAATTGACTTCTCTCATTTTCCTCAGGCAGCAGGGATGGGAAAAGCAAACTCATAGCCCTTGTGCAACTTAGGTGACGAAGAAAATGGCAAAGAAGTTGCTTGTGATGTAGCTGGCTGGCAGTAGTGGGATAACCATACGTGACAACTTTCTGCAGAGGTTCTGTATAAGCGCTGCCTTGCATTGAGCAGATGTTCTGGCTATTCTGGTCACTCTTCACTTTTATCTACAAGGTGCATCAATCACCATAATTTAAAATAGGACATGGAGCCAACAACTGAAGGAGAAAAATCAACCCAATCCTAGGAACAATCTTTTTTGATGGATTCTCTCCCTTAAATTGAAACAATTTGCTGGGTAACCCAGCTGGGGTTCATATGCTTTTGATTACCATGGGCTATTTAGCTTTACAAAATGACATGCTGCTTAATGGTCTTTTAATGGTTATAGGTTTCTCTCTTTTTTTTTTTTTAAATGAGTTTCACCAGTTTGTTGCTAATGCCCTGTAGAAATCTGGCAAAATGCCAGATTTTTATGTTACAAGTTTTCTGATTTTTGTGTGGCATAAGTGAAACCTATGCAGCCAGTGGAGATGTCTGTGTTACTAATCATACTGTAATGCCATTAAAGAAAAGGGGAAAACAAGAATTAATTGAGCATTCTGCAGTTCCAATAATGGTGTATGCAAAGATGGTATCATTAACACTTTGCAGCTGAAGTCTTACAAGAAGTCCAGTCTGTCGTTCAAGCTCTGAAAGATGGAGTTTCTTAAAGCTCTTGTGTTCCACTTGACTACTGGTAGGTTAAGATGTCAAGTGAAGGTTATACCACTGCCAAGGCATAGATAAGATTTTGTCCTTTTTGATAAGGAACTTTCCTAACATTTTGCTAAACATAATGGCCTATGTTTTCAGCAATGACTATAGCTCAGATTTCAAATGGTCCTCAACACTTAGTGTGTTTTTAAGTTGAAGGAGATTCCTATTCTGCAACTTGAAACATGAGCTGATAGTAACAGTGGGTCTTGATGGGAAGTCTGGGCATTGCTTTTGATTTATATAATCTTACAGTGAAAGAAGATTTAATTGTTAAATGGCTGTTACTATTTTAATTTGGTGGTAACACAAATCTCTTCGTGTTATGTATTTCCTAATAGAGCTGATAATTCTTAATGAACACGTAGTTTTACATAAACTCTCTGTTGAGTCTGAACTGTCAAAATATCTTGGGCATAAGGCCACTTTTCAGGCACCAGTTTTAGGTGGGCCTTAGGCGGAGGCTTTGTACTGTGTTTGTCCATGGCATATGGATAGGCCAAGCATGTGCCAAGCTTTGCCAAATTCTCTGTTGAGTCCCAGAAGTGCCTGACATGTAAGAGGAGCCTTGTTGGTGCAGCTCACTGTGCCAGAGAGAGATGTGCCATGAAGCACCATGGTAGTTTCTGAAAGCTAGTCAGCTGTGCTGTAATGTTGCCTTGATGAAGGGGTCAAGAATCATGCAAAGCTTTGACTCCTCCTCCTGGCTCTGAGGGGCTGTGTTGCTCTTCTACTTCCAGTTAAGTAGCTGGGAAATATGGGGCTGTCCCTTGTCACCATAAATTGACAATGCTCGTGCGGTATTGTTGCAATTATACAAATTTACACTGAGTATCTGGGCTCTGGTTTCTTTCTGTGAATACTGAGCTGAAGTCAAAACAATGGGAAGAGTAATGCTGTTTCAGGTCAGAATAAAATCTACAGGATTTATGCTTAAAGAAAAAAAAATTACCGTGTTGTCCTGAATGTGGCTGTTTATGTTTTGCTGAGAATAAGAAACTGCATTTTTCTTAATTAAGAAGTGAATGCTCTTATTCAGAAATGGATGAGAATTTGGTAAACTGACATCCCAGGACAAATACAAAGGAAGATTAACAAACATTCAAGGTGTTCTTTGGAAAGGAGTAGAAAGTTGTAAAAGGATGGCTTCGAGACTTATATTTTGAGCACAGATAACATTAAAAGGTCAGATTCATGACTTTTATGGCAGACAAAACTCAGATGACCTCAACTGTGCTCCTGTTCGAGCCAGTTTTTCTTCTGGGCCTTACACTGCACTCAGGTCATGTGTGAAAAAACTGTGCTTGCTTGTGCAGCTGGAGCCTAGGCAGGATTTTCCAACCATGATTAACAAGAACAGCATCATGGTGTTCATTTGGGTCTATCCTCAGGGCTCTGGTCCAGGATGCTTTTGGATGATTTAAGCATGGCTTAAATCTTTATAGTTAGTTTCTTTGTTTGTAAATTCAAGCAGTGTATGGAATTTTCAGCAATGTTGCTCAACTCCTGGTTAGTGGAAGCAATGGGCAGAAAAGAGCTGAAATAACCTACATCAAGAAAAACTGCCCAGTGCAATATACATCTGCAGCTTTGACTATCAGCACTTAGGGCAATAATGTAAATGTGAAAATGACTATTATCAAGGCAAAATGCAGAGGGTCCTCTATGATTGGCCTGGGCTGGTAAATTTGCATAGCCTGGCTGCAAGTGAGCACAAAGAGTGCTTCCAGACTGATTTCAGCTCCCGAGGAACAACCTGCAGCATCTCTACTCTCATGGCCACTTCCTGGAGACTTCATCTGTGGACAACCAAGAGTGGACTGTATTTTTGTTTATTCTTTATGAAGTTACAGTTTATTTTCAGATGACATCGCAAAAAACAAAGACAAAAATGTCAACAGAAAGCTGATAAAATACCAGTTGAGTCTGCTAGTTTATTGAATGTAGTTGATGCAAATATTTTGTTCCCCATTTCCTTTTGCTCTGAGGTGTCAGAACTTCCTAATCAAACAAAGACAAATACTAACATTCTTAGGAATAGCGTAAACTCAGATAAAAAAAAATCTACAAATACTTATCTGAATTCTCAAATTACATTAGTGTCCCTTTTATAATAATTCAGATGATTGTTCTACCAGGAGATGAATTTGGCCAAATAGTCCCAGAAAGAGTAAATCTAAATAATTATCAAAAGTTGTTCAAAGGGAGTAAACTTCAGCTCTTTAATCTCAGTGTTTGCATCCAGTCAAAACTGGTCAGACTTCCAATGTCAAACACTTATAAAAGATGTACTACTAACCAGCTGCAGTCAGGGATCTTGATGGAAAATGTTTGAATTACTGGGATATAAATAATTGTATTCCTGGTGTTTGAATAACCAGGATATAAATAATTGCAATGTTGAGTGATGCCTCAATGTGTAATCCATCTGTGGACAGATAAAAAAAGAGGTGTAATTCATGGAGTGAAATTGTTAACTACAGTTCTTAATTGTTAACTAAGGACAGATAGCAGCTCTAAGATTATAGGTCTAGGAGCTTGATCTTGGTAAATTTAGCAGCAGTGCTTTAAAACTTTTCTACCAACAGTATCTGTGCACTGAATGGCCCCTTCCCTTTTCGGAGGGATAAAACTTAATTTTACTTCAGTGGCCCCATGATGGAAGCATGTGCAAATGGATTGGTTTTTTCCTCCTTTTTTTCCCCTCTAGAATATTCTTTAAGGTTTTACATAATTTACATAAAACGAATTTGTTCCACATTTTAATAATTTTTTTGTGTAAGGAGAAAGATCATGGGGCTTTCCTGTTGTACTGTGAATGTATCTGCAAATAATATCTCCATTATATACACTCCCTGTGCTGGATCTGACCTGTTCAGGCTGGGATTTCTCAAAAGAACTTCTCAAAAGAACTAATTTCTTACTTCAAGGAGTCTATCAACTTGACAGTATTTGTTCAATTTTTTTAATAGCTTTGATAACCACTATAATATGCTGAGACAATCCCAGCATAGGAGGAGTCAGTCAGATGTCTTGAATCCTTGTACAAATACGTATTTCTCAAGCAGATGGGGAAATCTTGTAATTAAACTTGCCTGCATTTTATTTACTAATGAACACTTTCCTTTAGCTGACCTGGTGTTCACCAGAAGTACTAGGAATCTTCCTGTTAAATAGCAGCAAATTTTGGATCCAACCCTTATTGAAAGTATCTCAGCTCTCCTGAGCAGTCTACCCAATCTTAGTGTCATGGCATTTCTGAATAATCATTCCCATGTTATTCATAGTTCTGCATCTTCAGTTAATTAGCCCCACCACCTTCATGGCAGGGTATGAATATGTCCTTCTCACCTTATTACGATGTCTGTGCTAGCTGAAAGACATACAGACACGTGGCTTCCTTGACAGGGCAGTTTTGGGTAGGAGACCCCCTTCATGAGCCACTTTGGCCTCTTATATGAGAGGATGTAGCAGGGGCCAGAGACACAGCAGTATTTTAAATCTTGCACAGAATATGGCCACTTTCCTTATTTTTCAAGAATTTGTTATCTTTCTCTCCTTTTGAAATGGCTGTAATATTCTTAAAAATTGACATATTTATCACATTTAGCAAAATATTTATCACATTTAGCAAAAGAATCTCCCATTAGTCACAGATCAGCATAATTTTATGGGCTGTGAACAGATAGTGTTTTGCCATGTCTCAGCTCTTATATGAACAAGAATTGCTTAGTTTTCACACTGTAGGTGTATTGGCTGCTCCTCAGATGTTGATACAAGCTTCTGAATGGTGGCTTAGATGGTACTGGCTGGTAGTGTGGCCTCAGGCAGGTGCCCATCCAGGGTTCCAGTGCTTTATCTGGGAGATGTTTCATGGACTGGCTTCAGCTGGTGATCTTGCTGATGCCTGTGGTAGAATTAGGTGACAAACCTGCCAGAAATCGGGCCAACAGAACAAATGTTTTGTATTAGGCAGAATTTTTTAAGATTTGCTGAAAAAAATGGAACACAAAGCTTTCAGTGAAAACAGGGACTTTTTGAAGATCGTTTTTACTTGCTGGGATTTTCTCCCTCTCCCTTTAAAACCTTGCACACATCTTTATCTGTCAGGAAAACAAATCATTTGTCACTAGATTGTTGCTGTGACTAATACTCTGTGACTAAACATTGTGAGACCTTCAGCTCAGCAAAGTGCTCTAAAAGCCCTAAACTGGGGATCCTCTTTAATGGACAAAAAAGAGGGGCAGTGAAGATCCTTCCAACTCGTCTAACCTCAAGAGTGTTGGTACTAGTCTGAAGATTGCCAATGCTCGGTTGAATACTCTCCATCTGGGAAAGGTGCAAGGAAGTAAAGCTGTACTTTGTCACCAATGCTCTAGCTGACAGAAAGCTTCCTATTCCTATTGAGTCCTTTATCAAATATAAAAGGAGATTAATTTCAAGTGGCTTTGAGGTTTTCAGTGAGCACTGTAGTGGCTAAGCTGGTATCATTCTCCCATAGGAACTAAACAGTTTGTAGAGTATGATTAATTGTATTTTTCAGTAATCAAAATGCAAACTTGATTCTAGAAATTATTGTTGTGGTGTTTATTTTTGACCAAATAGAAACATAACTGTTATCTCTTCCTGCAAATTGTATTTATAGAAAATGATTGTACACAAGCCTGAGGCCAGAGCTAGAAGGGCATGCACCAAGGCACCATTCTTTCTTGTACCCACTTGGGATTTTAGCCCATGACATCATCAGGCTGGGATATGTGTGGGGTAGGCACAGACATCCTGTTTCCAGTTTGGACACGAGAAGCTCATATTATGTCGTCCCTGCAGTGGCTCCATTTTCATTCAGTTAAAACTGAGCTTTCGGAGTTCTCAAACAAGAATCACTTGTTACTAAATTCTGCCACAAGCACATGCGGGGGAGAAAAGGTGTATTAGGCAGTAATCAATACAGTTGGGCTCTGAACTAGGAAATGCAATGTTTCCTCTGGGGTTGAAATTAAAATTGACTCTCTTGGGTGCTGATGAGCTGAACCTTCAAAGCGTCAAATCTCTGAGCTGTGTTTGTATCATTAGCAGCATTATTCCTTTGACTTTGAAAGAGGGATTTATTTCAACGGTCCACTCCAGCAGTATTTTCTGAATCTTGCCTCACTATGCAGCTCTAAAGACAGGACACCAGCAATGTTGCTGCTTGCTTGTTGCAACTCCCATGCAGGCCAGCAAAGGATAAACAAAAGTCTTTTGTATAATATTAATAAGCTTTCAGCACTTTTCAGCGTGGCCTGTTGTCATCAGAGTAAATCATGTCTATCAAAAGCCCTTATATGTGAAAGTTTGTTTTCATATCTGGCCAGCTTTTCTATTCAAACCCGTTTATCATCTTGTAATAAAAACATTTGTTTATTTTTTCAATAGCACTTCAGTCACGATGCAGGAACTGCTTCCATGAATAGAACAGCACTTTTATAAGGAACTTTCTTTCAAATAATTTCAACTGGCCCCTTCTAGCTGCCAGTGGACTTTGAATCCTGTTTACATTAAAACAATAGTAGCGGCTTTATAAATAAACAGGAGCACACATGCCTGAAAGCCATCTTGTAATTGAAAAGGTAAAGTTTTCTCCTACTCAAACTCTTTTACTTTATCTAATTTCCTTTGCATTTGAGCGAAATGTAAAGTTCTCCTTTTATGCTTAATGCACAGATCATATTCTATTGATGTGCCCTACAGTGAAAGTTTTTAATTTAAACAGGTTCTGCTAAGTCAATATTTCCGTACCAATGGATATTTGCTAAAACAAATTCTTTTCCTTGTCTCAAGATACAGGGATAACATCCTGCCAGTACCTGTGAGTAAATAAAACCCTGAGACCTGGCAACCTTTTATGTGCTCTTGAGCTACTGCTACTTTTCTGTTTGCTTTCTAGCTTTTCCTGTGGCTGGCTGCAAATGCAAGAGGATGGAATTAAGGAGATGATGGAGAGAATAAATGAGTTGGGTTGCCTAATAAATACTTGTTAGGGGTCTTTTAAACCTCTCCTATCTCAGGTTCAAGGTATGCTTCTGGGCACTGTAGGAAAAATTGTTTTACTTAATTTTGAACCCATTTACATTTATGATTTCTGGCAGCTTCCTTGTAATTTCATGCTCAAAAAGGATGCAAAAGCGCCTAAGTGATTCTAGAGTTGAAAAAAGCCTGGGTAAACAGAAATCAAAGCTTCAATCAAAGCTGAATCAAAAATTCAGCTAGCCCAAAGTCCACTCAGACTCTGAGGGGATACTGAGATAACTGGACAGGTAAGGAAGCTGCATCTCTGCCCACAGGATGGGCTCATAGATGTGATAAATTACTTGTCCCATCTTAGGCACCCAGGTCTTAGGACCAGTCCCACACTGTCATGTCTCTGTGGCATGGTATCAGCAGAGATTTGTGCAGACAGAGAAAATCTGCTTGTTGGATCAGCTGTCAATTTTTTTGGCCAGGGGTTTACCAGCATCTTTGTCTCTGGGTGAAATGCTGTGTTTTCCATATCTGGAAAAATATGTCCATAATTTGTAGGAAATTTCTGTAGTCAAAGGAAATGTCATCCTTTAAGTTGCATTTCTTATTATCAAGCTCTGACCTCAGAAACTTGATAAAATACTTTTTGCCTGGGCTATTTATATTTTTCCCTCTGCAAGCAAAACAATGGCATCTCTAGCTGACCTGACCTCCTTCCTGGCATGTCCAAAGGAGCAGAGGGCTAGGAAAATGGCTCAGTAGTTGGCTCAAACATCCCATGCTTCTCTCGTTAAGAGGGGGCTTTGGAAGCATTTCCACAGCTCTAATTTGATCTCTGGGAAACTGAAAGGTTAATTGCACAATGTACAGGGGCAAAATAGATTTCCAAGAACATCTGGCACTATATTATTGAGCCTGAAATGAGATTAAAGTCATTCTTCTGGGACATGAGCCCCTGCCAACCACGATGGGGAAGGTGTACAAACTTTATCTGACTTTAATGAAGACAGGGTGTGTATATTTATACACACATAAATGCACACACATGTGTTGGCTTTTTTTTTTTCTTTTGCTTTTGGCCTGTGATATCTGTGCTTGGTTTTACAGGATTTTCCCCTCACTAAATTTCCATGAGCATCAATTAGGGGACATTTTGCTACCTGCACTAAATTTGTTGGAAGATATGTGGTCTTTTCCCCTTCTTCTTAAAAATGAAAAATCATCAGGCATCTTTCCTCTTATTTGCCACCATCCCTCTGTGCTACCTAGCAATAACCTGATACTTCAGAAAGCAAGCATGGGGAGTGAATATCAGGGGACATGGTAATATCTTTTCAAAGCCATCTATGTTAAAGATCAAGGCAAACATTTGCCATCTCTTAAACACCAAGCTTACTCTTAAGGTATCTGGGTGTGTAATTAGGGACAGAAGAAACACTTGCTTGAAAAATATGAGCTATGCTTGTGTCCAAGGCAGGTAGGGAAAAGACATGTCGGAGGGGTGCACGTGTGGGAGTGAATGGTGAGGAGGTGACTTATTTCTTCTCAGGGCATTTTTCTTTGCCAAGGTCAGGTGTGATCTGTGCTTTTCCCCCAGTTTTTCTAAGGATGAAGGAGGAATCTGCCAGTGGAAGAAATGGCAAGATCGTCTCTTGTACTGGAGAAGTCCTAGTGGAGAGACCCTCTCTGAGCCATCCGTTTGCCTGAGTGGATGGCTCAGTATTACTTATCTGCCTGATATGTGACACTCTGCTATCTTTAATATGTCACAAGTTCTGACAGATTTGGCAGGTCTTTAGCTTGAAGATCAGCTATGTAGCTGGATGGCTGAGTAGACTGTAGAGGGCAGTCTGAGACTGCCAGTGATGGGCTGCTGCAGCTGCTGGAGGTGTGCAGGGTCCAATATTTGCTATCTGTGGGGATAGAGTGCTAGTAGGGGGGAGTGCAAGAAAAAAATGGGGAAGCTGGTCTCCTGATTTTACAGTAAATATCTATTTGGTGTCACCTAAAAGAAATGCTTTATAGGACTTATTTTTCTTTAACCACTCCTTTGCCCCATCTTGCTCTGTTTGAAAAGAGCTAATGCTGCTACTGGCTGAGCGGCTGTTTTTACCCTGCAGTCACTATTTGAGCAAAAGAAGCAAGTCGTGCAAATCCTTCTGCTGACAGTTGAAATTACTTTTAGTCTGTTCATAATGGGTTTGACTTCACCACACTGTGAATGAACATGACAGTGAGCGGGATGGTGTTGTCCAAACACCATTTTACTGCTCGTCAGTGCTGTGAGTTAGACAAGAGAAGTCCTAGCACCTGAGGCAGGGTGCTGCCAAAGCAAGCAGGAATGATGGATGTGGTCCCAGTGTGCAAAGCAGAGCAGTGCTGGACCTGGGCAAGCATTCTTTCTCTTATTGAGAGGGGCTAAAAAGCAAATTTGTAGCTGGGCAAAACTCCTCACCTTTTTTTTTCCCCCATGCTTTTAACCATCTGTGAAGTATGAGAGTTGGGGCTTCACCCTGTCTCCCAAGTGGTGATGATGTTCAGTCATAGTGGTGATTTTGTGTTTCAAGGTAAGGGCGTGTGCCATTGGTGGCTCTGTAAAAGGTGGCCGCAGGTCTGTCTAAGAGTGGGGTTACCGAGGGGAATAGCTTGGCACAGTTGCTCCTCTGTTGGTGGGCACATCTGAGATGTCTCATACTGTTGCTGAAAAACCAGGCTCTCGTATAACTCCAGTGTCAAACCAGTCTCACTTTTCTGCATTAAATCCTTTTTAAGAGAACATCATCTGAATTGATAAGCTGGGGGAAATGATCAGTCCTGTCAGATTCTGAAATTCCTGGCAGTAGAGATTTTAGCTGTTCTGCTTTCTGCATTAATCAGAAGAACAGAAAGGTACTAGCAAACACACTGCTACTCAGTTTTCTTCTAAGAATGTGATTCTACCAATTTGATTTCTGTAATTGCACTCTAGGTAGTCAGGAGCAGTCATGCAGCACTTGCCCCTGTAAGCACCTTCATGCATAGGCATATTATACGTGTTAGTATTCTCCTGGCTTTCGCTGAAACAGTTTGTACTTGTAAAAGTTGAGTCTGCAGAATTTGGTCCAGAACTTAATCTGATTTCAAATATCCTCCCTTTCTAATAAGTCTCTGCAAGGCAGAGTTTTTCATGTGGCTGCTCTGATTTTTAAACTGCCCCTTTGCTTACAGGATGCTTGGTATTTATTGCCTGTCATCTGGAGGGCTTAGTTGTTGCCGTTATTAATTCAGCTTCACAGAGTTCCCTTGGAGGAGATGAGTAGCTTAGAGCCTGTGTAAACTAAGGTAGCACAAAGCCAAGAGGTTGTTTTCCCTTAGGTCTTCTGACAAATCTCTGGCAGAGCTGGGAATGCAACTCAGCTTTCCTCTTCCCCAGCCCTCTTCTGTAACCACGGGCAAGCTGGAGCAAATTAAACCCAGGCAAAAGGGGTACAACTCCTTTAGCAAGCAGGGAGGATTGTGCCCATCACACAAGCTCTGTGTTTGGCCCATTGCCTGCATGCTCCTAGAATAACAGACATATGGAGCATGTTGCCAAGTTAGGTCCTTAAGTCAAGCTTTTATAAATGAATTCAGGAGAAAAGGAAACATACTTTATTTCTGCAGAAAGGGGGGATTGAAGAAGGTGGCGTCCAGCTAGCCCCCCAGGGGGGTTTTATTAGGCCAAGTGGCCTTTTCCTTCTCTGTAATACATCTATATCATAACTAGGAATTCACTTTGCAAAAAGATAGCAAAATACAAGCCTTGCTTCCAAGTGAGTGTTAACACTTACATTTCAGGTGATCAAATTCTGATAGGGGCCTAAGCTGTTGCCCAGCTAGTAGACCAGCTAAGAAGAGTCTGTGGTACTGAATGTGATAGAAGAGGGAGGGAGGAGAGCTCAATTTTTAGGCTGTAGAGCACATATTCCATGCGGACCTCTTTTGCAACAGAGTAGGGGTCCAAGAATCCACTTAAGGCAAAAGAATGCTGTCATGTTAAACCCTTGGCTGTAAGCCTCAGTCAATTGCCAGCATCAACAATCACTTTTCCCATGAAAAAGAATGTTTTCTGCTCTGGCAATGTGAACATTGCCCACTTTTAAATCAAGGCAGACTGTGCTGATACAGGACATGGCTTTGCAGTGCCAACCTACACTGCATTAAAGTATCTGTAAACCCTTATGTCCTTTCTGTTTACTTCTGAGCTCTCATGAGGTCCTGCCTGTTTTCTTTACCTTGTTTTCCTTTTTTCCTTCCTTTGGGTGTAGGCTTCTGAAGTATATGTCTTTAACCTTGAATGTTGCTCATATGTGGCCCACCTCCTTCTGCTTGATGGCATCTTGCTAAACATGAGCATTGGTGGAAAGGAGAATTTTAAACTAGACTCTCAATTCAGAAGGCTTCGCAACCCACCACCAGACCTGTGTATTCTATGTGCTTTTGTAAAGGGACAATGAATAAGAGAGAGAAACATGATGGCTTTCAATAGAAATGGGGTAGATTTGTTGGTTGTTTTTATTTAAATCTAAAAAACGAGGAAATAATCTAATTTGTGTGCATTGCTATCTTTTAGAGTCCTCAGAAACATAAAATGCATAACTGCATGCTTTATATCCATGTTTCTTAGTAGAACTACTTTAGTCCTACATGCTTAGTCAATCCCTAGAGGAGCATTAGAGCAAGTCACAGTATTGTGCCCTTTGCTCCTCACTGTTTTTTGACATTTTCTGCTGTACTTAGTAGGTAGAGGTTCACTGTTCTCACAAAAAAAATAGCTGTTTTCTCACATAAAAAAGAGTTTTACTACCTGACTTTCTGTGCTGTCCTTTCTGTCAGAAATTAAAACTAAACATGAAACTCACAATTAAGTCATT
Organism: Motacilla alba alba; assembly: GCF_015832195.1. NCBI lineage: Eukaryota > Metazoa > Chordata > Aves > Passeriformes > Motacillidae > Motacilla > Motacilla alba. The sequence continues at coordinate 97,244,284 of NC_052018.1, forward strand.
CATTCAGGATCTACATGTAGTCTACCTATATGACCATGGTGTGCAAGGAATTTCAACAGTTCTTGAAAGGAGGATGCTCAAATGAACATCTAACAAGCATTGTGTTGGCTGAGGTGTATTCACATCTCTTCTTTGGGGAACAATGCATTAACCCTAAGAGGGTTTGGAATACACAAAATGTGTTTTCCAGGCACATTATTCATGACCAAGAAAGCAATAAACTGTTTTCCTAATAGCTTCTTCATCCTCTTTCCTGCCTTTGTTTACAGAAGGAGATTCTGCATGGTGAAGACAAGTTGATGATAAGAATCAAGCTGTGCTGAGTTGTTGGCAGAGACATCTAAAGCATCATTGAACAATTTAATCTATTCATTAATTTAGCAACTGAAAAGTATTTTTGAATACAGTGAACTGCAGTGGTTTTCATTCATGCTGAGTCAAGTTCTCCCCACAGCAATCTCCATATGCTAACAAGATAAATCCCACCCCTATCCCAGGTGGATAATCATTGCTCCATTGGCTGTGTAGCTGGGTACATGTGCACAGGTCTACTGTCTTTCTAGAAATAAGGAGCAAGTCAGAAACAAATAATTATTTTAAGTTTCCTGACTTTGTGCTTCTCCTTCATAACTGCTAAAACTGAAGGAGTCTTTATTTAGGGTTTAAAAATCAAATCCACTTGAGAAGGGGCAAAGGTCATCTTTGTCATTATCAGAGCTTCTCAATAAATTTATTTTTATCTAGTAATTTTTTTGATTTAATAATCCCTTCCTATGTCTTAGCTGGTCCTGACAATTGCAAGTGTGTTCCTTGTTTACAAACACTTAGCTAATGATTTAAGGACATAAATCCTGAAGTGTATTCAAAATATTTCTACTCTGATGAGTAGCTTTTTTTGACTTGTGTTTGCATTTGTCTGGCTCATGCAGTAATTTGCACCCTGACTGGATGGTCAGAACTAGTTTAGACAGGAAGAATAAACTCAGGCTGTTGGTAGTACAAGGACTGGCCCTAGTGAAGAAAACATTGCAGCTTACTGCATTTATCTAGTTTTAGACAGTCCTTTCAATGAACACTTCCCAGTTGCTGCTGAACAGAGGTTGTGTATTTCAATTACCCGGCATCTGCAAATAAAAATACCCTTAGCAATGCATTTTTGTGCTGTTGTTTGGGGAGGTTATCACATGTATCAACTATGCTTGATATCTTTCTTCTCTGGCCACAGAAAGGTTTGTTTTGGCAATGTTGTGAAGATCCTTGGTTAGTATTGGCTTTGGTGCTGACTGAGGTTGAGATTCCTTCTGCTGTGTCCTTCAGTATTTTATTCCTAATTAATTTTTGGAGTGAGTTCTGAAACCAAAAAGTAAGTCCAGGATTAAAGTTGAATATAATCTCTATTACTGCAAAAGTCTACTGTTGTTTGATAGTTGGATTTTCTGTATTCTGAGGATACATAGGCTAACACCAGGACTTGGAGAAATCATTATCCCCAGAATGTCCCAGTGACACCATCCATCATTTAAGAATCTGTCTTGAAGAACTTACTGATTCCTATTCTATTGGTATTTATGTATGTTTTGGCCCTTTATATTAGTGGTGACAGAAACAAGGTCTCAAACAATGTGTAAATGCCATACAATCCTACTGCTAAAGCTTTTCTCTATTGCTGAATTCTTGCATGCAGTGATCAGTCCCTTCCTTTGTACATGGAACAATTGTCTAACCGCAACCTGTAGGTACAGATTTTTAAATAACAAGCGTTAGAAATATTTCACACTAATTAAAAGGAAAAATAGCATATGGAATGTAGGATAGGAGCACGTGGGGGAAAGGTATCCTACTTAGGCTGAAGACTAGGCTTAGAAGGCACAGTCTGACAGTCTCTGTACCTCCTCAGCTGGTGACTGGATAATGCCATTGAGAACATTTTAAATGAACAAAAGTGCATGTAGTTGCTTTTGACCTCCTTATGAAGTGCTTTTACAGCAACACAGAGCTGAAAAGCCACTCCCTGCAGCTGCAGTGGAGACATGAAGAAAGCAGCTGCAAGGGTTTGTTTTCACATTTCATACTCATGTGCCTTGAAAACAGGAATGCTGGAAGGGAGCTGGTGTAGGATCACTCACCTACAGGGCACAGACCAAGCCTGCAATCCTTGCCTGGGCAGAAGTCCCATTGATGGATTTCAGTTTTTCTGTGAAGCTGCAGCCTTTGTTTTCAAAGGGAAGCCTGGCTTTTGAGCACAAGTAGAGAGCAATAGCTTGCCAGCTGTGAGCTGGGCCATGACCCTTTGTGTGTGCACTTGCTGCAGTCTTTGTAGTGGGAGTGAGATATTTCAGTTGATGGAGGACTGAGCAAACACAGTTTCCTGTGAAAACAGTCCAGAGTATTCATGCTTTCCCTGCGGCCTGTCTCAATGTTAGTGGAGTGCAGTGGGTGAAGCCATGTGGTCTGTGATCCATAACCAGTTTGTCATGCTCAGTGTCCCTTCAGTAAAGGCAATCTGAAATGTGCCAGCCTCTGAATACAGCTTGGTCCTGACTTGAAGATACAAGACTATCTGTCTTAGGACATGTACCTCTTTCTGTCCTCCAGTTAAAAGCCTAGTGGGCAATTTCAGTTAAATGTGGCAGAAAGAAGTCTTGAAGTTACATTATTCCAACGTGCCTTGTGAAAGATAAGCAGTGAGGTAGAGGAGAGAGACCTTATATGTCTCCACTGGGGAAAAAGCTGTGATTTCAGCTCACTCTGTGTAGAGGCTCCACATGAAAGAACCTTTAATAATATGCCAAACTGGAAGGAACTTTTATCAGAGCATACATGTTTCAAAACACAATTGAACCTGACCATGATAAACAAACCCAGAGAAAATCAGATTTCACACATTCTGTTGCTCACAGATATTTATTTATTATTATTATTTGGAGAATAAAGTAGCTGATGACAATAGCAGCACTAGTCTAAAAGTGAAATCTGTGAGAACCGATGGAATTAAATATTTAGAACCATATTGCATCTAGGCTTCCTGGAATCGACTCATTCATAAAATCACAGAATATCCTGAGCTGTAAGGAACCCACAAGAATCATCAAAGGCAGAAGGGAAAGGAGAAACCTGAAAAACTTCAGTGCTCCGTGTTGAGAACTCTGAAGTTCACCCACCTGCTGCTCAGCTTCAGCTGGACTGAAAGACAGGATGGTGGACTTTCCATGCCAGGTTCTGTTAATGCTGGGGTACTTTCCTTCATATCACTCCTTTGTGCTAAGAGAGTTTTCTTTCCTGTGCTCCAGCTCACCTAATTTTTATCTAAATCTGATGCAAAAAAATCTGAATTTCTGCTTTTACAACTGCTCAAAAAACGTCAGACTTTCCAATGAAATTTCCTTTTCCTTCTGAATTTGCCTGGGCCAGTAACACCTCAGAACAGCCTTTTTAAAGTGTATCTGTATTTCTTCTTCTTGAGAATTAGCGTGTGAGTTTGTTAAGATAACGAGTCGTCGTGGTTTCACATAGCTTGATTTTTAGTTAAAGAGAAAATCCACCACTTACAGAAGGGATTCTCTGTGAGGACTGCTAACAGCCTCCTCCAGGTCCAACAGAACCAATCAGCTGGCTCGTTTTGAATATTGACACGCCGTTAAGCCACTCTAGAAAGCTGGACACGCCTCCGTGAAATGCCACATGTGAAAACGAACAAAAGCGGGGAAGCGCATCTTGCTCCCGGCCTTTGAACAAGTAGCTGGGCTCTGGCCAGGCTGGATCCCGCTCTGCTGCGCGGCCTGGTGGAGCCGGGCCGAGCCTTGCTCAGCCGCAGCTCGGCTGAGCTTCTGCTGCCGCCAGGTTCCAACCGCTTTGGGTGGAGCCGAGCCGGGCTCCGCTCTGCCTGTGAGCTGCCGAGCCATCCTGCTGGTGCTGCGGGAAATCAAATGGCTCTGCCGCCCGCGCGGAGAGCGGCCAGGTGGCTGGAGCTGAGCACAGCCGTGAGGCCAGGGTGGCTGCTGCCATTCTGGCCCAGCCCCCTGAGGTCCTGCCAAAGTCCCTCATTGCCCAGCGCAGCCGCCGAAAAGTCCTCCACCGTAAACAGCTCCGGCCGCCGCCTGGCAGAGATCACATAGCCATCCGCAGGCCTCGGCGAGGTATTAACTCTTTCAGTGCATAGGTGAAACTTACAGACATCAGTCCTCTCTGGAGTGAGAGAAAAAGGAAAGGGTGAAGACACGTGAAGGAAAATAAAATGGAACCTTTAAGGTCAGTGAAGAAGAAGGCAAACCCCAGATGGGAGGAGAATGAGGAGATGCCTTAGTGTTGGGCTGAAATTCTGTTGTAAAGCCATGGTGATGAACTATGATATACTAAAATATCGCCTGTAATTCATGAAAAGCATGGGGGGATAGAGCATTCAAACCATAAATATGAGCAAAGGCACTGGTGCTAAACAAACAGATGTTGAAACAGCTGTGATCCCATGAAAAATTTGAACACAGAGAGAAAAGTGATGAAGACCCTTTGCTCCCAGGGAAAAGGAAGCTCTGTTTCCAGAGGTAAAGATGATTTCAGAGACAGATGAAGAGAACCTTTACTTTTGAACAGCTCATCCTTAAAAGTGTACCCCATTAGCTAAAGATTTGAACTCTCAAATACAGTTGTGGGGAAAGCTGTAAGTCAAGGGAAGGGACTTTACATAGCAACAGATTTTCTTTTCCCTGGCAGCTGATTTGCTGTGATGTCAATGCCATGAGAGAACTATTTCTTATGGAGAAGTCTCCATGGCATGGTAAGAGAGGCTCCTCTCCCTAAGAGAACTGAAGAAAGATTATTTTAGAGGTTGTAAACTGACTGAAAGTCCCATGTTTTGTCTCTTATATTGTCAGTGGGAAAGAAAAGAGGAAGTGGGGGAGGAGAAGTGTTCTGAAGGTTTATTCGGATTTTTTACTATTTCTCTTTTAGTTCTGTTAATAAAGTTTTCTTTATACCCTTTAGAGCTTTGAGCCTGCTTTGCTCTCCTCCTAACCCTTATCTCACAGCAGAAAATGAGTAAATAATTCTGGTGAGTGCTCTGGTGATTGGCCAGCACTAGACCTACTACATTAATTGGTGAGTTGGCTGGGAAACTCAGATTTGGTGAACCCAAACCACTGCACTTAATTGGTGTTTCCACCCAGTTTTTGAAGTGAAACCACCACATGAGTCAAGTTATTTTTAAATCTACATGAAGTTCTTTCCAAGTCCGAATCTAGACTTGAATTTTGAATTTTGAGAAATCATTTAAGTTTCATTCTCCCTCTCATGGGGAAACTTTGAAGGACTTGGAGGCTAAAAGCACAGTCTTCAAGATATTCCTGTGCTCAATAAAGACCCAAATTTTGCTTAGAGAAGATAAAAATTCTAGCTAATGTATGTGGATTACAGATTGGGGGATATTATACTAGTGTTTTATAAAAGCCACAAATATTTGGCTTGTGATAACACACAAATCTCTGAAGATTTTGTGAACAACTGGTTACAACTATCAGGTTTTGCAGAAAAGAAAATAAACGTCATTGCATCCGCATCAAGAAATGCAGTACTGAGAATGATAACTGAAGTTCTCAAATGGATATGAAACCATGCAATGACCCATAGTGCCCCCCATAATGAATCACATAACATGAAATGAAATAGTAACAGAAACTCTCTTGAAGGAGTTGGACCTTTGCTTTTATTCCTTATAGGTTTGTCTAGAGGGTTATTAGATATCATCTTTAATAATAAATTATTGCTGAATTTGGATCAGCCAGTGCTATTTTACCAGATATTTTTTCCTCCTTAATACCCTCAATTATGAGCAAGTTCATAAAAACTCTATTTCATTTGCTAGCTTTTGACTCTCAAGCCACTCTTTTCTAATTGAGCTTTAAAATTTCACTGCTGTTTTTTTGCTTGGGGGAGAGGGGAGTGGGATTTGGGAGGGAGGATGACTCTTATTGCCAGGTTCAGATTTGCTCTCTTTCCCTTACATTGTGGGTCATTCACAACATGTAACTGATGTGTCTGCTGTGAGTTGGATGCCCTGCCTTGGCGCTGTTTGTCCCAGAAATCTTTTGGCCAAGATTGGAAAAAATCTTCAGTTTTTTGCAGAAAGCATGTGATGGCTGCAGAGAGATGGCAGCTGATTCCATATCAGAACTCCCTACCACTGCAGCCACCAGAGGGGGAGAAAAGCGGGATGCTATAGAAGAAACAAACTTTTGCAATTGGATTCATACTGTTAAGATTAATGATAGAAGGTAGAGGAAAACTAGAGTAGCATTCCTAAGCCTGCACATTGGAATGATTAATTGGATTAAGGCACTGAGAAAGAACAACAGCTGCAGTCCATGAAAAGCCAAATTTATCTAAATTTCTCCAGCTGATCAGTGAAATCATCACCAAGACTTCTAGTTTATAATTGCTTTTACATAGAAAACCAGAGCAAGCAGGGAAGAAAAAATAAAAAGTTCCTGATTATAGAGATGTCTGTGTTTATTTTGCCAAATTTTATAGCTAGTAAACCTTTGTGTAACAGAATTCCATATTGCTGCTAGCAATAGGGATTTTCAGTGGAGCTTTCAGTGGAGTTTGGGAATATACATCCCAGGAAGGTGTAGTTAGGACCCTCTTTAAGCAATAACTTTTGCAGTTTGGAAGTTCATATCTAGATGAGTTTTCAGGTTTGTGTCTTGAATACAAGGTCTGCCAGAGTGCCAAGGCTTCTCATAGGGGAAGATAGGTTACAATATAGACACAAGTCAAGGTACTCACAATGGGCTGTCTGAAGATTTTTCCCAATTTTTCTGCTTCATTTGGCAGCATTTAGGAGTCTCCATCATCCATCCATCTCCCAGGATCAGATAATGGGAGAGATTGTTATCTCCATGCAACGGCAGGATGACTGAGGTGGGGGGTGATTAAGTTACTTTGCTGAAGCTTGTTTTGGTCAACTGTAGCAGTACAAAGATTTGGACCACCTATACTAGTGGCTCCTGTCCAAGATTGCTTTTTTTTCTCCTTTCAAAACTAACCCTCTCTCTGACCAAATATGATCTAATGTTAAATCAGTCTTTTGCTGTTGATGTCTCCATTGGGATCTGTGATGTCCATGAAGTGCTTTTCCACTATGGTTTACTGTACAAGCATTTGCTGCTGTTCTGCAGTAAAAAGGAGAAGGGGTAGTGGGACACTGATACTAAAGAAATCTAAAGATGTGGTATATTAGTTTATGTTAATAGAGGCAGAGTTTTCTTATTTGATGTTATATCCCAAAGTATCTTCCGCATGTTATTTCAATATATACCAACATATTTTCAGTATATTTCATATAAATCTTGCTGCTTGGACAGTGGGCAGCTGTAGGGCAGCTACACAAAGCCCCTGTGTTAGATATGTGGGCAGCATGTCATCTCCTCTCTTTTGGATGGGCTAGATGACCCTGATGAGAGAGAAAGGAGGACTTGCTCCTGTTCTTCCCAAGAGAGGGAATGGAGGAAGGAAGTGTGAAAAGGAAAAGCTGGTGATGTATGAGCCCAGAATGAACTCAAAGTAGAAGAAGGAAGTCCAGAATGGAAGTTGTTTTGGAAGGCTCAAGAGGAATGACATTGGGGTGTCGAAGAGTAAACTGGGAGCTAATGTGAGATGGTTTGATTTGCCTTCTGCAGGTCCCAGAGCCCCATGTTGCATCCTGTTTACCACCTACTCCCTTGGGATTCCAGCCCTGCTCTGAGGTCCTTTGCAGGATACAAGTGTCCTGCAAAGCCAGCTGTGTGTCTGATACTGAAAAGGAGGAAAAAAGGATGCAGGCTCATTGCAGCTCCAGAAGTTAGGATGTGGCTAAATTTTGTAAGGGAACCTGTTGAGGAAGAGGCTTTTCCTGCCTGACAGGAGGGAACTGTAGTGGCTGTGCCATGCTGGCCTGTGTAGCTCTCATTTACCTGCTGACAGCTGTCTGTTCTACTTAGTCCCACTGTGGAATCAGAGCCAAGAAAATGATTAAAACATGTGAACTTGGGTGTCTGGGTCTCTGATCAGCAGATGTGTGTGATATGGCATGAATGTATTTCATATATCATCCAGTAATTTTCATTATTTGATTTTATTTCTATAGAATTATGAGAATAATTTTATCCTGGATAAGGATATATTTTTTCTCATCTTTTTATGGCATTATGTATGTTTTATTTATGGATGTATGTGTGTGCGTTTGTGATTTTTTCTGTGGTTGACATTAACCTTTCCTGAAGTTTCCCAATCTTGTGTTTGATTGCAAGTACTTTAAATAAATGGACTATAAGGAGGCAATTTTCCTTCACTTGAAAATTTTTCTATGAAATACATCTGTGGCTCACTCAATAATGTTTTTGTGGTATTTTCTCCAGCGTCTTGCTAGAAAATGCGATTTTCTCTTATGTTTCCATGCATTACCAGCCACTTACCCAGCGTCTGGAGCTGGATCAGTAATACATGGTTGTTCTGGCTTTCCAGTGCCAAGGGAGAGGAAGCCACTCAAGCCTTGACCCCTCTCCCTGTATATTCACCCCTTTAATTCCTGTACCAATGCTTTAATTTCCTGACCAACCCAGTAACACCAAGAACTGAAGAGTGAGTGTTTAACTGCCTTTTGTTTCAGCCTGTACTCTGTTTACTTTTTTTTTGTTTTCTTCTCTTTTGGTTCCATTCTGTGCAGGTAACAAAGGGCATATTGATGCAGCAACTAAGTAGATACTCTAAAAGGTTAAAAATGGCCACTTTGGAGTTGCAAAGTCAGTGAGAGTTTCAGCTCTGACTCGAGTGCTATTTAATCTGTGAAACTTTCTGCTGAAGAATGTAATATTCTGTTCTCTTGGACCACATTTACTTAGTAGGATCAAAGGGAGGAAATACTTTTTCAGTTCAGAGTAACTGAATTAAAAAAGCACATATTTTGATTAGACTGTGTTCAACCTTGAGGGCAGATTTTAATCTAGTCTAAATGTGTGTAGCTCCATAAACTTTACTGAAATTGTACTGATTTATAGCAGCCAAAAATCTGCGTTTGTGCTCACGTTGCCCCCGCATTTGAATGATTGAATACTATTTGCTGTAATATTTGTGAAATACAAAATATTTTGTGTATTCCTTTGTATTATCTGAGATGTATGCCATGGTAGTTTGATTACTTTAGACTTGTAATCAGATATTACAGTCATCACAAGATAGCATTATGCTAAAAATTACTTCTTCCAAGTTGAATTTTTCTTCTTCTTTTCAAGAGAGTTGACATGTCTTCTTTAACGAAAAAGGCTTTTCATCAAATCAGTGGTGAAAAACAAAAAATGCAAATAAAAAATAATTCAACATGTGGGCTGTCACTTTTCCATGGAAAATAAAAAGGAATAAAGAAAAAGAAAAAAGTGCACTGGAACAAAAAATATTTCCTGACCAGTCCTACTTAGAAATTCTTATACTTAGCATATCTGTCGGTGCCGTTCCTTCTTTGCAGGAATACTTGAATTTCTTTGTAATGCAGTTTTTATGCAGGTTATAGTAATGATGTCATGAGAGCCACAGACTGGCTGATACACCATGGACATTAAGTCCAAGCACTGGACCCTCACAAATACACCTTTTTTAGCTGTCCAGAAGAAATTCACAAGGGCAATCCAATTGTAATTTCGATTAACAAATAATCTGTTGAAACTGGTGATGTTTGAACCAGCCTGCTCCTCTGGCCAGGGTAGAGCGGTTGTTTCACTCCCTCAGGTTTTGCTGCCTGTGGGACTTAAGGGACCCTCAACCTCTTTATTTACAAAGCAGTCTGGCCAGGATTATTTACATTTACATCCCTCTGGGCACTTTCTGGGATCAAACTGACTTTTTCAGGTGTTGTATTTTGTTTTTCAAAGCATTTTATGTATTGGTACAGGAATACTTTCACTTCAAGATTCCAGAAGCCTTAACCTAAATTAATTTCTACCAAACCCAGCTATTTGGGTTGCTTTTTTCTTAGTGTCTGCATGCTTTTGGTGTTAATGTCCATGCCAGTGTAAAATAGCAGGAATTCCTTCTATTTTCATGTTTGATCTTCTTCAGATCGTATTTACAGGTATTTCCATCTTTTAATCTGAAGTTCTTAATCTTTTGCTAGAATGGATGTGCCTTTTGGTATAATTTTCTTTGTATCTTTCAGTGGTTATTGTGGGATAATTGTGTTTTTCTCTGACAGGAACATTGCTAATAAAGTTTGCATTTACATAATTAGAAAATTTTCTGTGCATTTACGATTACATAAGTGGTAAGAAAGTTTGAGGGAAGGAGTTGCATATGATGGGGTGATCTTGGCTAAATTCTTCACATGGATCATTTTGAAGTCAGAAGTCATTTCAGTGCTTATCTCAAAGCCTGCCTAATGAGAGTCCTGTATACTCACAGACACGTGTAAATATTTGTTGCCCAATGAATGGACTCATTTCCTTAGCTTGGGTGCAACCTATTAGTGTCTCAATAATCCAAGCCTCTCATCTGAGACAAAAGAACCCCAATCAAGTAATAGGTGTTTTGGGAGCTTATTGCTGATAAATCTACCAAGTGTTAAAAGGTGAGGAAACAGGAGGATTGATGCTGTATCCTGTTGAACCCTGGTACACTTGTAGCACAGGGACTCAAATTTTTAAGTTTGATGAGAATAGCAAAGATCTGTCTGGTCATGCAGGATTGTGTTCATCCTTGGGGACTGTGATCTCTACTGTGCACTTGTAATATGTGGTGCAAATATTCTTCTAAATATTTTGAGTGTGAAAGATATTGACCGTATCCAACTCCTATTCAGTATTACCTCTTTGTGCATCTGTTGAGGAATAACTTACTCATTGCTTTTGGGCATGGGGTTTAAAAATTTGGAGCATTAATTTCACAATTCACTTCAGCTGCTGTTCTGTCCCCAACTCTTTTTCTGTTCAGCAAATAATAGCAGGATAAATTTTCCTTAAGCTTCTGCAGAAATCCTGTGGTACCAAAAGTCAAAGCCTGATTTTCCCAGGCTCCATATTCAATGAGTGGAGAGGTCAGTTCTGAGTATCTAATTTAGGTTTAAGTTTTGTGTTAAGGTGCTTATCTGCTTATTCAGTCAGAGAGCAGAAAGAATGCCATGTACTTTTCATCTGCAGTTGTCTCCTGCCAGAATAAGTGACAGGAACTGAAAACTTGCAGACAGCTTTTTATCACCAGTAGGGAGAAACAGCCAGCTTAAAACTTAGATTTATTATTTGTTAAAAATTTTGCATACAGTGATAGAAAATGAATTCTTATACTACCTAGTCATAGCCATTTGAAGGTGTATTTCCAAGGAATAGCTCTAGGTTAAGAAAAAGGAAAGTTTTTACTTTATTCTTGAACTTTATGAATGGGATTTTAACAAGCAATCCTTAAGCAATTTTAAGAATTGCTTACTGGTTTACCTCTGGTTTTAATAATGAGATGAAGTTTTAACTCCATTGATGTCAGTGTCTGTTTAACTTAAGCAGGAACAAGATTTTACCTCCAGTGTTTTCAGACATAAGAAGTTATATCAAAATTAGATACATTTCACAAATTCCAGCCTAGACTCTTACCAAGCTAAAGTTATTATAATTCACAGGGATTCTTGGGGATCTCTTCCCTGGCTAGCTGTTTTGGCTGAAACACTTTAGGGAGCAGTATAGTAATATTACTCTCTGTCTTGCCCATCTTCTTTATTGGATCTTTAATATCCCATTAGCTAAATTAGTGGTCTAGGTACAGGACAGTATCTAAGGAGTGGCAGCTTGTAAACATCTTCTACAGTGTTGTGTGTCCTTACTTTACCTGAAATGAGATTGAATTTAGTGTTGTTAATGACTAGTCTTACAGATTTTTAAAAAAGCAATCATAGCCAGAAGTTACACCCTGAAATAATCCTACTGTGTGTCATTCCTTATTTAGAGCCAAAATATTCCTGGTCTAACTCTAGTCAGGTCAATAGAATGAGTGACTTCTATCCCAGTAAGTGAAATGAATTCAGGCCTGTGATGGAGTGGTGGTTGATGAAAGATGAAAGGTGGTTACCTTTCCTGTTGGAATTTAGTAGCCATTGCTCATCAGCCTCACTGGACTTCTCGACCTACTGACTCACTACTCTTTAGGGTGAATAAGAAATTAAGAGTGTGAAAACTCTTAATGCTATTTGCACTTAAATGCCTGCAGCTGTGAATCTGGAATCCACACGGTTCCTCCAGTTTCTCTGTTTTCAATTTTGATTCTTCTCCATAAAGGTAAAGCAATAACCTGATTTCAAGTTGTATGAACTGTACGGAATTAAATCTTTGACATCCACTTTGAATACTGATATCTTTTTGCTATCTCATGTGGAAGGTGAAGGGAAATGAAAGGAGTAAACATTTATTTGAAATCAGATCTGCCCTTCTACCAACCACTCACCCCCACAAACATGAAACAACTAATTTCCAGGCCAGGAGTGCTTAATGTTACTCCAACCCTTTTGGTCCTGGGGAAAAAAAAGTGTGTGGGTGGTGATGGAGGGAGAAAGACTTTTATTTGTTAACCTGTGAGGGCTGGATTGAAGAGCCTGTATTCAATATTGCCCTCAGTAATGCACAGCTTCTCCTACATATGTAGTCTCTGCCACTGACTATCAGATCTCCCCCAGAAGACTGTGTCAAGGCATCTAGTCTAACAAATGGAAACCACAAAAGTCAGCTTTTGTCTCTTTTGTTTTTACTTACATAATTGTAGAAACTGCCAGTTCCTGCAAGTACACTTCTGTACTGGGAAAATGTGCTTGTGATGCAGCTTGCTTTGATTCTCAGAAGAGTTCTGCAGACTCTGAGTCTGTCTCTGCAGGGAATTCTATTTTTCAGCTCTCTCTGCTGTGTGTCCAGTTCTCTTCTGATCTGGGTTGTTTTATTAATTAAGATTTTTGAGTACAGTATCTGAGGTAAGCAGATATCTGCTAGTTTACAAGGGTGTAAGAGGAAATCTAGCTCTTCAGAAGAGAAATAAAAGTATTTCTAAGTGGACACAGATACCAGGAAATTACAGATGTGAGAAGTCTGTATAGATCTGTATGCAGATCTGTGTGCAGTCTGTATGCAAATTGTATGGTAAATTGTTTAAGATTTCTGGAGTGTCGATGACAATTGAGGTCTATAGATCCCCTGTGGCACTTCTGTATAGCACACTTAAATTCTGTTAAACCTGACCTGTTTCAACAGGTTGATTTTAGCATTTAGCTGGATGAAAAGAACCATGTGTAATCAACAGAACAGGTTTTGTTTTGGAAAGCCCTTGGTGGTGTGTTTTAAGTACACTTGAGGTGAACTGTGTTGAATAAATATGAAGTATTTAGGGGCAGAATTGCTGAGGATTTTATGGAACAAAACAGCAAGAAGCTTTCTCATTCCAAGCGGTAAATGATGCCTAGCTGAGCTCATAAAACACACATCAAAGGTGTACATATGGGTTACATTTTAATATTCTTTCAATATTAAAGACCTGTTACTAATTTTAAACTGCATTGGTAAAAACATTTTTTCTTTTTGTCTTTTCTTCTGTATTGCTAAATGATGTAAATGACTCATGTCAATTTTATGCTGATTTATGCCAGCTGAAGATCTGACTGTGAGAGATATTTTCCCTCTGTATAATCATCCCAAATAGGGAAGGGAAAAGAAGAGGGAGTGGTGTCATCTGGATATGTGAATAGTTTGGCTGTAATACAGTCCTGAAAAAGGCTCTGATATAAAGATGGAAATATGGGGATTATCGTAGAAACTGTTGAAATAATCCTATAAATAGCAGAGGAAATTCTGGCTATGAGTTGTCTGTTGAAACCATTTTGAAATGAGATGGCTGACAGGAAGAGAATTTAAAGCCAGAAACCACAAGGCAGATCCTCACCTGGGGTAAATCAGGAAAACTACATTAATTTCAGAGGCATTGACTGGAAAGAACTGTGATGCTCTCCAGCAGTTGAGGATCTATAACCATAGGTACTGGGTGCCAAATGCTCTCACACCAGTGTAAATCTGGAGCACCTCAACTGACTTGGTGGCATTATTTTGGATTAACGCTTCTGCACATGAGTGTAGGACACCATCATTTGTGTTTGGAGAGTGAAGACAATTGATTCATAGGATCTAAAGAGTGTCTTTTTGGATCAAGGAATACATATACTTGAGAGATTGTTTTAGTCTGCTATTGCAGATGTAGGCTGTTTAACAACCAGGAATTGCCTTGTTCACTGTGCTGTTACGGAAAGGTGTTGACTCCACACAAGCGCTCATGATACTCTTGGTCACCTAGCTACCACATCAATAAATAACCTAATAAATTCTCTAGCATTTCACAATATATTTTCCCTGCATGTACTGATAATGACAACAGTACGTGCCCATTGTAGCTGACTGAGGCACTTCAGTGTTACACCAGCATCACTAAGGAAAGAATTTGTTCCTGTGCAGTAAAGAAAATAGAGTCAGAAACGGGACTCTCTCTTACATATGTCTTTTCATATGTATGTAATAATGTCAGTCCAAATTCAACACATATGAAAATGCTGACACCTGGGGAAGCCTTGGCTTTTCATTCAAAACCATTGCTAAAGGACCAAGATTTTTAAGAATATTCTTTGATTTATGAAAATACATTTATAAACATGTGTGAGGGCCTCTATTTTCCAGTATCTTTTGGTAATTCCTATTGTCTATTTAGGGGCTAGATCAGGACCTAGAAAACATTATCAGTAAAATACTTCAAAAAGGTCACATAAATTAGGTCCTGTGTGGCTGCTTTCCCATCTACAGCTGGGGACTGTGTGTATAGCAGGAAAGGACCTTCTTCAGCTGTGATTGCCTTGGCAGAAGGAGGAGAACACATGGCTGTGTACTTTCAGGCAGCAATTCCTAATGACTCTTTTCTTAACATTACTGCATTAATATCTCCAGTGAGATCACAAACATGAAACGGTTTTCAAACCATGGCTAGTTATACTCTGCCTTTAACAGTACTACTCTGACTCTTTTTTAAATGCCATGTTTTTTAGCTGGTTACATGTGATAACTGGTTTTTTGTTTTTTGTTTGTTTTTTTTTTTTAAGGCTATAGTAGAGTTTACACCAGCTGCTTTCATCACTGTGCTCTAAATAATATCTAAACCAAAGAGTGCTGGTCTGGAGCTACACAGATGCATAAGAACCAGAAAGATAAACATTCATATTGTATCCAGAACATTTCCTGTAATTACTCTGTTTCCTGCTCTAATTCCTACAGAACTTGTTTACTCTCAACTGTCTTTGGCCTCCTGTTTATTGCATTAACCTTTACTCAGTGTCCCTGAGCATCATCTGTTCCATGTGGGGCACTGAATCCTACATCCCACTATGCCTACCCCACATTCCGTGAATGGCATTGACTTTGACAAGGACATAGTCAGCTCAGCTGCTGTTTCTTACAGGCAGTAGAAAAACATAGTTTTAAACAAAATAACTGTTATAATAATAATAATAATAATAATAATAATAATAATCTGTTCTGGACTTAACTCAGCTGCTTCTGTGGGAAGGTTTGTATCCCAAAAGCATAATGGAAGAGTCATATTTCTGTAACTGGATTTTTTACTGAGTTTGATTGATCTGATAGTGAATCTTACACGAGATTGTCACTTCTGTTTTCCGCAGGCCTCTAAAACTGTTTTAGCTTCTTCTGTGTGTTTCACTTTTGTTTCTTAATTGCTGTTGTCCTGCAGGGAATTATGAACTGGATCACTGGAGGCAGGGAAATGACTTTTATCAGCAGAGCTACCAAAGTAGGGTTGAGGTTATCAGCATTATTTACCACTGAAGCAACTGTACCTTTTGATAACTCTTAATCATGACATGGCATTGGCTGGGTTTTTGGTGCAGGACTGGATGTACAAGTGTTGCACATATGCACACAGACATATCTTCAGAGTTTCCATGGTTTGGAATTAAAATTCTCAATACAATTATGAGAAAAGTAACCAAATAAGGAGGGTGTGGAGAAGGATGAAGGTAAAGGGTGAAGGATGATCTGGTAAACAGGGCCTTGTGGTAGGGCAGGGGAGAACTACTTTATTTTCTTGCTCTGTCTCAGACATTTCCTTTGGCAGAGGGATCCTCCTCCTTTGAGAGGGATTTAAAAAGAATGACTTGCTTGCTATTGTCCAGTGGAGGACAAGGATGCCCTTGATCTCTGCTGCTTTTTTTGTGCATGTGTGTTTTGGGGGACTGAGCCCTCCAGTCACTCTGTTGGATATCTCCAGTCAAGCCTTTCACAGTCCCAGTGAGAAGCTCTGCTCTTGTTGGAAGTTGGTGGGGAAAAAAAACTGTTTAACTCCTGGTTTTGCCTTTGAAAACATCTCCTTGCTCTTATCCTCTATTGTCCAAGTACAGTAAGATTTCCTGCAGCCATCCATTTTGGGTTTAAATGCTGAAATAGAATAGCCTGGGGGCTATATAAGCCGAGTGCACAGTGACGTTCCATGTTTGTACACACATATTTTTCCGATTTGTGTTTATTTGCAGTGGTGATGCTGCTGTCCTTGGTCACTAGTTGGATTTGACCTTTTCTTCAATTCTGGGTGGGATTAATTGTTCCAGCTTTAGCTATTTAGAACCCGTCTTAGCAATTTGGTTTTACTCTCCCTAGCCAGTGCAAAGAGTAGCAGCAACTCCAAAAAGAATTAATCCCATTCAAAGATAAGTGTTTATGGTATGAAGGTTTTGGGAGTAGTTTTTATGGAAGACAGTTTTTTTATTGAATAGTGAATAAGATGTAGGAAGAAAATGGAAGTGTTTGGCACATCTGGAGTGCAAGGCTTTATTCCTTAAAACTGGCAAACCTCTTAACAGCATCATCAGTCCTTCTGCAGACACAGGAAAATATTTGGCACAGAAGATCTGATTTTAAACCAAAGCAACAGTGATATTGGAATTTATACTAGGATTTGATTAATTCTATTAATTTCAATTAACTTCTAAAAGTTTTTAAGATCAAAATATAGCTATAATAAATTCTTTTTCCTACAACCAGACATCTGAATAACCTGATGAATTATCATGGTACAGCAATTTTAGTGACTCTTTCACTATTTTGAAGATGAAATGACTGCATTTCACGACTGCCTGCCACAGACATGTAGTTTGATACTTCAGTTGATAGAGGTACAACAAAAAAAACCCCAAACATCCCAGATGTATTCAAATATATGTAGTTCTCATTTAAAACATCATTATTATCTCAAATACTGCTGATTTTCTTAAATAGAAAAAGACTCCCACCTTTTTGAGTGCATTCAGCATCAGACTAGCTCTCTCAGAATAATTTAATGAGTGCTTCTTGCTGTGATGATTTGCACACCTCCATTTCTTGTTTTCGGTGTACTCAACTCCATTTATATTTTTTCCTATGGGCTGGAAGGGATCTGACTTCAGGGAATTCAGGTGGGGTCTAAGGAAAAACAGTTTAAGAGTAAAAGAAATAAGTAAGTGTAAACTTAAATATTATTGATAAAATGATGAAATACAGAATCATCTGTTGTAGGAATTAATGAATTAAAATCTTGTTTCAGATTCTCCTTTTTTCTTTCACAAGGTGTCGTGGTTAAGCGCTGGCCAAATGCCAGGCACCTCTCACCCTCCCCTGCCACAGCTGGGCAGAAGAGAGAAAAATTTAACAAAGGGGTCATGAATTGAGTTAGGACTGGGAGAAAACAATCCAAAGGCAAAATAGGATCAACCTAGAGGTACAAAGTGAGTTTATTAGTAGCAGAATCAGAGAAGGATAATGAGAAGTAAATTAAGTCCTTAAAAACACCTTTTCTTCCCCCATCCCCTCTCCCCTTCCCAACATCAGTGCAGGGAGACAGAGGGGGGTTTTGGTCAGTTCATCACTGAGATTTTCTTCTGATGCTCCAAGAGAGGAGTCCTTCCCCTGTGAGGCTGTGGAGTCCCTCCAATGGGAGACAGTTCTCCATGAACTTCTCCAGCGTGGTTCCAATCTCACAAGCAGCAGTCCTCCCAGATCTGCAATGTGAGTCCCTCCCATGGGTACACAGCCCTCCCAAAACTGCTGCAGCATTGTGCTACAGGTGTGGCTTCTGTAGAAGCTGCTGGAAGCTTCCTGCATGTTTGGCAAAGCCAATGCTACCTGGCTTCGGGATGGATCCACTGCTGGCCAAGGCTGGACCAATCCGGAATGGTGGTCACGTTTCTGTGATAACATACTTAAGAAGAAAAAATTATTGCCCAGATGTAATTATGGCCAGAGAAGAGAGACATGAGAACATGTGAGAAGAACAGCTCTGCAGACACTCAGGTCAGTGGAGAAGGAAGTGCAAGGAGTATTCCAGGCGCCAGAGCTGGGATTTCCCTGCTGCCTGCAGTGACGAAGATGGTAAAGCAGCTGTGCCTCTGCAGCTCATGGAGACCCCTGGGAAAGCAGTGATCCATCCACAGGCCATGGAAGACCCCATGCTGGAGCAGGGAAGGACTACTTTCCCTGAGCAGCAGCAGGAGCAGCAGCCAGAACAGCTGGCTCTGTGATGAACTGAGTGATGAACTGACTGTAATCCCATTCCCATCTTTCTGCACTGCTGGGTAAAGAGGTAGAGCTGGGAAGGAGATGGGGGAAGGGAAGGTGTTTTTAAGGTCTCATTTTACTTCTTATTATCCTGCTCTGATTTTGTTAATAATAAATTCAAATGCTGTCTCTAATTCGAGTCTGTTTTGCTGTGACAGTATTTGGTGATTGTGGCGGATTTAGGTTTTAGTGATTTTTCCCCCATTGATACCAGGGAGACACTGGCAGGAAGGGAGCCGCTTTCCAGGTGAATAGACAGCAACTAAGACACAGAAAAAGGTGGCTATTAGCTCTGGCATTCCAATAAAGTTTTGGGTTTTGGGACTCTTGCCTGCAGGGTGGGCTCTCCCAGTGGGGTTTTCTTCGGGAATTGCAGCGGAATGCCCTGAGCCGTGTTGGGGCTAACCCGAGACTTGCCTGGGCAATGGGGGCTGACTCTTTGCTTTTCCGCTCCGGGATCGAGAGAGGGGTGAGTGTGTCATGGACATGTACCTGTTCCCGGGATGATGCTGTGCTGTAGCTTGCTACCCGGCTCTGCTGGCTTTCTCCCCTCTGCCCATTGCACCAAAGGGTGTGTGCTGCCGCCAGGACATTGCTACGTTGTGACTAGCTGCTGCTGGTGGTACAGACACCGACTGCTGCCCTTGAATATTACAAAAGGAGCAATTTCCGTGCCCGAGACCTCCGCTCCCCCACCACATGAGGAAGTTTCTGGGGTCCTCTGGGAGCACCCCTGAGGCCACAGGGGAGTCACTGCAGCCCCTCTGTCTCGCCTGAGCCTCCAGTGCTCCCGGCTGGTTGTGGTCACAGCTTCACAGGCAGGGAACTTCTGGTATTGTTTTGTTGTTGTTTGTCCATCTTGGGACACATATATATTATAGTAAAGAGCTGTTATTCCTTTTCCCAGAATTTTTGCCTGGAAGAGCCATAATTGACATACAATAATTTGGGGGCAGGGGTTGTCTTCCCATTCCAGGAAGGTTTCCACCTTCCTCAGCAGACATTTGTCTTTTAAACCAAGACAGTTAGTGATCTCTCTCTGTCCTTAACTCATGAAACCTTTGTTATATTTTCTTTCCCCTGTCCAGCTGTGGAGGGGAGTGAGAGAGCAGCTCTAGTGGGTGTCTGGCATCCAGCTGGGGTTAACCCACCACTGATGCCTTAGGATTTTAGCTTTTGTATTTTTCATTTATTTGTAATCCTGCAATTCTTTAGTGTATAACTCCAAACTCCATACAAACTGTTTCCCATTTTGGTCAGACACAACAATTCCTCTCTAGGCCTGGGAATCAGGGACACCTCACTGTCTCAGGCCCAAAGAAATGTAAACAAAAGTGAGTTGGGGGAGGAGCAAACTCGGGGTAAATGACTTCATTACCTGAAGCTGTACTTGGAAGGTTGACCCCCAATATGCAAATAGAGCAGACTTATAAAAGTGTAAAAACCCATCACCCATTGTCCATTTTTGGATGTACCCCATGGGGGGGCTTTGTCTGCCTGAAATGTACCTGAAGGCCTTTCAATAAATATAACCACTTTTTTATTCCCTTAATTTTTGACCGGCTTCTGTTTTAGGTAGTCCCAAAAAGGCATCACTATACCAACAAACAGAGAAAAATGCTGGCAGGGAACATTTCAATACATCCTAAAAGCAACTTATGGGAGGAGTGGAACATAACATCCTGGAGAAAAAACAAGTCAAATTTGAAGGTACTGTGTCCTCTGCATTGTGATTTACACATATCAGCTAGGCAGGTATCAGGTCTAGCATGTAAATGTGGGAGAGGGTCAGACTGAATTGTGCTGGACTGGCATATATGTGTCTGGATACCCATGTCAGTAAAACAGTCATGAAGAATATTGGGAGCATTTGACTGGAAAGGGACTGCTTGAAAATGTCAGATTATCAAACCTGATGGCCAGACCTTTAAGGCCATCTAGATTATCTTCTTACATGAAAAGGATTTCCTAATAATTTTTTGCTTCAAGTCCAAGAGTATTAAATAATACTAAGTAACTGCTAATGCAAAAAACCAGTATATAATCTGTTGGACATACCTTGGTGACATAGCCATGAAGTTTAAAAGGCTTAGAATAAACAAGCATAAAAGCATACTGTAGCTTTTCTTTTTCATAAAGATTTTTCAATTTTGTGTTCAGAGAAGCCTTTTACTGCAAGAAGGCAGTTTCTGATCTGCTCCTGGATATATATATATTTTGGGGAAACATGTACTGGCCACCTTCTCTACAGACTCAGCCTGTCCCAAGCCTGTGCTGTGTCCTGGAGCTTCTTTCCTGAGGGAGGACTTTGTGTTTGCTCCTGCTGAATTTCACAAAGTCCCTGTGTGCCCTTTCCTCTGGCCTGTCTGTGTCCCTTTGAATGGCATCCCTAAGCAAGGGGAGTATCAATAGATGCCTCAGCCTTGTGTCATTGCAAACTTGCTAAGAGTGCTCTCCATCCTCTCTTCCTGGTCACTGATAAGGATGTAAACCAGCACATGCTGGACTCTGGGTAGAGTATGACCCCATAACCACTTCCTTCTTAGCAGGGTTATCCAGCCAGTATTGTACCATATAGTTGTCCTTGTAGTTAAAGTAGAATTTCTGGAATGCAGCATATGATCAGTGATGCCATGTAAAAAGTGAACAGGGAAACAGTTAAAATTTAATAAAAGGAAAGAATACTTTTTTGCATTCTGGTTTTTTTTTTTTTTTGAAGGCTGTGCAGTTTCTCCATTGCATTTAAACATTTTTGATTCACTTTTCCTAAACTGAAGAACAGAAATTTATTTCCAATGTATTAAACAAAAGAATATAATACTCATCAGCTGCTTAAGAAAAAAAACTTGTGATGCATGCAACATATGTAATATTTAAAATCACTGTCACTGATAATCACAGAATCACAGAATTTCTAGGTTGGAAGAGACCTTTAAGATCATCGAGTCCAACCCATGTTCCAAGACCTCAACTAGATCATGGCACCAAGTGCCACATCCAGTCTTTTTTTAAACACATCCAGGGATGGTGACTCCACCACCTCCCTGGGCAGATGATTCCAGTATTTGACCACTCTTTCTGTGAAAAACTTCCTCCTTAATTCTAGCGTGTATTTCCCTTGGCGCAGCTTGAGACTGTGTCCTCTTGTTCTGTCTGTTGTTGCCCGGAGAAAGAGACCGACCCCCAGCTCACCACAGCCACCCTTCAGGAAGTTGAAGAGAGTGATAAGATCACCTCTGAGTCTCCTTTTCTCCAGGCTAAACAACCCCAGCTCCCTCAGTCGTTCTTCATACGGCTTGTGTTCCAAGCCCCTCACCAGCCTCGTTGCTCTCCTTTGGACACGCTCAAGCATCTCAACATCTCTCCTAAACTGAGGGGCCCAGAACTGGACACAATACTCAAGGTGTGGCCTCACCAGTGCCGAGTACAGGGGAAGAATGACCTCCCTGCTCCTGCTGGCCACACTATTCCTGATACTGGCCAGGATGCCATTCGCCTTCTTGGCCACCTGGGCACACTGCTGGCTCATGTTCAGCCGACTGTCAACCAGAACACCCAGGTCCCTTTCCACCTGAGCACTGTCCAGCCACACCGTCCCCAGCCTATAACGTTGCAGGGGGTTATTGTGGCCAAAGTGCAGGACTCGGCACTTGGATGTATTGAACTTCATCCCATTATATTCTGCCCATCCATCCAACCGTTCCAAGTCCCTTTGCAAAGCCCTCCGTCCCTCTAACAGATCGACACACGCTCCCAGCTTAGTGTCATCTGCAAATTTACTAATGAAAGACTCTAAACCCTCATCCATGTCATCAATAAAAATATTAAACAGAACTGGCCCCAGCACAGACCCCTGAGGGACACCACTGGTGACTGGCTGCCAGCTGGATGCAGCACCACTCACCACCACTCTCTGGGCTCGGCCATGTAGCCAGTTCCTAACCCAGCACAGAGTGCTCCTGTCCAAGCCACAGGCTGCCAGCTTATCTAGGAGTATGCTGTGGGAGACAGTGTCAAAGGCCTTGCTGAAATCCAAATAAACAACATCTATAGCCTTCCCTGCATCCACCAGGCGGGTTACCTGGTCATAAGAGGTGACCAGGTTGGTTAAACACGACCTACTCCTCCTAAACCCATGTTGACTGGGTCTGATACCCTGGCCATCCTGTAAATTCTGTGTGATGGCACTTAAAACTGTTCCATTATTTTGCCTGGTACTGAGGTCAGGCTGACTGGTCTATAATTACCAGGATTCTTCTTTGCACCCTTTTTGTGAATGGGTATCACATTGGCCAGCTTCCAGTCATCCGGAACCTCACCAGTGAGCCAGGACTGTTGGTAAATGATGGAGAGTGGCTTTGCAAGCTCACCTGCCAGCTCTCTCATTACCCTGGGGTGGATCTCATCTGGTCCCATAGATTTGTGAACATCCAAGCATTTCAGTAGTTCTTTGACTGCTTCCTCTTGGATAATGGGGGGACTATTCAGCTTCCTGACACCATCAACCAGCCCAGGCGGGCGGGTGTCTTGAAGGCAAGTCATCTTCCCACTAAAAACTGAGGCAAAGTAGGCATTAAGCACTTCTGCCTTCTCCTCATCTGTAGATACTAAGTTTCCTCCTTTGTCCAATAAAGAACAAAGGCTGGTCTTACCCTTCCTTCTAGCATTAATGTATTTGTAAAAACGTTTTTTATTATCCTTTACAGAAGTTGCCATTCTAAGTTCAAACTGAGCTTTGGCCTCCCTAGTTTTTTTCCTGCATGCTCTAGCAGCTCTCTTGAATACTTCCTTAGAGATTTGACCCTCCTCCCAAAGTTGGTAC
Source organism: Motacilla alba alba (assembly GCF_015832195.1). Classification (NCBI taxonomy): domain Eukaryota; kingdom Metazoa; phylum Chordata; class Aves; order Passeriformes; family Motacillidae; genus Motacilla; species Motacilla alba. The sequence goes on from NC_052018.1 coordinate 97,267,729, forward strand.
ATCCTCTTTTTATTCCTGAGTTCCTCTAAAACCTCCTTGCCCAGCCAGGCTGGATGTTTACCCCGTTGACTTATCTTTCAGCACACAGGGACAGTCTGTTCCTGTGCCCTCAAGATCTCTGTTTTGAGGCATGCCCATCTTTCCTGATCTGATCTGATAATCTCGCTTTCTGTCATTCAAAGCTTATAAAGATGCTCTCTAAGTAGGGATCAAATGTGTAAATGATATTCATGTTGCTGGTAGTCTGTAACTCTGATTGTAACTGTGATTTTAAAAGAGGAGAATATAGGCATTCACAGCAACCTAAATAGTATTTTCTTTTTCTCTTTGTTGTAATCAAATACTCACCTTTAGATTAAAAAAATCTAATAATGACTAATGTGCAATGATCTTCTGGATTAGCTGCAGAGCATTCAATATCTCTTTGAGTAGCGATTACCATCTTTTTTGGGGGGGGATATCAATTTAAAGGTCAAGTGCTTTCATAAAGAAGAGTGATTATCCAGTATTTCATATGTTGAACAAAAGCTTAGCAAGATTCATTGTGTGTCAGTTGCTTTTGTGTATAGCATATATGCAGTGAAATGGATTGCTTAATTATCTATCTACCTGTCTGCAGAGAAGGGATGTGACCGTGAATAGGATCTGTCGAATAGATACTTTGCTTTGCTTGTGATAGTTAATCAATTACTCTAATGGTTTCAGGTTATAAGTTGGCTTTTTACAAATAGGCAAAAATTTAAATGACTTTAATGCCAACAGCCAGGAATTTTGTTATAAATGGGTGATTTTATTTGGAATGGAATGTGGAATGACGATGAAAAGGAGGAAGGAGCAAAACAGGTCTAAACTTACGACTGGTCCCTTTCTCTTTTAATTCTCATACTATTCTTTTACAAGCTATAAAAGTATTCTGTGACATGATAAAAATGGGTAGGGCTATATTTAGAACAAATTCAAGCAAGTGAACTTGAAGCTGTTTCATACATTTTTCTTCTTTTATTTATTTTTTATAATTACTGTTATTTTTTCCTGGTGGATTTTTATTGGTTAATTTTGTAGGTTAATAGAATTGGAGGTATCTTAAATATGTTCAAACAAAATATGCAGAAAAAATACCACATTTTTATTTTTCAATTGTTTTCCCCCTACTGTAAGATAGTTTTCTAAACTAACAGCTGAAGACATTCTCATTTGTAATTCAGGATTACCTTCTTAGTTTGTAAACATTTTTTTTCTGTTTCTGGATTTTGTTTTTGGATCACATCCTTTTTTTCTACTGATGTGCCTATATTTGTCAAATAATTAATGTGTGTTTGATCTACTGCATTTCAATAAACACTGCTGGGTCTTTGTGGGGTTCTGTTGGTCACTCTACATGGCATTGTTACTTCTCCCTTAGGGGAAGAACAGCTTTTAAAATTGAATAGTAATAATTGATATCAAGAAAAATAGGAGTAGTGGATTGTTAATAACCTTTGCTTTTCTTCAAGTAAAATATTTATATATGAGAAAAAAGTCTTTGTGTGAAGTCCAGCCACCAGTTGGACTTTTGTAAAAACAGAGATCAACACTGAAGAGTATAAGGTACATAACTGAGTGACAACATGCTAGGAAAATTTTTATCAAATGCTTTTGATAAGGTTTTTTTTTTAAGGAAAATGTCTCTTAAAATATAAAATCTAAATTTAAAAAATTATATTGCTGTTGTAGAAGGTATCTAATAAATACTTTAAACATCTCAAGCGGGCTAGGAATTGTAAGGCTTTTCTCATTTATACAGACTCACTTAGGATAAGCTGTTTTATCTGCAGAGGGGGCAAGAAAGGAGACTGGGGGTTTTATAACATGGCAGATCCAGATTAATAAAAAACAACAACAAAAAAAACCCCAATGAGTTTTCATTAGTGTTGTTGTATATTAGCCCCACTCCATGCATGGAAGTTTTTCTTAATTATGTGAGAGGTGAGTACCAAGACAGTTAAGATAATTCACTTGAGGTACACTGCCAAAAACCTGTGTTTGGTTTTGTGTCCCTACAGAGTGTTAATGCTTAGTGCCTAGGTGAACATCCACCTTTTAAACAATAGGCATTAGCTATTGAGCTTTGTTGCTTTCTTTTTTTATTTTTATCTTTTTTGGGTTTTCCTCATGGCTGCACACATGGTAAATCTTTAACTTCAAGTGTCCTTCAGCGGTGACCAACTAAAATATTAGCAAAATAAATGTTTTATGGGAAAATGTTGGCAGAAACCCCAGCAGAAACAGGTGGTATTGGGTTATTTCAATATAATGTAATGATGCAGCCAGGTTTCCATCTGGACAGCATGTGGTTGTGTCTACTAAGAGAGTATCAAAGGGTGTGAGTATGCACCAGGGATAATGGTAGTGTGCAAAAGTGTAGCTGAATGGCTACTGTGCAAAATAATAGTCAGGGTTCCAGGTTCTCTGGGTTAAATACTTTTACTGTCAGAATCTGAACTTATTCATAAAATATTAAAGATGAAGCAAACCTCTGACATGCAATACTGAGCCGTGTAATTATAAGGCAGTTCCTGGAAGCCAAGTATTGCTCATATTATAGCTAGGCATTTATTATAAAAGAGTTCATTACCCTTGGAAGCCAAGATATATTTCAAAAGAGTCCCTGAAGCAGAGGCACTTTCAGCAAGCTTTACTTTATGAGGAAAAAAGCTCCAAGTAAGTTGATGAGAACATAATTAGGAAACAGGAGAGGAATCATTGGAGACATGATTGCCAAGGACCAGGTAAACATCTGGAGTAAATGTCTTCATCTTCATTGGCTTCACTGTAGGCATGCTGAATTGCACTGGGTAAGGCATTTTTAAAATCAGATGTGGTTTTCCTTTGGACTGCCAGATCCTCTGACAAAACACAGCTTTGCTAAGATATGCCACAGACCATCTTCATACCTGTGTGCTCTCTGTACAGAGGCAGGTGAAATCTGGTTACAAACACTGGCAAAGGCTGAACTGAGGACAGGATTTAGTCCGATGCATTTACAGGGAGATTTGGAAGATACCCTTGTAAAATATAGTTTTGTGAGCAGGGATATAATGGGCTTGTGGGCTAAGAGGAGGAGCAACAAGCTCAAACTCCCTTGGGGCTGTCAGGAGGAGCAGAGTTGACACAGAGCCGTTTCCATTACTTGGAAGTGAAGAGCTGTGTATCAACTCTTGGGAAGTGTATTCCAGACACAAGCAGTGTATCCCAAGGGAAATAGGAGGCTCTCTTAAAAAACACACAGGGCCAGGGCCTGATTCTTTACTGTCTTTGTATTTTGCACATTTAGTCCTTGTTTACTGTATCAATGAGCTTGATAGCATGTGACGCCCTGTGTCAATTGATCAGCACAAATGTAAATCATGGAAGCAGGGCTGAGGAAAATTAAGACCAGGTCTTTGGCTGCCATGAAACACATAGCATTTGTGGGCTTCTCTGATGATTGATCTGAGGAACTGGCACAGGCACTTTTTCACTGCTGATATATCACTTCTATAGATGTATGTGTTAAGAATCCCCATGTCTCTTTTCCCTTTGCTCATGGATGACCTGATTACACTGGAAGCAGTTTTTCTGCCAGGGAGAAGAACCACTGAAAATTTAGAGTGCTGGCCAGCAGCGTTTGGCAGCTAAAGATCAACATGCTGCTGCCATTAATCGTTAGTATCACACAGAGGTGCCAAAAGCCATGGAAAATATGAGATGACATCCAGCAACTGATGAATGTGATGATTACAAGATCAGCAAGTATTTAACAGTAATGGGTATTGGACAGTATTTGGAAGGAACAACCCTTACCATTCAGCTGATATTAAAAAAACCCAAAACCATGCACCTGACACTGGCTAATGAGGCTTTGTGCCAAAAAGAGATCCTTTCCCCCTTTCCTGAACAAATCCAGCTCTGGTTCATAATGCCTGTACTGAGAAGAAATGTAATTAGAACAGGTACCAAGGGCCAAACATCTAAGGCCTCCATCCAGATTGCTTAGAAAAATAAGGATATTCTACTACAAGTGGCATTCTATGAAAAGTGATGTTATCTCACTTGTCTCACAGTGCTGTAGCTTTCAGTTTCAAGTTGCACATGTGCTGAAGTGCTTTGCTGGACCAGGGAACTTGGTGCTTTTACTGGAGCTCCAGTGACTTGAGGGAAGCCATGTGATGGTGCAACTTCATTTTATTGTTCCGTCTCACCGTGTTTGTGGTGCTTCTTCTGGGGACCATGCCTTGGTGTGTTGTGTGTCATTTCCGTTCACTTTGCCCTTTGAGGTCCATGGAGGAACAGCACTGTTCAAATTACATTTTACAGTTGTTGGATTATGGCCTTCTTTCAAGTGAAATATTTTCAGCAGACTGAAAGGATTAATGTATTCCCAGTTTCCTCCAAGTTCAGAGCTGTGGCTACTCAGGCCATGAGTTTGTGTGGCTTCTTCCCTTTCTTGCTAAAAATAAAGCCATGCCTAGACACAAGACTAGTTTTCTGTGATCTGTAACTTTTTCCTCCTCTTGCCACAAGACTAGAGTTGCTGGGGCAGCAGAGAGTTTTTCCAGAGTCAGTTAAGCTAGTTTGCGAATGGTTCTTCAATCTCCATAGAAGCCTCATATGAATGACTTGTGACAGCAAACAGGATGAAGGTAGCGCAGATTAAGTATGTCAGTGCACATGACTGTCTATCTACATCCTGATTATGATGCTGATTTAATAGGTCTGGTTCAAGACTCCTTGGCTGCATAGACTGATTTGAATTTTAATTTACCAAGGATGAGAAGAACTAAGACATCCCTGATCTGAGCATGACAATGAAGTAATGGGGAAAAAAAATGTGGTGGAGCATATGACCAGCTGCTGTCTGTACTTGTAAATCCCTGTTCATCTTCTGCCTCCATTATGTTTCTGGAACAGCCCTTTGCCACTCACCTTTGCAGTGCTCTGTACCTAAAACCAGCCTGTGACCACAGGTACATTAAAAGTATAGTACTGCATGCTGAGAGTTTAAGAGTTCTGAGAAAGTAAGAGGAAATTTGGTGCATTCACTCCTCCTCAGAGAATTTTTTCATTTGGATAATCCTGTCTACAGACATAACATGGTCACTTCAGATCTGGAAACAACCAAGGAATTTCAGTGGTACCTCCTCTGAGGAGGCTGTCAGCTGTCACTGAGCAAGTGCCTGGTCTTTCAAGGAGGAGGAGAAAGGGAGAAATCAACAATTCTCTGGAGGAGCCTTAGCAGTCTTAATTTTTGGCCTACTTTCTCTCCCCCTGCACACCTGTTTTAACAAGCAGAGTAACTCCTTTGGGCGCTGAGTCAGGCTGACCAAAGTCATTACCCTCCACTTGTGAGGAAAGAGCAGATGGTCTCAGCGCAGTTCCAGATGTGGGGGAGAATTAGTAATGAAACACACATCAGGTAAGGGTGATTAAGAAACTTCTGGGTGACACAAGAGGAAATGATCTAGTAGTGATGCCATAGTTTCTGCCAGCACATCTCTGCTGTGGGATGGGAAGCCTGAATTTGTTAGTGGAAAAGACCATGATTCCCATTCCTCTGGATTTTGGCTCTTGCAGTGGAGTTAGTGTATGCTAATTTCCTTGACCTTTTTGGTTGGCAGGCACAGTGCATCTCCTCAGCATGTCTTGAGATTTCCATTTGAAGTCTGCATGTGGCTTTGAATTAAGAAACAGTTTGGGTTGGAAGGGACCCTAAATATAGTCTTGTTCAAATTCCACTGCCATGGGCATGGAACCTTCCACTAGACCAGATTGCTCAGAGCACCATCTAGCCTAGCCTTGAACACTTCCAGGGATGGGGCATCCACAGTTCCTACGGACAGTCCATTTCAGTGCCTCACCACCCTCACAGGGAAGAATTTCTATCTAAGGTAAACCTGCCCTCTTTCAGTATTAAGCCATTTCTCCTTGTCTTGTCAATCCATGCCCTTGTAAAAAGTCCCTCTCCAGCTCTCTTGTAGCCCTTTAAGTAATGGAATGGCTGCTCTAAGCTCTCCCCAGAGGCTTCTCCAGGATGAAGAGCCCCAACTCTCTCTCAGTAAGAGAGAGATCCGTCTCAATAAGAGAAGTGCTTCATGCCTCTGATCACCTTGGTGGCCTACTCTGGACTTGTCTTAGCAGGCCCATGTACTTCTTTGGTTAAAACCACAAATCTGGATGCAACACTGCAGGTGGGGTCATACCAGAGCGTAGCGGAGAGAATCCTCTTATTCATTTGCTGCCCACTCTGCTTTGATGTAGCCTGGAATGAAGACGGTTCTCTGGGCTGTGGGTGCACATGTCGGGCTCATGTTGCTTCTCATTCATCAACAACCTCTATTCCTTCCTCTCAGGGTGGCTCTCAAGCTGTTCTATGCCCAGCCTCTTTTTGTGCTTCAGACTCATCTGGCTCAGTTGTGGGACCTTATACTTGGGCTTCTTGAGGTTTGCACAGGCTGCCTCTCAAGCCTGTCCAGGTCCTTCTGGATGCCTTCTGTCCCTCCAGCATGTGACCACACCCCACAGTGTGGTGTCATAGGCAAACTGCTGAGGGTCCATGTCACTAACAATACCTGTGAATTCTTTGCTTCTTTTTTGCTAAGGTCAGGATTAAATGCACGAGACAGTATTTCATGTTTGGACTCAGATGTTTATTAGTTCTTATCTATATTACAGTCTCACAAATTCTGAGTTCTACAGCACTTCGCTCTAACAAATTAAAATGGAGCTGTATCTCTCTCTACAAGGCCTTTTAAGGATAAACTGAAAGATATGATACCTAATGGAATGATACCTAAAATGAAGAAATGATACCTAAATTATTTTTACTTTTAACTTAATAACCAACCACCCATGGCCTGCAATGCGACTTTTTTATCAAATTACACAGTACTACCCAAACCGTGAAGAAGGACTAGGCTCCACCCTAAAACTTCTTTCTTACTTTATATATATTACTATATTCTAAAACCTTAAACTAAGTTTTCCACCATGTGATATTGCACACTTATATTCAAACTACATACCCATAATCCCAATTCTGTTATACAATTTTGGAGGCCTTTTCATGGCTTCAGGTCAAATGTAGTGTTCTCTTGGGGGTCAGTGTTTGTCAGCACAGAAAGTCTAAAATTCTTAGTAACCAGTGTTCCAACAAATACCAAACATGGAGGAATGCCTTTTGTCACTGTTGTTTACCTGGACACCAAATGATTGACCAAACCTCTCTGAGTGTGACCATCCAGACAGATCTTTGGTCAAAAATACTTAGGAATAGACCCATTGGCTCGTGGTGACAAACCCCACCTCTCCCCAGGAACAGGTCAAATCCAGGACAGTCTTTTCCTTATCCAGAGAGGTAACAACTTCACAGCTGCCTTTGGATTTGAAGGCTCTCTGCTCCTGTTTTGACACATATAAACCACTATTTTCTATATGCAGAACTGAGGTTGTGTCTGTGTCTGCCACCATGGTTCATAGGTCTGCATCTCAAAGGATCTTTGGATCATTTTGAGTCTATCCAGAGTGGAGAAAGTGTGTGTGTCTGAACTTGTTTGAAAGCAGTTCATCAATCTGTAATGTTTTCAAGAAAGTTTTATTTTGCTGTTGCATCTACTGAAGAGTTTAAGGCTATCCTGGCAGAGGATCAAACCCTGTGTTATTTGGTACTGTTCTGACTTCATTTTGGATTTGCAGGATGGACTCAATTAAGTCTAACAAATTAGGAAGGTGTGTCTTTCTGGTCTTTAAATTAAATGCATACTGTTTCTCAAGTATTCGGGAGTTGAACATATGCCACATTTTGAAGCCAGTATATTTGAAGGTCCACAAAGAAACGTACTATGCTACGTATAATTTATCTCCTGGAAACAATCTAAGGTGCATTTATATCTTCTGCTGTGAGAGATGTTAGTAAGTGCTTCCAGTAAAAGAGCATATAAAGGTGAATCCTCAAAGACAGGGTAAAGAATTGTAGGATATTATTATTTATCATTGAGTAACATTGCAAAACTCTCCATCTTCATTTCATTGGAACCCTGACTGTGTCAAAAGACATAATAAAAACAATCAGTATATTCTCATTTTTCTGTGTGAGAGGATGAAGTCATGGCATATGGTCAGCTCACCAGTGCTGTTAATAATAAACCACAGCTAATTAAGTGCTGATTTATTCCTCTAGCTAAGTGAAACAAATTACTTCAACAGCTTTTGCTGAGGACCATCTAGTCAGATGGATTATGTATAGGAAGTTCAAGCTAAAAATTATTAGAGATCATATTTCAGTGTGGTGGAGTTTTATGGTAGAAACAATTAGAAACCTAACAGAATGTGTCCTGTATTCTCTTTGATGGAAAATCAGATATTAATCTGGGGAAAAGTCTAATTCTCAACACAGCTGCTCCCCTTGCTCTATTGCACCAGATTTAAGCTGGATAAAAATGGAAACATGTTTTAAAAATTGATCATAGCTTATAATGTCAATAATCACCTTGAAATTGTTTGTTACTACAGTTAATGAACAGAGCATTAGAGCACAAAATGCCCTCAGATTCCCTCTATTCCCTCTATTAGCTAACATGCTGGTTGTTAACTGCTGGTCGGATAGTATCTTTATTTGGTGACCCTCTTTCAAAGACGTGGAATTGATCCTGGGAAGCTGTGGGATAGGGTGCTTCCTTGGAGTAGTGGCAGAGAGAGAGTGGAACCTTGGACAGGTAATCTCCTTTATGACAATACCCTTTCCCCCATATCTGTAGTCCAGTTCCTTTAGAGTGTGATTATCTGTGCAAGTGAAATCCATGCTGCTGGCTGTGAGATCCCACTACAACTTTCCCAGCTGAAAGTTTTTCCCAAAAAAGAGGCAGGGCAACCTGTTGCAGGGTGTTGAAGGTCTCATACAGGCAAACCTGGGGCTCTTTGCAACTAGAAGCTTGGCTTGGCAGACTGGGATGGGGAGAAGCCTTTCCTTTTCAGAAATGTGTAGTGGGATTTTGCACTCTTGCTGGTAGCAGTACTGTACAGTTTCAAAAAAGATAGGAGTTGTTCCTTTTGTTGCACTGAGCTTTGCATATTCTATGTTCCTTTTTTTTGCATTGCTCACATAGTTCCTTACAAAATCCTGCCTGATATGGAGATACTGCTTTAGTTTAGATGCTTACTGCTTTCTGAGCTGTGAACTAGTAAGGGGCTAATAAAATTATATCACTGGAATTATCTCTGCTAACCTAAAGATTCCATTTTGTCTGCTGAAGTTTTCTAGTGTTCATAAATTTATGGTTTACCAGTCATTTTGGTATCTTTGGAAAACTTAATGTCACACAGCATTTATGACTAACTTGGTGTCTTGATCCTGGAAGTCTGAAGTAATAGGAGCAAATTTCACTATTGCACATGCTATATTTAGGTGTGTTTTTTTCTCAGCAGTGGTGGGACCCTTGTTCCTAGAGAAATAGCTCTTTACCAGAGATAGTTGCAATTTGTGGCAGTGAATTTTTTCCCATGACTTGTGACATGTCCACAACATTAAAAATGCATGTGGAAACAAATGAGTGATTTTGGGTAAATTTCTGAGTGTTTGATAGAAAAGATTAAAACAAAACATTTTTCTTGACTAATATCTGGCTTATAGCACTAGAGAGGTTTGTTGTGCAGATCACCAGAAGCTTATTATGGGGCTTAAAAGCCGTTTATATCATGCTAAAACTTCAAGTATAATTATGCTAGCTCAGAAAATGTTTCACAGACATAAAATTCCATGTGTCAGCCTATAGCTGCAAGAAGATCAGGCTGCTATAGCAAGGCGTTCCACCTCCATACTCTGAAGGCTGACTCATTTCCAGGATGCAAGTGTTCTGTGGTCTGTCATGACCTTTTAAACTTCCTAATTAAATTGAAGAGAGGCAACTTGCTGAATGTAATCTCTGTAGAGTGGAAGCTTTTTTTTGTTAATTTTTTTTTTTCAATATTCTGCCAGTAGTTTATGTAACTTCATAACCTCATTTTCCATCATGGTGTCAACCATTATTTTCTCCTTCTTCATGGGCCATGCTCTCCTGCAGCAACTGGTTGCTCACATGGACCAGAAGCAGGCTCTGGCAGAAAGGGTGGACCCTATGACCTGGAGGAGCTATGGGGTGGCCCAGCCTACCAGGGAAGCTGTGGAGTTTGGCCCTATGGCACACAGCTTAGAAAAAGCTCTGACAGCAACAGGCTGCTGCACTGCAGTGGGGAGCTGGAAGCAGGGCAGGAGCTGGGCAGTGTCTGCCCCACCAGGGTGAAGCCCTGTGGCAGTCCCTGAGCAGGACCATGGGGTAGTAGTGAGGAACCAGTGAACACCAGTGACAGACAGATGGGGCTCAAGGATGAGGCATGGCCAGGGTGAGAGGTGCAGGCAGGACATCTGTTAGGGGCAAGGGCAAGGTGGTTGAGTAGTCCCATCTGGACCATCAGGGCAATGAAGGCTCATTAGTACCCTCAGGAGCCTGATAGCACCACGTGGGTTTTCCTTGATCTCATTCGCCTCGTGGTGGAGTTTCTTTGTATTAAAAGAAACCTGCACTGGGAAAGGGAATGACTTTTGTGAGTGTATTGAAGGCAGCGTGTAGGAGAACTTGTTTCTTGCCTAGGCTCTAGGCAATATTTAGCTTTTGATATTGTAATATTATCATTAAATTGTATCATTTGAACAAAGTGCGAATAATACTTCTCCCTGTAGGTGTTTTTGTGTGGGTGGAGAAGTGAGGCATGGACTGTAATTTCCATAGGAGAAAGCAGGACTGAGACTAATGCCACTCGCTGGGTCATGGGGTGTCCCCAGATGGCTGCATTAGAAACCCAGATAGCTCAGCCCTGATAAGAGCTGCCTGTCCGAACTCTGAGCAGCGCCTGGCCGCCAGCTGCCTTAGCAAGCATTAGTGATCACAGCTCTTGTGATTTTCAGCTTATAAGTGATTTCAGCTTTTAGCTTGCTAGGCTCTGCTGGGGCAGGCAGCAGGCATTCGGCTGACGTGGGAGAAGAGAGGAGGAGAGGAGTATGAAGAGTCCGCAGAGATGTCTTTATTGGTCTTCTCTTGTAGCTCTTCTGCGAAGGGAATCAAGGATGGCTCTTCAAATGAACCGGGCAGAAACAGGGGTTTATATAGGGCAAAAGGGTATTGAGAATTGTCCAATGGTAAGGGTTAAAAGGAAAGTGACCTATAGCCTTACAGAGAGATAAGCAAGGGTCTGAAAGCGGGAGAGAGGGGCTCCTAAGGTCCAGTCATCATGACTCAGCATTTTGCCTATCTTAGGCTGCTGAACGCCAAGGCAGGTTTGCATGGCCTGCGCCTGCTACATGAGACTTTCTACTTCCTCTCCAGATGTTGTCTTCTGGCCACAAAATAAATGATGAATTTCAGTCTTCTTTATATCTGATTTAATTTTATTAATAGAAGTATCTGTGTCAAGTGAAATGGAAGTTTTGGGTTTTGTTGGCCCAATAAGACAAAACTGAAACTTATTCTACTTTGGTTCAGCATGAATAGAAGGATTTTTTCTTTTTTTCTTAGTTTTAATTCAGCTGCCAAATTGAAAAGAAGTTATTCCCACAGTCCTGCCTGACAGTTTTTTTTGGGAAATAGTCTTCTGAAAAATATTTTGTAAAAGATCTCTGATTTGCTTTGTGGAAGACAAAACGCTTCATTCAGAATTGAATGAAAACTGTAGAAGGATTGCAGTAATTTAATATGTTTTATCCTAAATTCTGTAACATTTCTTCTGTAGTTACATCTACTCAGACTACCTAATGATCTCCCTGTACTGATCAAAATTCCCAGAAACTAATGCCATTAAAAGTATAATGATGTTGTTAAAATGTAAACAGCATTTTCTGTTTCTGTGTTATAAACTACCTGAAACTTTTCAGCTAAATGGTTTATTCAGTTTCTACTGAGTTGTACCTAAAGTGCTGCACTTTGCTGTTATAGGAAATAAAATGTATTTACTTATCACAAGTAAGATATGGGGAGAGAGTAAGGCTTTTTTTTTGTTTTGTTTTGGTTTTTTGTATGTTTAAAACCATATTTCTTAACATTGAACACTACTATTGTAGTTAAAACCCTAAGAGACCTATATCCAGCAGCCAAAGGACAGAAAAACCTGCTCTTTGATTGAGGACACTTGCCAAAGTTACATCAAAACCAAAGTGAAATAATGTCTAAGCCAGCTGATATTCCTGATCATTGTATTCTGGTCCAGAGAACAAAAATAGGAGCATGAAGCAGCTACCAAGAAAGTCACATATCGAAAATGCACTTTCGGGTGAATTTATTTCCAGTTTTAATTTTGAGTAAGAACTCCTTTTGATAACGGCCATTATTTCAGTAGGGCTGTAGCCAAAGTAGACTTTGGTGTAAATGTGTAGTTTTTGTGTGTGTAGAATGTGAAGTTTGGCTAGTGGATCGTGCTTCCAGTTAGCTTGCAGGTAAACTTGATTTCGGTATAGTGCCCCAAACCTTAAGGTAAATGCTATTGAGAGATTTTTCTGTGAGTGTTGAAAACTCCAGAAATATCTTTGTTTCTTATTCTTACATTAACAGTTAAGAAATTTACTTGCAATATAGCAGTTCTTACACCTCCTCATCTCCACAAGTGATCTGGCATTTTACTGCTTAGCTGTGTCCTCTAGTAACAGTCTGCGAGGAGGTATTTTCCTGAAAGGTTACCTGGAGAGAGAAAAAAACCAAAACTGGACACCTGTATTCCCTGAGTTTTTCAGCCCTGTAAAGGTGTTGTTCTTAGTCACTTTATTAAGGAAGCAGCTATCTGGGAAGAACTGGTAGCATAAGAAATGACTTAATGGACCAGAAAGGAAATTTAGGACTTGGAGTAGAGACACCAGGGGCCACACCTGGAGGTATGAAGATATTAAAGCTGGGATAAGTTTGAATTCTCCTCACTTCTCAGAGTAAAAATGAGATAAAGAGACAAAAAATTAGCCTAATATTAACATCATTTTCAGAAAGATAGTTTTCCCCAAGAAGTTTGAAGCTTTCTTGATTCTGTGTGAAATGCATCTTAGCTGGAGTGGAAGAATGGTGGGCTGAGGCCAGATTTTTGTGAATCTTTGAGGAGATGCTCATAGTGAGGCTTTTAGAGTTTAGTTAGGTAACAAAATAAGGATGAGGCTTCCAAAAGAAAGAATAGACATTTACATAAACTTCAGCATGCTGTAAGCTGATTTTAGCAAAACAGAGGTGACATACAGTTGTTAGTTTCTTCTTTGACCTTCACTGCAATAGTTTTGTATTCTGGCATAGATAAAAGCCTAATTCTCCAATCAGCTCTGTTTTCGGAAAACAAGACATTGAATGAAATGCCAGTATTGAGATATCATTGCACTTCTGTCATGCAAGAACCCTGACCTGCTTTTCAAGTTGCTCTGTGAGGACTTTCCTTCCCCAATCACGTTCTTCTTTTCCTTGAGTCTGTTTCCAGCTAAGCTTCATTGTCTTTTCACAGGAGTCTTTGGCTGAGTTTTCACTGCTACTTACCCAGCCCATACAGTAGCAGAGTTTAGTTAAATCCTGCTTCTCGTGTTGTCTGTACTTCAGCATCTGAGCTGTCTGTGTCTGCTTACGGGACCTACCTGTGCATGTCTGTTCTTACAAGCAAAGTGTGGCAATTCAGCACACACTGGTGGGTTTTAGCTGATGGTAGCAAAAGAAAAGCAGTTGCATATGTTTATCTGTGTCAAGTACAGACTTAAAACTGTCTGGTTTAGAAAAACTGCAGATTCGCATTATATTCAACTCTTTCAGTAACAGGTCTCCTGGAACAGTACATTTGTTCTTGTAATGGAGTTTAGTTCTGCACTTTATATTAAAGTTTTACTTGTATATAGTTTGTAAAAAGGTAATAACTAAAAGTGTAAAAAATGTAAACAGCTTGGCCTGTAACAGACTCTACACAGATATCTAAGGGATAAGTAACCATTTTTTCAGATACGCCTCACACTTGGATACACATCTGTGTTTTGGAGTTACCTCCCTGTCTCTGCCTTCCACTATTATTTGTAAAATTGTCATGTTGTTATACTGGCATAAGGGAAAAATTGGTCCAAGTCGAGAAAAGACATGGAAATATCTTTTTGTTAAAAAAAAATAAATTGTTGCTTCTGTTAGTTGTATTAAGCAAAACTAAACTCTACACTTAACTAATCTGAAGTTTCTCACCTAATTTTGTCTCAGTTAATGCAGAATAACATTTCCTATGCCTAGAAACATGCTCAAGCATGTTTTCAGGCATCTTAGATATGTCCGACGCAATGGTTAAACACCTGTGAGGAGACTTCCTCTCTTAAGGATCTCAAAGAGTCAACATGCTCATCACATGTGCCTGCTGAGATGTGCTGGTTCCCTCTGTGCTGCCCCTGCTCTGTGGCTTTGAGTTGCTGGGGGGACTGCTATAAGAAGTCACAAGCACTTGCCTCAGGTTATGTACCTGCACCCTGCCTGGACATCAGGACCAAAAAATGCTGGTTCAGCTCATGTGCTTGGCATAATTATGTGTTTTGCTGACAAGTGGGAAGATTTTCTACTTCCTCAGACAGTAATTTCTTCAGTCTCCATGTCTTAAAGCCTTAAGTAATGATCCCTAACATGGACTTCTCCCCAACCTCATTAACAAATTAAACAAATCAAAATAAAGAGTTCTTCAGGCTGCAAAAGATTGCTTAGAGGGCCTATAGCACAAACATTATAATTTCCATTTCCATTAGAAAACAGAAACATGATGCCCCAGATGGTCCTGTCTTCACAATTTCAATATGCTGTGCTATTGCACATTAGCACTTTTTTATACAGCCCCTCTTCCAAGTGCCCAGCTCTGTCCCCCCAAAATATCCTGTGTTGCTGCTTGAGTCTGTTTTCTTTCTCTGTGTCAAATTCTGTTTTGAGGGGTATGGGACAAACAGCAAGAGCATCAGTAATGTCTGGCTGCTCTGCTGCAGTTTTATGGCAACTTGTTCACAAGTGTGGGATGCTTGAGTTTTTGAAAGGGGTATTTATTGTTCTGCTTGCCAGCAGGAAGAGCAGGATAATTCTTTGCCTGACTGAGAATACTGTGTGCTTCTCTCTCTGAGTATGCATTGAAAGACAGTTGAAAAGCAACAGGAGGACGAAGGTGGGGAAATGATAACTTGAATAGAATACTGGTATTTTCAGGAGGGCAGAAAAATTCTGAGGGGAAGAAACATATTTGTGGGGAGATTATCCAATAGAGCATGTTGCATATTGTCTTCCTCAACTCTGCTAAATATCTGATAACAGTGAGAACATGGTTCAAGTTACTAATGGTATACAGTATTTTGACAGTGGTATAGGGAAGGACAAATTCAAATTTTTCAGGTAGACTAAATACAAAGAAAAGTTAACACACAAACACTGTGGCTTTTACACTCCCCAGTGTTGAGAAAAGGTGTCCAGTAACTTTGTCAGTTGGTGCCAGACAACACTTCAAAATAGTCTTGAGTGATTTAGATGAGTTTGGAGCAGGTGAGACCAAAGTTTGAATGAGTGGTGTGGGTAGGTAAACATTGAAAGAACAAGCTGACTTGCAAAACATTTGATTTGCTTTGCTCAAACTGGAATATTTGGAAAACCAGCTCCGTAAAGCATTCTTGTGGAATACAACAAATTTAAAACAACTTTCAAGGAAAACTGGTCACTTAAAGTACAAAAATAAGAACTTAGAGCTCTGGTTGTGAGCATTTTCCTATCAGTTTCTATTTTAACACAATTTGACTGTGATTTAAAAAAATAAATTCCTTAAAGCTGCAGAGCTGAAATCATAAGCTTTAAACAAAAGATCACTTTTAATTTACATGCACTTTACATACGCACTGTTATAGGATGTAATGGCTCCTTCTTTGGATGCTAACTTTTTATTTAGGCTTAGCTTCGATGTAGCCATATGCAAAACATTGGAAATGCAGTTGGGGAAACAGAAAGTGTGAATGAAAAATAGCCATAAGCCTGAGCTAGGCTCTCTCTTGTAAAATGCTGTTTAATGAACAGTAACAGTTGTAAGTTGTCTACACATTGAGGAGTCTCTAGACAAATTTTGCACAAAATTAGTGTACTCCAATATAACTCTGTGATCATAACTACTTTTCATGAAAAAGAGACTTTTTTTTTTTTTCTGCTTTAACTTCTTTTGAGGAAGGACAGTGGGTTTAAGGTGCATTTTCAGTACTCTTCTCTGTCACCATCTTTCCTTCATTGCAAGTCTACTTGAAATACTAACCAAAGATTGGACTATTCAGTGCCACAAAGTGATCATAACTAAGAAAAGAATGATTATACTGTGTAAGACTCAAACGGTTCACATAATTGTGCATTCAGTGTCAGACATTAGCAGGTAACTGTGGAGGAATATAAGAGCCAAGGATAAATCTTGACCTGCCCATCCCACAAAAAGTCAATTTGGACTTCACAGAATTCACAACTTTATTTTGACCAGATATATCCTTAAAAAAAAAAAAACCAACAAAACATATATATATATATATATACACATTGTCAAAGTGTGATACTAAGGACTGTGCTCAGGGCAGCTCTGCTTACGTTCAGATCACGAAGGCTGTTGTACTGCCAGAGCCAACTCCAGGGCTGGGGTCAGATTTTTAATGATGTAAATCCTGGTGGTTCTGCTGGCTGGAGAAAGCCATGTTGATTTGTTTGGGTCAAGAATGTAGCCTGTAAATTTTATGTCTTTAAAGCTTATCTAAGTTTTCTGTTACTCTTTGGTGGATTTTTGTGGTGATATTTTCATAATTACACAGATCCCTGGGGTAAGCTCCCATCTCATAAACCTTTTTACATCATTTTGAGCTCTGTATTCTCCTGTAGCCTTTTTCATGGGGCAGTAAAGTCCATACTTATCAATAAACAATTAAGGGAACAAAACCAGTCTAAATACATTATTCTTTCATATTGTTGTTTGTCTCAACTTCTTGACCCTTTACTCATATCAAGATCGTGTGAGTTCAGTGAAACCCATTTGCTCCTTTGCTGTCTGTACCCGGATCTGGGCAATGTGGTGGAGAGAGTTTAAGTCTTCCACTTTGTCAGAGCATTTCATCATGGGGTCATGGGATGCCGCCTTCCCCCAGACACAAATTGTCAAATAGAACTGATTTTCCATCAACAGAGAGCTCAGCAAAACGGTGGGCCATCAAAATTAGCGGTGGAAGAAGCTTACTGAAAACCATCTTTTATGCTCTTTGTAGATGGAGGACTGTACTACACTGAATTTTTTTCCCCATCCTTTGCCTAGGCAGTTACAGAAAGACTCAATCACTAGGGCTCAGCTGTTTCCCTTGGGAGACTATGCCACAGCCTAATGGCTAACATTTAGCCATTTTGTTGAATCTTTCCAGATAGCTGTCTCTTCCCCTGCCCCATACTCAGTTTCATCCCATCACTTCTTGTTAGTTATACTTCCATGAGCCAACTGATACAAAATCTTTCTTATTCACAAAAAAAAAATAAATCTTTTTTTTCTTTGGGAGGAAGAAACCAAGGCTTGACTCAAGATGAAGCTTCTCCATTTCCAGTGTTTAGGTAAATTTCTTTCTTGTCTCTGTCAAGCAAGAGTTGAGAAGTGTTAATAGCTGGAGATGCTTCACACACACACACACACACATACACCAACACATATACAATCATTCCACTGATTATTTTAAGTACTAGATTCTATTGTAGGATCTTTAGTGAATGCCCCGAATGTCTGAGATGATGGAGGGAAGCCTGGAGGGCTGTGCTTATTTTTTTCTTCACTTTTTATTTTCCCCTCAATAAATTTATAATTTTTTTCTGTATATAAACAACTTTCAATGCAATACTGATGTCTGTCTCATTCAAAGTGAGATTTTATTCTTCTTTCATGAGACTGATATCAGTGTATTTGGAAAAGAATGGAAATGGCCAAGATACTTTTCAGAGTGTGATTTAGAAGGGTTTAGGTCTGTTTAGTAGTGCTGAGTGTGGCCTTTTTTGGTCTCTGCACTCAGTCCCAACCAGGATGGGATGTGCAGGTAACACTATTGTTGTCTCACTTTCTTGGATCATCTGGCTCCAGCTTGAGCTTCCTATAGGGTAGTCTCTAGGATTAGGAAATTTAGCAGACTCCAGGTGGTGGAAACAAGGATTTAGGTATCTTTGAGGCGCTGCACACAGCTGTGCAGGGGTTTTGTGAGAATTATTGTGGGAATCAATCAAATAAATGGAGTAAATATACTTTATTGATTATTTATTTATTAAACTTTTATTGATAAGGTTTTCAGTGTAACTCTCTGCAAGTAGGTGTTATGCTTTGACTAAAGAGTGCTAAGGAATTGCTTTCACTTCTTTTGCTCTGAATGAGCTCTGCTTTCTGTACTGTTACTTGAACATAGCAATTCTGACTATATTCAAACTGTACTGACAACAGTACTGAGGTCTTCTATTTTCCTCTAAATTTTTTCCACTTTCTCCTTTCTTCATTTCTTCCTTATAACACAAGAGTCAGTAGAAATGGTCTCCTGGAGGAACGCTCTATTCCAGAAGATACGCTTGCTATATTTAATCATCCTTGGAGCTTTTATTTTGCTAAAGTACTAAAGTGACAGCGTTTAGAGAATAATTATATGAAACACCATGTGTGAACAAAGTGTGAAATGTCTCCAGGACCAACCAAAGCTATAGATATTTTTATTAAATATTAATGCCATGCATTTATGAAGGGTTTGCCAAGCAGATGTTAAGCTGATCTTCGTGGTAATTTAATTGAGCAAGGAACATTTCCTGCCATTTTTATCAAAGTCAGGTTTTACATGACATTTTACATTAAAAATATGAAATGTAGAGAGAGAGAATAATAATTAAAAGTCAGTTTCCATTCATGAATATCTTAATATTTTACTTCAGAGGATTTAATTTTTCTCCTGAATGTTTTTCTTGGAGGCCAATAGGATCTGAGCTAAGCTGGACTGTGTTTAAATTCTTCCACAGGGCCTCCATCTGGAGTCAGGCCTACTCCTGCTAATGCAATTCTTCTTTTTCTATTTGTAAAAAGATGAAGATGACACTGAAATCAAACCTTAAGTTATTCTGAAGATTTTGATATAGAGCTCTGAAAATATGTGTAGATAGAGTCCTTCTTTCCTCCTCAGAGCTTCACATGATGATCAAATGTCACAGCAGGATCTTTCTGTACAGAAAATATAGATTGATTAACCTTACTGACATGCCTCTGCACAGTGTAATATCTTAGCAGGAGCTGGCATCATAAAGCATTTGATTATATACAACACATCAAGCAAAATAAATAAGAAAAATAATTAGGCAAAAAGGCAACTGAACTGTCTGTGGGTCCGGTACAACATAATGAGCCTATTCATGAAATATCACTGAAGGGCCCCTCCTCACAGGTATGACATTATTTACATGGAAAAAGTGTTGTCATACTTCTTCTACCTTCTAGATGTTGTTTTAAATTTATGGAACTGTTTTTCCTCCCAAGACGTAAGTAGACTTGTCTCAGTTCCATTCCCCCCATCTGTCCCCCACCTCATGGTCAGGTGATTACTGTGGTTGACACGACCAACTGTAGCTCCAGCTGAAGAAAGAAAAAAAAAGATCATAAATCAGAGCATGGTAAGGCTGAGATGAAATGAAAAACTATCAGCTTGGTTTGTGGGTTAGACCTGCCTGCTTATAATAGAACAGGCTTCCCATGATCTCTGGGAACTTCTGTAGGCACTGCTGAAATAGGTTATGTCTGTGTTAGAGCCCCAGAACTTCACCTGCTCAGGACTCTGCTGCTGCTGTGGAGGAGATATGGCCCATTCCTTTGGTTCATTGGATGCATCTGAGAGGGTCCTGGTTGAGGGTCCAATGTCACTTCCGAAGAAGTGACATTGGCAGTCTGGCTACTCTACCAGGATATTGAAAATTTGGACAACAAAGGATCATCATGCTTGTTCCTCACTTCTAGTTAAATCACTACAAGCCCAGCCTGTAGGGTAGAGCAAGGAAAACTCCTTGTTGACAGATCAGGAGGTGGTACAGGGGCAGAAATCTTGCCTGTTTTTAACTCCTAGAAACAAAGAATTGATTATAATAAATTCAAGCGTAAAGCACTAAACAGACGCCCTTCCTTTGGCTTCTAGAATTGTGGCCACTGATTTGTGTGGATGTGTGCTTTGTTGCCTAAAAGGAGGGAAAATGGAGAGGACTTTGCAGACTACCTCTGTGCTATTATTCTGTACCAACAATGTGGGAATGCAGTAAAGGCTGACTTTTTAAATGAGGTCTGTACCAAACCCAGGTGTGTACAGAGGACTGTATGTTATGTATGTGCACACAGAAATACGAACTTTCCCATATTTTCTGTAGAATAAACTGAAAATATCAAATTCATTTGCTACATGTGCTCATAGATACAATACTGGTTTCTTCTCACTTCTCTGTACAGGAGAAAATTTATTTTACATGCTCGGAAAGTTGTTAAGTTTTGAATGAATTGTCTTTCTAGATTGATTTGAGATCAATATGTCTGGTTGACAGGCTGAGGATGAAAAAGCTGTTTCGGTGTTGGAAGCAGGCCTCAGACCTGATCAAACCATTTCTTTATTATTATTTTGAAAGAAGGAGAAGGCTTAATATTTTCTTGAAGTTGCTTGTTGGCCACTCTTGTAATTTTTCATCCACTCAGCTGAGTGCTGAGCAGTATGAGCTACAAACATGAAAATAATAATCAAATGGTGCCTAATAGCTGGTGTTCAGCTAAGTAGTAATTGACAGAATTATTTCCCAAGCTGTGCAATGGGCTGGCTTTGAGTTGTGCCTGACATCTTTCCAGCTTCTTCCACATTTAGTTGATACCATTTGGTCATATTCATTGTAGGAAATGCTGTACAAGAGGCTGTAACACAATGGGAATGTTTTGTATTCCACAGAAGTCTGTATGCCATAAAGAAACAGAAAGCCCAGGAAGGGGCAGGCAGAGCTGCTGTGTATTGCAAATATCTAGTGACCTTTTAGAAGGCAAAAGATTCATCTTGTACTTTGTATTTCTGGTTTTAGAAGTAATCAACAGAAGTTTTCCCAGCAGGCTTTCTGCCCAAGATGCTGGCTGTAAGTCATGTGGTTAATGCTGACTCAGTATCCTTGATTCAGAGCTGCTGTAGCTTAAATGGCTTTAAAACCTCCCACACTGCCAGAAAGTGATTCATCACTATCTCTTGTAAACTCCTCATTTTGCATGCACCTAGAACTGGAGGTTCTGCTGGCTCTGAAATCTGAGATCTTACTTCTATCAGCACAGTTGTGCCAGTAGCAGAGGTAGAACTCCATACTTTACACTTCACATGGCTTGTCACTTAAATTTTTCTTACCTGAGTGAAAATAGTATGCAACACTTTCTGGGTTTTGATAGTAGGCTTTGGGGTTCTTGGGTGGGAGACAAAAATGTGGAAAAAAGGTCAAACATCAAAGGTTTCTCCACCTTTCCATTTTCTGAACTTGTAATTAATTTCTGGAAGTTTTTCAGGAAATATAAGCCATCTGCATGAGAAGGAGCTCTCACTGTATTAAAAAAGAGTTCAGGCCCTGTGTCCAGCCATCACTGCCCTATATGACTTCCCAGAAGAATGAGAACTAGTATCAAATTTTGGTGTTTTTTGAAACATATGGTGCATTTCACTGTTCAGAGTTTGTACTCCACATATGATGGGCACACAGCTCTCATTAACTGTAATGAGAATTGCATCCACAAGGGGAGCACATAGGCCACATCTTGAGTCTCTGGATTTTTACAACTTTGTGTTACAAGCTGCGGTAAATTAATATGTATCTGTATTGCCTACTTCAGTATGCCAGCTCCAGTGGATTTTGCCATACTTGATTGTTATCTATACTTTACATCTTGCTTAGGACAATATCTTGTAGGCAAGACAGGCCATGATGCTTGGCCAGAGGCTCATGTCTGACTCAGAAAATGAAATGGGGTGTTCAAAGGTACTTGGAGGACAAGGTGTGCAACCCAAAACACTGTGTGCACTCTGGACACTGGAGCGGATCAGGTCAGTATCTGGTGTTTCTTGCTCAGGTTCATGACTCTAGTGCTTTGTTTCTGAGCAAAGTCTATTTCTAAGATATTTATTTTCAGCTAATTCATGAAGAGTTAAACCCTAAGCTGAGGTCTCTGATGGGGATGTTGCTCACTGGAACACATTTACCTTATTGGGGATTTGACAGCACATGTCTTGATTATAACACAGAGAGACTGTAGATGCAGCATCTCAAAATAAGGATTCTAAAGAATAAGCATTTGTGCCAGGGAGATCAAGCTGACAGTGCCTGAACTGGTGGGGTTAAGAGGCCAGACCAGGCATGGGGAATCCAGAGCCCAGGACTAACAGTGCAGGATGGTGTCTGCTTGCAGCAGATAGCTGAGCTACATCTGGGAAAACACAGCCAAGCCTTTGCAAACACAAACAAGCTACTTTAGGGCACAGAATACATGTAAACCAATGGTAAGTAGAAACATGTTCCATATTTTGTACTAATTTCACAAAGAATATATTTATTCCAGGCTCTGGTGCAAGCAGTAATGCCTCATTCTTACCAGCTCTGGACACTGGCAACTCAGCCCCAAGGTAGGATACAAAAGCTAAAGAGGATTTGCATGTTTGCAATCAGCTGCCTATGCTGCCTATGCTACAGCCAGTGGTGAGGCTTTTATCTGCAAGGGCTGAATTTTCTTTCAAGATTGGAGGGGTAGAATACTAATTTCAGCAGTTTAAAAATAGGGATTGTCCCACTGTACTCAGCACTGGTGGGGCTGCACTTCAAGTCCAGTGTTTAGTTTTGGAATTTTCACTTCAAAAAGAACATTGAGGTGCTAGAGCATGTCTAGAGAAGAGCAAAGAACCTGGTGAAGGATCTGCAAAACAAGTCCTAAGAGGAGCAGCTGAGTGAGCTGGGGTTTTTTAGCCTGGAGAAAAGGAGGTTCGGAGGGGGGGACATCACTGCTCCCTACAGCTCCCTGAAAGGTAGCTGTAGTGAGGTGGGTGGGTATTCATCTCTTCTGCTGTGTGTCAAGTGAGAGGAGGAGAGGAAATGACCTTAAGTTGTGCCAGAGGAGGGTCAAATTAGATATTAGAAGATAAATGTTCACTGAAAGAGTGATTTGACGTTGGAATAGGTTGCCTGGGGAGCTGGTAGTGTCACTGTCTCTGGAAGTGCTCTCTTTGGAAGAGACATCTGTATGTGGTACTTGGGGATACAGTATAGAGGTGATTATGGTGTTGCAGGGTTGATGGTTGAACTTGATGATCTTGAAGGTTTCATCTAACCTTGACGATTTTGTGATTCTGTGAAAAACAGGAAAATGGAGAGCCATTAATACAATTGATAAAACACATCAAAAGGAGCATCAAACAAAGTCTAGAATCTACCCTTTATTTTGTTAAGAAAATAAATCAGCTATGCAACTACTCCAGTGCAAGCTGCTTGTCTCTTTTGTTATCCTGTCTACTGATAGACAAGACTGTGTATATATTTGGGCAGAGTGGCACTATGCCACTTGGTATTCCTTTCCAAGCTACTGGCAAGTTTATTGTAGGTTTATGAATTTGTTCTGGTGTTTTTGTTGATGTTTTTTCTTTCTTTTCATGAGCAGAAATGTGACTTAAAATCTCCTATGTTGTTCAACTACTGAAGTTTAAACTGGAAAACCAGAAACATAGAAGGTTAGTCATATGGATGGCTAAGAAGGATGGTATTTTCCTCCTTAGCTACAGGCTAAGAATGTGGTCTTTCACAATGAAAAGACTGAGATTAGGATAAGACTGGAGAAATAAAAAAGAATCAGGAAAAGGTAAAGAGGAAGATGTGATAGTCTCGGTAATGACTATTTCAATGTATTTGCTACAATGGCCATGAATGTACTTCCTCAGTTGTTGGGGGATTTTCTAGCAGTCTGGTTTAGGAACGGGGTATATGTGACCTTTGCACTGATGGGATCATATCCACCTTATACTTGCAGAGGTCAAGGAACTCTAAGTATGAAAATTATTTACATATTAATTTATATATTCATTTCTCCTTTGCTAGAACACATTCTGGGGAAAAAAAAAATTAAAAAAAGTTCTTGGCCATGGCAGTAGCAAGGAAAGAAAGAAATTACCTGTTTTCTTGTCCTGACATGACTGCATGCTGTAACCTTCATTCTTCAGTTTAAATACTCCAAAATCATCAGAAACTTGAATCTGAATGAACCACTTAACTCTGCTATGATGAGAGACTGTGATTGCCCTTAATGTTATGGAAAGAGATGTCTGTCTTTAGTGCCAAATATCCTCATTTGAAGGTTGCTTTCTCCTACTGTGTTTGAATTTTCTGAAGGTCTTGATTTCATCCTCTGGATAAAACTTTCAGAACTCGGTGCCTCAGCCTCCATTCTGCACTGCCACATTTCTGGAAGTGCTCAATAATAGTTCATTTTGAAAGCTGTTGCTCTGGGAAAATGATCCTGTTAAGACTGAGCAGGGGGAAGACAGTGATTGAAAGCCTGACTTGTCTTGTGATGAAGTTCATCCTTATTACAGTGTCATGCTGCAAGGGGAGGTGTGAGGCTAAGGTGTCCACAGGTAGCAGGTAAACAGTCCTGAGCTGAGTGACTAAGCCCTGGTAAGAGACCAGAGAGCTCACTGGATCAATCAAAACCAACCAAGTAACTAACCAAACAACTCCAAAAGGCAAACCCACCACCTCTGGATCTCAATTGTGTTTCAACTGGGAGAATAAAATGTGCTTTTCATAGGAAACTACTTTTGGCATCTTTCTTTTTGCTGTGATGCAATTTTCAACAGGGACTTTGATTTTCAATTAATTTTGCATTTTAATGCTAGAAGCTAGATGTCACCATCATGGTTCAAAGATGCTCCCAGATATAATATTGGATTTTTTTTTTAATTGTTCTTGGGACTAACTGAAAATGTTAAAACTGCAGCATTTTTCACTTAAATGTAGATGGTATTACTCAGCCTCATACAATCAAAATCCAGAGTTTGGCAGATCAAAAATGCAAGAGGAACAGGTGGTTTATATTATTTTTCAATACTGGGTTATACTTTCAGAACACTTTTGCTTCTGGTGTTCAGACTTGTCCCTGTGGTGCTGTCTTTCCTGAGCTGGAAATACATCTTCTAAAATTGCAGGTGAAGTTGTAATGTAACCAGCTCATTTTGGTGATCTAAAGCTTCAGGAAAAATGCCAATTATTGAAAGCTTCCTTCCTGATAAGAATACTGTTAACTGGCAGCCCTACAAATCCAGATTTTATTTTTTTTCCCCCATCAGTCTTGTCCAGGGAAGTTTTTAGCTGATGAAATATCATGCTTTGCCCAAAATTGCCTCTTCTGTTAAGAGGAATGAAGTAGTATTGCCTCCACTTGCCTGAAAACCAGTATGTTTCCAGGGAGACTGTCCTCTAAAATCAGAAATGACAAAATTTTGACAGCTGAGTGACCTTTGTAGTCTGTGTAATGCCCCATAAACACAGAGACTTTCAGTCTTCAAGTACTGCATTTTCTTTCTAGCCACGTGTCTGACTAAATCAAATATTAAAAAAACCCCAAAAAACAACAAAACCAACTAACCACAGCCTGCTTATTTTCTCAAATAAATGCTTCCAGATCAAGGTAACATCAGGACTTTTGTCCTCTCTCAGGAAGGGATGCAGCAGGAGAGACATGAGTATTCTGGGGTGACATAGTCACTTTCTTGTCTGTCAAGTTGATTTGACCGACTTTAGTAGTCTCCAGTTTACAGCTTCTCCATATAAGGGTAGCAGCACTGTACTGGTACCTAATGTCTTCTAAAGCAATACTTTCCCTTTTTTTTCCTTTTTTTAAATTTTTTTTTATTTGAAGGAAAACAGATGTCTCATTTGAATGGTCAAAGTATGGTTAAGCCCCAAGATTAATTTCTGTTCCTCATCCCCTGCTGCCCTTAAAGGTGACTTTGAGTCAGATTCTCAAGTTCTGTGAGTGCAGCTCTCTCCAGTTACACCACCTTGGCTCTCAAGTGCCTGTGCTTTCCAGATACTGTGAAATTTGTTCATTTCTTCAAAAGCATTCTTTATGTTGTGGTTTAGAGTACGCTGTAATAGGCAAAACAACAACCTTCCTTTTCTTTTTCTAGAACTACTCAACTGCATCCTTTTGACATTATTTATTGAAGGCAGATACATTAACAGTTAATACTGGCTTTAATTCTGCTCCCCCCTCACAGTAAATGTTGATTCCAGCTCTTCTGATTTTGATGAAGACTGGCTTTGCTGGCAGCCTGTGATTGGCACAACTACAAAGCTGATTTTTGGGAACATTAGAGGTTTATTTAGATTCCTTAAATGTTTTGGCTTGATGGTATCATGGGTATTTCAAAACTTTTGAAGCCTTTTCAACTCCTAACAGCACCAGGCAGGCAGACATAGACACACACAGGGACTAGGAAGCCGGTGCCATCTGTGCTTTGTTCCTCAGGCTTGTAAGTGTTTCCTTTGGGGGGGGGGGGGGTGGAGAAGAGGGCCAAGAATAAAAAGGAGCAATAATACCAACTGGTAGATGGGGTCCACATTCTTCACCTCACTAGGGGAGGATGGAGGGGCAAAGATGATGCTATGTTTGCA
Organism: Motacilla alba alba; assembly: GCF_015832195.1. Lineage (NCBI taxonomy): Eukaryota > Metazoa > Chordata > Aves > Passeriformes > Motacillidae > Motacilla > Motacilla alba. The sequence goes on from NC_052018.1 coordinate 97,294,458, forward strand.
CTGCTGGAAAGAGATGAGCAGCTGTGAAGTTTGGACCCTGTGTATAAATGCTGATTCCTGTGCTTTGGTGATCAGTTCTGAGCATGAAAGGTAGTTCCCAGGGATCAGGCTGCTTGTCACCTTCAGGAAGTTTACTGCTTCCCTCTCTCACTGTGCTATGGGCTGTTTGGATTTGTACTCCACAGAAACATGCTGCTTTAATATTGATTTCTCTTTTGTTTGGTTTGGGGTTTCTTGAGGCGGCAGAAGTGGGGAGGGCAATGTATGTGGAGGAATGGTGGGAGCATGTTGAGGCAGCAGTCTTGGGCAAAATGTTTTCAGTGTGCTACACCTGCGTGTTTGGTACTAGAAAATCACACAGAACTGCTGCTTGAGCTGAGGAGAGGGAGCATTTTTGCATATATTTTTTTAAATACCTTATAGTATAAAAGTGATCTTCTATGGAATGACTGAGCAGAAATAGCCCAAAATACTTTTGATACATTTTAGGAATTCGTATGTAGCTCCTAAAAATCATCCAGTGACTTCTTGTTAATGTAGTGAGTCATAATGTAGTTAATGCAGTGAGTCATATTTAATGCCTAAGACCAAGCTGATGCATTTCCTTTCTCTTACAGCACTCTGCTTCTCTATTCTCCCTTCTTCTCCCTATCCTTCTGTCTTTCTGGACTTCATAGCATTTTCAGCAAATCTTTAAAGAGATTGATACTCAAAGAGTTAACTAACTGTCTTGCAGCCATAGGCCTGCTTGCCTTTCTTGGAGCATCTAAGCATGCAGGAGAAAAAGCTGTGTCCAAGAAACATGGCAGAATACAGTCTTTTCTTCTTCATCTGGAAGGGTAGTAGACAGTGTTTTACACAGCCATTAGACTTGTTCCATTCCTTTTGAGAGTGTTTTGCAGTGTGCAAGCAGGATGAAACCTCTACAAACTTAAATTTTAATTAATTGAAAGGAAAGTAATCTAATGATTAGATGAAGGCTACTCCCTTAATCTTTAACTATTCTCAAGAATACTGGCAGAAGAATAAAGCTGATTAACTAATTCTGTACAAACGAACTTCTCTTCAGTTAAATGCCATAAGAATTTCCCAAATGGGAGCTAACAGACAAAACAAGTAATCCCTGTGCCCTGCACTGTCTATTTGAATTGGTAAGCAGAAGTGAATACTCCTGTCTTAGAACACATCATGCTTTTTTTGATGGCCACTGCAGGCTGGATCTAAGAACCATCTATGTATGTAATGCCTGGAAAAACTGTGAAATAAGAACTCCTGCTCTGATTTCAAGGTCTCTGCATAGATGAAGCTGCCCCTGATGTGCTGGAAGGAGCCTTTTCTGGTTTTTTTTGTTTGTTTGTTTTAGGTATTGAGAGCATTCGAAATGATCCTTTTGAGACTGTGTTGGTTGCAGAGTTGAATGGTTGTAGAAAGCTTTCTAAGAGAACATTAGATTGTCAGTGAGCAACAACAAATTTTCTCTGAATTGATATATATAATAAAGGCAAATAACTTGTTTTAAGGCATACAGAAAGACTATTAAAATCAGAATTGATTTTCCCTTGCAAGAGTGATTAGAAACACAATACATTATTGTCACAGTTCATAGTAACTAGGCTTGTTTTCTGCAGCTAAATCAGAACAGTATGGCAGGCCTAAGAAGAGAAGCAGTGGTTATTGTATTGAGAACCAAAGTACTCCTTGCCTTGGCCCTTCCCCCCCAAACTCCATGTCTCTTCAGCTTTTGTGTCAATTAGCTTCAGCGACCACTGGATGTAGCTGTCGCTTCACAGAAATATGGCCAAGCAGACACATTTTGCCTCTTTCATAGCACAGATGGCCTTCCCTTCCCTTCCCTTCCCTTCCCTTCCCTTCCCTTCCCTTCCCTTCCCTTCCCTTCCCTTCCCTTCCCTTCCCTTCCCTTCCCTTCCCTTCCCTTCCCTTCCCTTCCCTTCCCTTCCCTTCCCTTCCCTTCCCTTCCCTTCCCTTCCCTTCCCTTCCCAGAACTTCTCTTCCCTTCCTTCCCTCCCTCCCAGCCTACTCTCTGTTTTGCTTTTATGGATGTTCTTCTGCTTATCAGCAATGGAGAGGCCATGAGAGTACCAAGAATATGAAGAACACAATAGTTACCTGCACATACCTGCACTCACCTTTCAAATGAAAATGGAGATGGTCCAAACTCTCCATCTGTAAAGTCCTAATGTTACAGAAGAACAAGTTTATCAAATGCAGGCAGTGGCCAAAAGATCTCCACTTGGCTCTTTTTGTTTGACAAAAATGCCTAGACAGGCTAGATATTACAGCCTTTATTTAGCTTTATATAATTAGAAGCTCCTTCAGCTCTCCAGGGTTGAACATGAGTCACATATTTCAGAGGTAATATGGAAGAGTCCTTAACCAACAAACAGACTTTTTAGAAGGGCAAGTATTCATAGATAAAGGGGAATAGCCTTAAGCTGAAGGAGGGCAGGTTTAGATTAAATATTAGGTAGAAATTTACTGTGGGTTTGGTTAAGCACTGGCACAAGTTGCTCACTGAGGTATTGTGGGTGCCCCATTCCTGGAAGGGTTCAAGGTTGGGTTAGATGGGGCTTGGAGCAAGCGGGTACTTTGGAAGGTGTCCCTACCCATGGCACATGGACTGAAACCAGGTAATCTTTAAGGTCCCTTCTACCCCAAATTATTCTATGATTCTATGATTTTGTAGGTATTCTCTGGAGAGGCAAGAAATGTAGGAGAACTGGAAGCACACTGAATCATAAAGGAGAAAATCACTACAACAGCAAGGAGGCATACTTAAATAGAAGGTGAAAACAAATGATCTATAAAGGGAACACTATGAAATTTTCACATCTGTATTTAAAAATACGAAACCTGGGTATTTCTGAGCCATCTAAAGTTACTATATTGTTCCCTTGCCATTGCTAATCGCAGTACCATGAGTCAAAAGTAGTAGGCTGGAAGTCTTCAGACATCTATACATATATGTGCTAGTTGTTTACAAATACTTCAAAGATTTCCACTTATTTGGTAGGAAGCAAAAGTGATTAAAAAAACCTAAAAACCCAAGACAAAAAAAACCAAGCATGATCCAGCTTCTTTTATTCAGTAAATATGCAGGAACACTGTCTCACACATATGTTTAACTTGAATTTGGTCATATCACCTTGGAGGTAGTGCTGGTTTATGGATTCGGTCAGAGTTGCTAGAATTTTTGTTTCCACACACTGGTAAATGTTGTCAGGTAGGTTAGAACTCTCCAGTTTTTATAATTTGTTCTTATGCCCTTTGTTATAACTCTGGTTGAAATTGAAGATAGTGACAAATACTCTTGTCCTTGCAAAGGAAATCTTCTGAGGGCAGCACCATTTTTCTTACCTTCCTACGGCAGATGTTGGGGCCTCAGTTCTGAACTTGGAGAAAAGTGTCACAGCCCAGCACAGTTCACTACCTGCTTGCCCCCTGCCTGCTGCAGGATCAAGGTGCATCTGCACTTCCAGTCCAGGATATGTAGAATAAATTTCTTGCTCCAGTGCTGCTAGATTTGCCTACCTGTTAAGAATTTACAAGACTGCATGTGAAGACACTGAAGCTTTACTTCTTAATTCTATCTAGCTTGCTGATATAAGTACAGCAAGGTGTATCGCTGAACCTTAGCAAATGGAGCTAGAAAGGACAATAGGTTATCCAGCCTGGTCTCTTTCCCCAAGGCAGGATCAACTAGACCTAACCCTCCTTGACAGATATGCAGCAAATCTGTTCTTAAAAACCTCCCATAACAGAAATTTGACACCCTTCCTCAGGCCATCTTTGCTAAAGCAAAACTCTTCCTAGTGCTGGAAAGGCTTTCCCAAGGACAAGCCTGGATCTCACTTCCTGTAACTTAACCCATTGATTTCTTGCCTTATCCTCAGAGGAGATAGAAGAGAATTTTCTTCTTTGTAGCAGGCTATGGCATATTGCAGGGCAGCCATTGCCTCTCCCCGTTATTAACTGTGGCCTATGTATTCCAAGTTTTTTTTCTGACTCCCCCATTCCCCTGGTCTTCTCCCCCCCTACCCTAGAGCAAGTCTTCTGGATCTCTGTTTGCTCTTGATGCCCTCCTGTTGGTTGTCTCAGGCTGATATATTGTGGAATAGCTTTTTTTTGTTTGTTTTGCTTTGTGCTGGAATGCCCACAGTTGTCTCTCAGCCAAGGCACATTTGACCTTTAGCAACTAAGCCATAATTTTGGTTTAGAAGGCTTTAGGGAGACAATGCATAAATAGTTTCTTGCTACCACTGTGTACTCACTGAATGGGAAAAATGTTGGAGAGTTGCCTGACTGGTTTTAGACAAACAGGATTGCTTGTGTGTTTGCTTCCAAGGTAGACAATAGGAAAAGAAGGGAGCTATTTGAGTAGAGCATTGTGCCCACATGTGAATTTAGGCCCTCATGCAAGAGGAATCTCCAAGCAATGCAGTGTTTGAGCCAGAGCACAAGGAGAAAATTCCTGGCATCCTGGCAGCTGAACTCCTCATTCAGATTGCTTGCACTGGCAAGAGCAAACACAAAAAACATCCAAGAAACAAGACTAAAAGAACTCCAACACAGTGGTTCTCTAAGCTTCTTCTTTCTCATTCAGGTTTATTTTCATATGGCTGTTAGTGGGACTATGAGAAGGATCTTGCCTTCCCCCCACTGCTTTCCTTCCCTTTTACCATGCTGCATTTTAAATCAAGCTGTCCTCTGTAGCTCTGCAGCAAATCTGCACATTTCTGGTTTTGCTCTTTCAGATGATAATTTCTTCTGTTTAATGAGATCTGAAAATGAAGTCAGGCATGAGTTGGAGAAAGGTCACAGTATGTGCTCAAAGGTGTATTAACTACTGTTGGAGCTGGCATCCATTGACTTCCACGAGGACAAAATTAGGCAGCAAACAGTAAATACTTCCACTAGCACTTTATTACAAGCAGGACCATTTACAATGAATAAGAATTTGAGAAGCTTCAAGGATGAAATGGAGATGCTCACAAATGAAAAGAAAAATCTTACTACTTAGGCTTAGAATATGATTCCAGTCAAGGTTAATGGGGAAACAGCTAATGAGGGGTACAGAATCCAAAGACTGCATTGATGCCATATTGTGTCTTACACATGTAATTAATGCTACTGACTACTGCTAAATGGCTCTACCTGAGCATGTTTTCTCTAGCAGGAACTTTAAATCCCCCACACTGTATACAAGAAAACTGTCCTGATGCTTTACGACTCCCACTAATGCTGAACCGGCTAAATTAGAACAGATTTCTTCCATGCATTTCCAGGATGGTGATTTGCATCTGCTACCACCATGATACATCATTCAGGGCCCAGTGGTGTAATGGCAAGTTTGACAGTGGCTTTACAAGGGGCAGGATCAGTCCTTGAATGTATGTAGTGAAAGAAGAATCCCATTTTTCCATTTAAGCGGTGTTTCCACAGCAGGAAATGCTGTGGAAAAGACAGAGCTCCCTCTTTGTGTTTTCTCTATTATCATCTTCCTCTTGAAATTTTTTTAATTCTATTTTTTTGGGAAAGTTACTTTTCTACAAATTCCAGGCAAATATTGCTGCTCAGTGGCCAGCACAGTGAAAAAAAGAAAAGCAAGTGAAGGTAGAGGTGAACCATTAGGCATCCTGTGCCCAGGCAAAGCATAAGGATGCAAAGCCCACACAGCCAGCTATAACCAGCTCCCTCCATTTCACATCTGCTCCTGGAAGTTGACCTGTGCTCAGTGCCCAGCATTGGAAGAAGAAGAGCAAGATGAGATTATTTTGAAGGAAAGAGAGGGACTGTGTAGAGTTTACACTTAGTGTCTGATTCTGTTGTTTAAAAATATTTTGTTTTCTTTTTCCTTGCACAGAGGCTTTAAAATAGGGCATTTGTAAACACTGTTCTTTCTACCCAGTGCTCATTGTATTGACAGGAATTGCTTCAGCTGAACAGTTTCATCAATGTGCTCAAGCCTGTTTGTAGGTGGCATCCAGAGGGCAGATTCCACTCTCATCTAAGACCTAGACCTATTCCATTTCTGTCTTTAAAGCATCTCCCAGGTGCACTTAAGCATTGTTTTCCTTCCCAATCCCCTCTTCCCCCACCTTTCCTCTTCTCTTCTGAATAAAATGGTTTGAAAAACTCAGGCCAAATCCTCAATTTCTTTTGGGTGAGGACTAACAGATTCACAGGATTAACCTCCAGATTCCACCTGTCTTCAGAGGAGGGACAGTTCCTCCAGAACCACATAACCACACAGCACTTAGGGCTGCAGAATTGCATCTATTTATCTTTGTGTAAGAGAGCATTTCATCAGCCTCTAATTGGACCCAAAACAGAATGGAGTCAAATTGGGTTGTGCTGCTGAGTCTAAACAGCCTTACCAAGTAAAGGTAAATGTCTCATAAACAGATCACAATTTATATAATTTTTGCATTCCTTGTGATTTGGGATTTATGGCCTTCCTGGAAATCTTGGCCTGAGTTGGAGAATCAAAAAAGACACAAGATCGGTGTACAATTCCAGCCTGTGCACCTTCCCCTACTTTTATGTGGATTTTTTCTGTTTTAACTTCTGATCGTTGTGGTGGGCTGAATTTCACTGGGTGCCTGGGTTCATTCAGCAGGATGAGGAGAGAGAAAATAAGGTGGAAAGAAACCCTTGTGGATCAAAATAAAGGCATTTTAGAAAAACAAAAGCAGGGGCCAGGTGTGGAAGCAAAGGAAAACAGATTTATTCTCTACTTTCCATCAGCAGGTGATGTCCATCCACTTCCTGGGAAGGAATGGTTTCTGAGAAAGGCAAATGTCCTACTAATGAGTGCCCCCTCCCCTTCTTTTTCATTGTTATATGGTATGGAATATCCCTTTAGTCAGTTTGGGTCAGCTGCCCTGGCTATGTGCCTTCTCAAGGTTTTTTCCTTCCCAAAATACTGATGGCAGAGAGGAATGTTGGAGACATAGCCTTGATGCTGTGGAGAGCAATGCATCAGTAGCCAAAACTCTGATCTGTCATCAACACCTTTCTAGCTACCACTGCAAAACCCCACACTTTGAGGGCTGCTATGAGAAAAATTGACTCCATCTCACCAGACCCTGTACTAATCATCCACTTCAATGAGTGCCAATCTGTGTCCCTACAAAACTACACCAAGCCAGTACCTTTCTATATGCCACCCTAGTAAGTTTGACCCCAGACAAGCTCCCCACTGGATTCTTCTATTTATGGGATCTTATTGATCTTATTCAGCACAATTTCTGCTCTCTGCAAAGCAGCAACATAATTGGAATCTGCTGCAAACACTGTAGATTTGTCCTCTGGGTGTGAGAGAGAAAACCCCACTTTCTTTGAGAGGCCTGTTCTCGTCCAGCTCTCCAACAGTTTTGAAGATGGGAGTTCAGTTTATAAATTCCTCCTGTTGCATTCAGAAGAGGCTCTTAGAGTGACTGAATGAATCCAAGTTATACTGACAGTGAACTTTTCTCTCCCTTTTCTCATTTCTAAATGTTGAACTTTGAAAATCCTAGATTAAGTTTGTATTCCCTCAGCTGCATCATTGTCTTCTGGGAGTATGCTTGCATTTTTCAGGAAACTGAGTGGCTTTTTGACTTGGAGAAATGGGAATTAGAAGTTCATTTAATTCCTTTTGTAATGTGGTTTATTTTTGTTTGTTTGTTTGAGGTTTTTGTTAATATATCCTTTACACATCTACTAGTTGTATGATACTGGTGGGAAAAGAGGCAGATAAGATGATGATGATGAAGATAATAATGATGATGAATAAATTTAGATACGTTGGAAACATCACATGAAATGAAATTTTATTATGATAATCCTCCTGTCCAGCTTTTGACCCTGTAAATTTTTAAACAGAAAAGACCTTGGTAGTGCCTGTTGAAGCCTAACCCTAGTAGCCTTCTCTAGTGGTTTTCCTGACAGATTTTAAAGCTTATCTGTTTTCAGTAGGATTTAGAAGCTGTTTCAACTCTATGAACTAAAGTCCTCAGAGGATTTAATCAGTCAGTGGAGCACAAGATTTGGCCCCCTCTATTCTAAATGCTGATAATAGCAATCCTAATCTGGCTATACTCACATGAGGTTAAGTTTAATGCAAAACTACATTAATAAATAAAAAGCAACACCACGCCTACCTCCTTCCTCCTGTCCCCCAACTTTTTTGACAAGTGCAGGAGAGTGCCTGCTTTGTGAGCAGGAATGCTTAGGAACACGTCTGTAGGCTAATGTGAAACACTTTTTAAGCCTGGTGATTTTAACTTACTTAAATTCCTTTGAAGATCCCTTTCCTTGATGGGGATTGAGGTTCTATTGCCATGATGCATTTTTATGCTGCATTCCACAGGAGTTAACACTTGCCATGGAGACCTGCACTTTGTCTTTTAAGCAGATAAAAAGAGAGGTCAGTCAGATGTAATTCCCCAACTCCTCGTATAAACAATTTAACCGCTGCAGCAACATACTTGTTTGGAATTACTCCCTTAGATTCAATTCCCTTTTCCTGCTGCACTTGTAAAAATGGTTAGTGTCCTCCATAAACTGCTGCTTAGCCAGGTCCAAGGCTTGCTGTGGAGTTGTAGAATAAATGTTAATCTAATACAGGTTACTGGGTCAAATGCAATCACAGGCTTGTGGGAAAAGCTTAATACTGTTCTGCTTCTTCTAACACAGTAAACCTGGATATTATATGATAGGTTAAATACCACTGAACCATGGCAGGAATTTTCTTGAAAGTAGGATTTAGTACAAAGGAAACTACACTGGAAGAGTGACCTAGGATTGACTTTGCTTTCTGAGAGCATTCTAAGAAGCTGAGGTATGCTGTGAAAATTATCTCCCTGAAAACATTAGGTACAAAAGACCCTAGGTCAGCTACAGCAAGGATGATTCAACTAATAAAAGGCTGCATGGGTTTTTACACTGCTGCCTTCTATCCATAGGAAAGAGCATTTTGCTTTTTTTTCCCCTGTGCAGTGACTGTGAAGCCAGCATGATGTGACCAGCTGATGCAACATCTGATATCTGAGATTGTGTAAATACACACTTAAAAATATATAACTTTAACACTCACATGTGAGTGCTGACAGTTGCTTATTTCCCACAGGCTGGCTTGTGTTATCCCTTGCTGTCATGTACCTCTCTGTCCTGCAGTGATGTAGTTTGGTACAATATTTCACCTTTTTTAGTGTAGGTTTTGTTTGTACTCAGTACTGCTGAGGTCAGATACTCAGTGAAGTCATTAAAGGAAGGCTTGAGGACCCAATACTGCACAGAGATTTGGCTCAGTGTGTGCTAGTTTGTATCAGCCCGGGCCAATCTCTTTCCACAGTATATGCTGTTTGCCTCTCCTTGTTTATGCAGCTATTTATAGTCCTGGTATTTGATTACAGAATGAGAGCAAATGGGCACAAAGATGAGAGGTGTTGTGGACTTAATTTTGTATTTGTTTTATATTTGCTACTTTGACTAACCGAACTAAGTCTTGTTAGTGAGAGAACTCTGAATGATACGCAGGGAGAGAGGACATTTCAGAGTGCTGGGGCTGAGAGACTGGTTGAGGTCAGAAATCGCTTCTATCAGTCTGAGCAGGAAACAGAGATGAGGCATTTACACTGGGGTGAAAGGTGGCATGTGAACATACAGCTTTGCTAGTCGGTAAAAAAACCAACCAAACCCCATTGCATCATAGCATTGAAGTGTCAAAAGGCTGCCCCAGCAACGATAGAGCAGTGTCAAATCTCATTTTCAATGTGGGCTGGGAAAGGCAGGGTCAAAACAGCCTGTGGCAGAGGCAGGAACATATGCAAGATTTTTGAGATTGGTTGGTTGTTTTTGTTTGGTTTTAGTTATGTTGTGAAGTTGTATATGGAGGACAAACTTCCTGCATGAGATTTTGTATTGAGCCACTGCACACCTTAGCATGTCTCAAACATTGTTTTTCACATTTTAATTTAGAAATGCCACTTAGCTCTCTTCAGGCTTTGCACACAAGGTGCATTCAAGATGTGAAAAGAGTCTCTAAAAACTAGTGGGTTGTGGAGTCAAAAACTCACCCCCACTTTGGAAAAAATACTGGTCAACTGCAGTGATGCACAGAGAGCTCCTCACTGGGGTATGCTGGCCCTGTTTGGCAGGCAGTTGGATGTTTCCAGCTAATGCCCCACCCCCCCTGATTTTCCAAAGCCAGTACAGCTTGGACTGCTGAAATACTCTGACTGCATGACTGTCAACTTCTACTGCCATCATCTGAGGAAGAACTGAAGGATGGTCCCCATGTGTTAGAGACTGACAGGACTGAGCTCGCAGAGACCAGGAAAAGAAGAGGCACTGCTTATGTGGCTGTTCTGCAGGGAAATGGCAGTGGGGGGGTGGGGGTGGGGGGGGAAGATCTTGAGGAGGCTGAGATTCATGAGACCTCTGGAACCTTTCAAGCAGTGGGTTTGCTTTTTCATCAAGTGGTGTCAAAGCTTTTACACAAATGTGCCTTTAATTTTTTTTTCCTAAACATGGAGTAGAACAACTGTGGATTGTATCTTATCTGGGGAAGCATAACAGTCTGCTGAAAGCTGTGGTGAACAAGAGAAAATGTTTTCTATGCTATTTTCTTTTTGTTAGCCAGGAGACCCTGTTAATCTCTGGTCTCCAAGCTCTCTCCTTCCTTTCATCTTCCATATCATCTCTTGCCAACATTTTGTGACATCAATCTGCTTCTGAATAGCCAGGCCCTCTGCATTCTCTTTCCTCCTCCAGGGTTAGTTATGGGGTAAAAAAAAGCATCTTTTTTCCTTTTGTCCCTGTTCCATTCTTCACTAAAGTGTATACTTTTCCATCTTGTATAGTCTTCATCTGACCATGTTTCTGTCTTCGGCCTATTCCTTATGTCTCTTACACAGGTTTCAACACCTTCCTCATTTCTCTGAGTCTCACTCACCCTGAAAAATCTGACGCCTCTACCAGATATTTCTCCTCTGTGCTCCTAAGGGCTACCTAGGACACACCTGCCTCTTCGCAGCTGGAAAGCTGAGAGGAGGAAGATGTCTAAAGCCACTGTGAGTCACTCCTTCCTCTCCACTCTCCTCTTCAGAGCCAACTTTATAACCTGATTTTATTCATTGGCCTGTCAATGAAGAAATATCAGCTGATTTAGAGGGTTCGGAGAAGAAGTCCTGATCCTGCTGAAGGCTAAACTCTTATTGAATTTCACCTCTAATTTCTCTCATCTTTGTGTGGTGCTGCTGTGCACTTTCAAATAAATGTATTTATGACTCGTTCATCTTAGGAAAAAAAAAAAGGTAGAAATGTCTCAAGAGTTGCCAAATACTCTATAAGGCCTTTTTATAAAGTAAAATCCTATTTGCTTCCCCAGCCCTTCTTGTCCCCAACTGCTCAGTAATACAGACCTTGGTACACTTTCAATTATTGCAACTTGAACTGGAAATGCTGGCTGGTGTATTAGTGAAAAGTAAACAATCTGGTTGTTATTCCAGCTCCCTAAACCACCCCCCCCCCCCCCCCCCCCCCTGCCAAAACCAAAAAAATAATTTAAAAAAGAGGCTGTTTTGATCTGTCATTTATAGCTGGTGAATCAGTTCTATCCAACAAGATTTTTTCATGTTTTACACGACATTCTCATGGCACAGCAAGAGCTTTGTGTCTTGGTGAAGGCTCAGTGCCTCACCAGACACAGTGTGTACAAGGGCTGTGTCCTTTGTTGAGTCCTGAACATGTTGCATGAAAGACAGAAAGAAAGCTTGCAGGGTGTTTTTTTCCCTTTAAGGAATAATTAAAAAAAACCCCAACAACTGTGACATTTTAAAAGGCGATTTGCTAAGCTCTGCATGTTTTGTGTACTTTAGTGTGTGAACAAATTAGATTATGAAAGGTAATGTATTAGTGAATTGACAGTAATGTGGAATTTTGGAAGCATTAATCACTAATGCATGTTTCATAATTTCAGCTAAATGATCTCAGCTGAAATGCAAGAGAGGCAATTGAAAAATTCATTGAGACTGCAGTGGAACCTGCAGATTACTTTGATTTACTGCAAAATACTGCAAGGCAGTAGGAAATGTTCACAGCTGCTGTGTTTATAATTACGGTAGAGATGTGTGATGAAATGGTAAATTCATATATATATTTATCTCGTCAAATGTAAGCCTCATTCTTCATCTTCATGCTACATATTTTAAAAAAATACAAACAAACCAAACTGCAGGTTACAACATTGCAGGTTACAACATAGTAATTTCATTTATTATTTGTGCTAGCAAGGTCTTTAGATATCCTAGCTGAGATCAAGGCACTAACTTGCTGAAAGCCAGGGTGACAGGTTTTTTCTTCAAAGTTTTGCTCTCTCTCAGTGCTGTAACAATCTGCCTGAAGCGGCAGCTTGTGAAAATCTTCATGTCTCTGCTTCCTTGCAGGACTAGATGAACCAGGAGAGGTGATGCAGTTGAGATTTAAATGGATGTAGGTTTCAGAGCTAATGCATTACCAAAATGAATTCATACCTTTCTTCAGCTCCCAGTGGGCTCCACCCCTTCCCTGGTGGTCCATCCTGGCTGCAACATCAGTCAGGGGTGTTCTTAAGCTACATGTTTCTTTTTGCAATTGTGTGGTGTTTGTGAGGGTCCCCAGGGCAAGGGAAGAGATGAGAATCTGACTCCATGTTCTCAGAAGGCTGATTTATTATTTTATGATATTATATTGTATTAAAAGAATGCTATACTAAAACTATACTAAAGAAACAGGGAAAAGATACAGACAGAAGGCTTAACAAGGATGAATAATAAAAAATTGCGACTCCTTCCAGAGTCCTGACACAGCTGGATGGTGATTGGTCATTAAGTCAAAACAATTCGCATGAAACCAATCAAACAATCTCCAGACCACATTCCTAAGCAGCAAAACAGGGAGAAGCAATCAGATAATTATTATTTTCATTCTTCTCTGAGGCTTCTCAGCTTCCCAGGAGAAGAAATCCTGGCGAAGGGATTTTTCAGAAAATATCACAGGGACACGACTGAGGGACCAATTTCTTTTATTTGATGCGAAAGCTAAGAATTTTTAGGTTTCACTTCTTAGCTACTGTGCAGAAAGACATCTGCCTACTGAATGATCACCATGCTGTGTGTTCACCTTTCTTTTCGTTGATGAAATCCATTGTGCATGGATTAAATATCTCTTAAAGTCAGTACTATTGGTTACCAACTCCACTGTCAGGTAGGAATTGATGCTTCCACAGTTGTTTTTTTTTTTTTCAAGTAATCTTCTTTCTGCTGAGTAATCCTGTTGATGCTGAGGACATTTTATTCCCCTCTCTTCTGCTTAGTGTCTAATATATGAAGTGCAGCTTATTTGAGATAGTAAACATGAAAGGATTGGGTTCTTTACCAATAGCAGCGAAATTGGTTGTGAAGTATTAAGGTGATAGCTGACTCTAATTTAATCAGAAACCACGAAGGGCATATTTAATGCATATTAAGTAGTGGAGAATCATAAAAAATAAATTTCTCCATTGAAATTCTTTATTTGGTGTAAGAAAAAGTAAGGCTAGTCCTCATAAAGCCAGAATTATCTTCAAATAAAGAAAATATTTCACATCATGTAAAAACTACAATGCTTGTCATGTGTCACTTCTTCCTCATTGAGAGCTCTCTTCATGGCCTGTATTTCCCAAGTCAGTTATAATAGCCCAATAAATTAATGGGCAACTTCTGTTTATAAAAAAATTTCAGCAGAAGCAGTATGGACTGTAATTCACAACAATGCAACATAACTGATAAATTATTTGCGTAAATCCTGTATAAGGACTCAGTGGGCTCTTTCTGTCTGCCCAAAATAGCTTTTCAAGCTTGTCCATGAAATTATGATTGTCCCAGCAACTTCCGTGAATGTCTTTCTGTAACACCCACCCTTTTGACTAGTGCTGCTGAGTCTTCAGGAAGTGGCAGAATCTCTCATTCCCCTTTTTAAAATGGATGGTTTGCGCTAAGGTACAGATTGAGTCTGCATGGGTACAAAGAGGGATTGTCTTTCAGAGTAAAATTTTCAACCCCTTTTATATGATTCATTCCTTATTATACTTGATTGGTTTTATGGAGCCCAAGGAGGTACCTGGTACTTTTAGGAGCATGTAGAAGGCATCTTCCTTGCCTTGGAGAGTTATTTTCCCACTGAGTGTATCCACAGTGGGTAATTGGAAGCAGCTCAGACTCCTGAGCTTGCAGGCACCTCCAAGGCAAGAACAGTGCTGTGAAGGACTGTGGTGGTTATTTTGCTGAGACATATGGCCAAGTCCTGGCCAGGTGCCACACAATCGTGGCCCCGCTGCTTCTGAGCCATGAGCCAGTAACTCTATGTGGCCGTCATTCACTTGGCAGCCATGTGGGCAGCTGGCCCCCTTCCTTCTTCCTAGGTGCAGACATCCTGACATCAGTGGTGTTTCTGCCCAGATACAAAGATTTCTTGCACCAGAAGAGGCAGCTCCCTTCCTGCAGTGGAAACAAACCCCTCACTTGTTCCTACTGCTGTTGAGACTTGTTTGTTTTTGTCTTCATTTAAGCATTATAGCTTGTAGGAGGAAAAGTGTACTTCCAGGAAAATGCTTAAGAAGTATCTGAAGTGTATAAAAATGTGAAGTGTTTTTTCATATTAGTAATCAGTTTCTATCAGAGAGCAAGAATAGATTAATTTTCGTGAGATGTCATTTTGAAATGAAAATATAGAAAGTATTTTAGTTTTTGTGGCTTTTGTGACAAGTATCAGTTGTGGAGAGACAGGCATCATCAAGTCACTTTGCATTCTAAAAAAAAAAAACCAAACACCAATTCTAACTCCCTCACCTAACAACAATAACGCAGCATCCTGTCTTTTCCCACGTACATGTTTAGTTTACCTGTTACTCCTGTGTTGTTTTCCTGATGTACTGAATCCAGGATCAGATTGAAGACTTCTCTCCTGATACCCATATCCCATGGAGTTTAAGTATCTGAGAGATCAGTATAATATGACCCAACATGTTAGATATGTTATAATAATACAGCAAAATTCCTCAAATGGTATTATACAGCTTGTGAATAGGATCAGAAACATTTGCCAACATTGAAAATAAGATCATGGTTATTTGTCAAGGTAGTTTATACAGTTTATATATATAAAATTAAAAGAGCAATCAGGTTTTCAAACAGATGTAATGCAAAAAAAAAAAAAACTGAAAAAATGTGAAGGCAATATAATGTTTAATGAAAAGTTGACATTTTAAACAAGCAACAAGCAGTATTAGAAATTAAAACTAAAGTAAACCTTAGTTATGCTGCAGAAAAAAAAAATACATTGAAAACCTGAAAGTGAGTTTGCATGTGTATAAATAGAAAAAAAAGCATGTGTACAAATAGAAAATGCATGTGACAATTTTCTTTATTATACAGCCTACTGAGGGTAAGGACAGGTGAGTAATGATAACAAAACCATCTTGTAGTGTTATTCAGATCTTATAGTATTATTGGATTTCATGTTGGAAGCTATTAGAAAGATGAAAGCATTGTCACCATTATCTTAGCAGCTTTTCTGCACCAGAAAATGTGGAGTGGCTGTGAGATTCAGCCCTTTACATAGCGGGCTTGGCTTTTGTCTGAAAGTGTTAGGTCAGGACATGAAAGGCTATCTGACAAGATTTTGGGAGCTGTGGAAAGAGCTTCAGAGGAAACGAAATAGTATCTTATTTATATATGGACAGGTTTGTGGCTAAGCTCTTAAGTACAACTTGATAAAGTTGTAATTCAACCCAAAGTAAAGACCTCAACTTCTTAGCCTCTTATTTCCCCCTTTTATTAAAGGGGGTGCTCCATAATTTGCACCCAGCTCTCCCTGCTGCTAAACTCTGAGCAGTCTGCAAAAGCTTTCCTGAAAACTGGCCAGAGCGAGACACTACCTAAAAATGTTTCTTCCTTTCATGGGAAGCCTCCAAAGTGTGGTTCTCCCAGAAGGATTTTCATGTGTCACCCAATGGATCTGCCTCATATCTGCCTCTGTAAATGGTGAAGAGATATTGGCAGCCCCCTATGAGAGAAACTCAGAACTCCAGCAGTTCCCAAATGCATGGGTACAGCAGCAAAATCTGGATTTTTATATCCAGGCTGCAGTTAGAGGGCACAATCTGCAGTGTGTTGGTATTCTTCATTTCTTTGTAGTTTGTTGAAAAGACTGGCATTTGAGACTTTGTACCCAAATCACTTGCTATACCTGAAGTGGGCTCAGAGCTGTAGATGATCAGCTGAAGTGAGCCTGCATGTACCTCCAGTTTAATAAAAAAATTGTGCTGAATTATAACAAACAATTCTGCACTGTGTTTTCAGGATGCCACCTCATGTGGAGGTGGCATCCTGACACCTGACAGTTCAAAGAGCACAAATAGTAATGTGTCAAAGAATGAAGCACAAGGGTGGATTATTTTTACAGTTAAGAGAAGAATATTTTTATTCAAACCTGTGAAAGGTGCTGTCATGGTTTTGGTGGGACAGTAAAGACACTGTGATGTGCAGTGACACTGTGCTGAGTCCTTTGGGTTCTGCCTTTTTTTTTTTCACCACATGCCTTTTCAACAAGCAACGTAAATGTTTTTATTTATTCCTCAGAAAAACAATTCAGCAGCTTGTTCATTGGTTTGTAATGTGTCAGGCCAAATGCAAAGTGTAAACTACATCAAGGAAGAATTTAGGAATTTACACACACCTACTTATGAGAAAACTTATCAGACTTCTCGGTTTTGTTTTCCAAAACAAAAGTAATTGATTTAGGAGAAAATAGCATGGCAATGTCCATGCTGTTTTACACTATTTGGATGTGTAAAATAGATAAATTTAGGCTAAAGAAGAAATGCATATGTTTAGTAATAAACATAAATCATCAGTGGAAGTATTTGTGATAGAATATTTAAATGAAGACTTTCTGAGTCATAGAAATCCCTGAAGTGCATTCTTTGCTCTAGATTAGAAAGACGGTCAAATGATTATTTAGGAGATAAATGGTCCTGCCTGGCTTGAAAATTCATGTATTTATTAAATGTAAACAAAATGGAAGCAGATGCACATTCTCATTTACCCAAATACTTGAGGGGAGGAAAAGCAATTCAGCACCACGATACATATATTCACTCTTGGCATAGGAAAGAGCAGGGTTGTCCTTGCCTCTCAGACAGCATGATGCTGTGGGAACCAGCTGAATGAGGAACCTTTATTAGAGATCTGATTAACAAAAAGATTATTGCGAAGTGGTTTTTTTAGGGCATCTGATTTAGAGATGGAACGATCCTTGTAACTTTAATCATGGCTTATTAGCAATGGAGATAATTAAAAAAATGTTAAAGATATATGTTTTAGATAGATATGTCTCTGTCTGTCTGTCTGTCTGTCTCAAAAACAAATTTGTGATAATTATGGCTATTTCAAACTGTAGGTTGTTTAATAGGTGGTCCTTAAATGAGACTGGTTATGTGATATGTAATGAAATTCTGAGATGCACCTGAATTTACTAGCCACACTAAAAATGTGGGCACCACCTTTAAGAAAAACTATAGCATCAAGCAAATGCTTTTATGCCATCCTTATGGGGATAACATCCCAGGAATCCAGTCTGTGGTCTGTTTGATGTATGGAGAGTACAGGGTCTACTTCAGAGGCTGCTGAAAACCCATAAATAGCACTGGGATCTGAAACATATTTCCAGACAAAAATTGTTCTGCCTTCCAGTAAGCAGTAATTTTCAATGACCAGATTTGTGTTAGAGCACTGTGTATGAGATCCAGGTGTAGACAAATTCAATGTTAAATGGTCATCCTGCTGTGGCTTGATTAGAAATGAAGCAAAGAGCAGTGCATCAGCTTGTCCAAATAAGGTACTTTAGAAAATGAAAACACAGCTGAGAGAAACTTTTAAGGCAAGATCTTTAACTCTCCAGTGCTTAATTTTATGAAAGTATTGTGTATCTGCAACCGATTCAGTTTTTTATTTGATTTCATTCAGATTTTGTTTCAAAGTGGATGCTGATTTTGGTTGCCTAATTTGCTGCATTAAGATATCCGTGTTCAAATCAGTCTTACCTTCATACAGTGTCAGTGTGGGGTGCTGCATTTAAAATAATGTATGAACACAGAAATAACCTCATTGTTAGATGACAATATGTTACAGTAAGGTGATACTTTTTAAAAATAATAAATTCTCTTTTTCCTTGGAAATGGAAGGAATGGAGAAGGTGTTTACCTTCTTTCTTCTTGTCTCCTGAAATTACCATTAAGATAGGATATATTATGGCTTGTCTTTTAAATTGGAGAAATTTTTAAAATATGCATTAATTATCTTTCTTGCATGAGAACTGGGTACTTGAGGGCCTGATCCAACATCCATTGCTGTAAATGAAAAACCTTCTGGAACTGTAAATACTGGATTGTTTGCTTGGTTTTGACAAGATTTTCCCATCAATAGAATGAATTCAGAGGCTGGTTCACAGTCATGTTCAGCATAATTAAGTTTCTTATTTTTTGCTCTAAATGTGTTAGTTTTGAGTATCTCCCTTTTAAAAGGAAGTTAGAGATTTTAATTTATTCACAGAACAAATGTTCTTCCCTTAGATCATCACTTTTCATAAGTCCGTAACAGAAATAGTAACAAAACTACCTGAAGCATCCATTCATATACCTAGAAACAGTTTATGGGGACACTGAAAGACTTTGATGTTATCTTTTTAATATTGTAAGGAATAATCCTATTAAAGAAGAAACAAGGAAAACTGTTATGCCCACAAGGCAGAATTATCCAAAGTTGATTGGAGAAGCTCAGGTTACTCTACAAAGCCCAAGCTGTGTGCTGGCCTATCTTTCCATCAGGGCTTGGTGAATGAACAGTCATTTGTGGATTCTGCTCATCTCTCTTTGCGAACTTTGTTCAGTGGAATTAGATACAACTTTGACAAATTAGAAGTGCCCCTTAGCCCCATTGTCCCTGCCACAGCACAGTCTGCCAATTGTGCTTGCTTTTCTGAAGTTGGGCTGCATGAGAGCCATCAATGGCAGGCCTTCCACAAAGCTACACTTTTTAATAAGGGAATCTGTCAGCACTGGCTTCACCAGTCTTGTAACCTTCTCTTAATCCACAGTGCAAAGTGCCTTCCCTTTGCCTTCCCTCTGTTGTGACTTGGACTCTGAAATAAATATCCCCTTTGTTTACAATATGCTGACAACAAAATTAACCTTTGGGATTAATTGCAATGGAGAATGGTCTGTGTTTCATCTTTCCCCCTAGTATGGGTTTGGGATTAAGTAAAATTCAGCCACCTGCCTAACCAATGTCTGTTATTTCCGTTGCTGAATCCCTGGGTTTGCTCAGTTTCTTGAAAGATGGTGCTGGCTACTGAGCTTTTTATATTTTCAGAAAAGTTGACAGAAATTTCAAGTAGTGGCCTTGGGGACCACTATATCTGCAGTTAATTTAGTGAGGAGGGAGAGTGGGACTAAGCAGTATGTTCCAGGTCTGCATAAAATCTGTTTGTAACTGGTTTGTGGTTCAGCACAGAAAACCAGCACTGCTGGACTAGGTGCTACCTCTGATTTATACTATTCAGTTATATCAAGATAATTGGTCTGGCAAAGGGTTTTCTGCTCTGTAATTCTCTGTATTTTTTCTTTTTTCCCTTCTTGTATAGAGTATTTGTTAAATCTGTCATATTGGTAGGACTGCAAATCAGCAGCATTTCTGGTCACAGAATTGAAAATCCCAAGTTCTTTACTCTGACCTGTCATTTCTGTTATGCACATCCTGCTTGCACCAATCTGTAGGAGCTTGTGGTTTTAAAGGTGTTGGGAAGATGCTTTATGGCCCTTGTCTGAACCTGTTGGCTGAGATGGGTTCTTGCTGCATGTGAAGTAATAAAATTTCAGCATCTGCTTACTGGGTCTGTAGAGACTAGTCTGGACAGGTCCTTCAGTTCTGTATGGAACTGAACAACCAACCCCCAGCTTTATTAGCAAAACAAACTTATATGCATTGCCCTTGACTCATGATATTTCTACAAACTGTCACAGGAGATTATGATGTCCCTTGATCACTTACTAGAGGTCATAAGATGAACTTGTTGCTTTCTTCAGAAAACATCATCACTAAATCTCCTCACTGAGAATAAAACTTCTCCATATAGCCAGCTGTCATTTTAGCTTTGAAGGAAAATCAATGTTATCTGCATTCTGTGTATATCTGTGCATGTGCCTCCCCCTAATGTCATATAACAGTTTAGTGTTGTCCATTCTTAATCCTGTGTGAAATAAGAGTTTTAAATTCAGAAGTAACTAAGTTTCCCCAGTGTTGGGGAAAAGAAGAAACTGGATAGGGAAGTGTCACACTAATAGAGCATTTATTGGATGTATGGTTTCAGTGGCATGGCTTCAGTGTTTGTTCACAAGTTATTTAACACCAGAGAATTCACACAGGGAGGAATCTCATAATACTCTGCTGCCAGAAAACCTACAGACTCTTGTGCTGTCTTAGACAGTCAATCAACCACAAGAACCAAAAAAAAAAAGAAATCAGACTTCACTAGTTTCAATCCTCACGGCACTATTTCTTTCATTTATGGCTGTTCTGGAAGTGGACATGGCTTTTCAGTGATGCATGTGCTCCACACCTTCATCACTTCAGGGTTAGCACTGATTGCTTGGGGCTGCTCTTGGAAAGGACTTCAGTGAGCACAGCCTGCAGCAGCCTTTCTCTTGAAGATCACCTACTATTAGCCCATAAATCATGAGCTTTGTGCTCTGTTGTGGCTACCTGTTTATTTCAGAATATAATTCAAGATGTTGGTTATAATCTTATTAAGCCCTTAAAGGCTTGGGACAAGGTTAGCTAAGAAAATTGCTTCTCCCTCTCACCCCCACTTCATGCCCTATCATGGGAGTTACGATATGTTGGGTTCCTATGATTAGTCTCCTTGCAGTCAACAACATGGCTTTGCTGGGGAAGCAGAGTGTGTCTCTCTGAAACATGCCTCCAGCAGCCTGAAAAAATCCAGGTTTTACTGAATGCAATCTGAGGCAAACAACTTCCATTAACATTTTGAAATTTCTTTGGATATTTTTCTGCAGAAGGATCTGGGGACTCTGTTCTCTGGTGATGTACATCATGATCTCTGGTATTTGCTGGTTTTGCTGTATTGTTGCTGAGTGCCCCTCAGTTTTGTGTGATTTTTCAAAAACATAATGGACAAAACTCCAGTGTTAATACTTGTTGTTTTGCAATGAAACGTGGCAGATCATGCTCTATGACTGCTCATGCTGCAGACCTGGAGCAGTGAAGCCTGAGAACTGAGCTCCAGAGACAGCTGGAGTGATATGGGAAAGGTCAGAGGAAAGTGCTGGGGGATAGATGAGCTCCTTGGTGAGGTGCTAGAGGCCAAGAAGGGCATGATAAGAAATTAAAGCAGTGAGACACAGACAGGAGGCAAGGAATGGGTGCAGCGCCTCCTTCAGTATTCCTTGAAGACCTTGTTAAGAGAAATTTCACTGCAAGATTTAAAGGGGGGCAAATACCTTTTTTTTTTAAATTTTTTTTTATGGTGCATACATTTCTTCTGATGTAAAATCTTCAAGGTTCTTTATGTCAGCTCTTCTCTACTTCAAAAAAAAGTGCATAAAGTACTGGTACAAAGTTAACTAAAAGAAGCAATACTTGCTAGATTTCTCATTTGGAAGTTTTTACATATCTTTACCTCCTCACAGCTGATCTTCCTGCATCAGTAGTCACCTTCTGTGGCTGTTTCACTATTAAGCTCTTTGTACCACAGCAATTTGGCTTGTGTTGGGCTGTTATTGGAAAGGAAATTAATAACAATATTTAAAATTTTATAAAAGAATATGCTATATCCATCCCAGTCCCCTTGTGTGCAATATGATCTTAAAGGTCTGGCAGAAATTTATGTTATAGATACAGATTTCACATCATTGTGTGGTCTTGACTTGAACGCCACAAATTTTGTAATACCTGGAGCTACCAAGGCAGAGTCAGCAACAGCCTTTCAGTGTGTGGCCAGCCAGAGAATGACAGTTTTTGCAAAAAATTTTGATGTTTTAAAGTGTTTGTTTTTCTTCTTCATTAAGACAGAGGCAATGGCTCTTGAGCATTCCACAGGAGGGAATTTTGTGGAAGAAGTCAGGTTTATGATTTTTTTCCTTCCCAGTGACTGAACAGTCCAGCCTAGGCCTCAGAGATCATCCTTTTGAAAACTTTGCTGAAATAGATATCACTGTGAAATGTTCCTATAAAATCAGCATATTTTGATCAAAAGAAATATTTTGCTAAGAATTGTTCCAGGCAGTTCCCCTCTTGAATGTCCTTACTGTTTTAATTCAAGTCCATTTTCCATGGAAGCAAGCTGCCTGTGACACCTCTGCTCCTGCAGCCTTTTTCTTCCTTGAGAACAATCTCTTATTATACTTACAGGGGAAGAATTTACTGTTCCCTTATTCTATCAAATTATATAAATGAAATAGTGATGATAATTCTTGCTCATCAATAAAAATACATTTACTCATCATCTGTGCCAGACTGAAGATGTAATTAAACTATACAGAGGACCTTCAAGTGATGTTAGCATTTTAATACAGAGAAGTAGAAATATTCATGGAAGGCCAAATCATGATTTATAATTTTACTGAGGTTATTGCAGAGTTTGTGATGATATTACCTTCACTTAAGGATATAATAATGAGCCACACTTAAATTCAGATAAAACCTAGTGGGATGCTGGCAATCAAACCTGCAAGCCCTTGTAAAGAGGCTATTAACAACTAAAACTGAATCAGTGCTTAAGCAAAAACTGCAGAGTTATTCCTGCTTTTTTAAATAATCTGCTGATGGAGCTTTGATCCACTTTTGATGTCCGTTAGATCAGTTTCAGATAACCATGAGCAGTGAAGTCACATCAAATTAGAAGTTCTGTGTAATATTTTAATGAGAAACTGGTGGGAAACTTGACTATGTTGACCAAGGATTTGCTTGGAGAACTGGGCTTTGTTCTGTTGAGAAATGCGAAGTAGAAACTCAAAGGCTGCAAAACCCTTGTTGATGAAGGAGGGTGCTCCCGATGAGTTCAAATCAAGAAAAGAAAACCAAACCCAGAAAAAACGTTGAGACTGGGTTCTGTTATGTATGTCATTGTATTGGCCTAAATTTACATGAAGGTTATGGGCAGCAATAAGGGTCTTTTTATACTGTAGATGTACTCTGTGGGGATTAAGCCTTCTCAGTTTACATGATATGAGGGGAAGGCGGTGTTAAGTGCCTTTCATGATGAGACCTTCAGACCGTACTGACTAGGAGCTCCAGAGGAAATTTGGCTCAGGTGCTGTCCCTGTGAGTGACTCTACACAGTATTTTCCTGGCAGTGATAACAGTTTGAATTATATTTAACCCAATATAAATTGGTTTTATTCGCATGGTTATTTTTAACCTGCTGAATTCTCTGGCCAGCTCTCTAATAACCATGTGGAAACAAATTATATCAGTTAAGTGCTGCTGCAAAAAATCACTGAATGTCAGGGCACTACTTTAACCACCAAAAGAAATGTAATGTGCAATGTGCACCTAACTGAAGTAAATGTTTGTGTGTTTACAGATACAGCTCTTGCAGGTTCTCAAACCTGCTGGCGTGTCCCTGCTCTCTGCTATCCCTCTCCACTAACTGACACCTTGTCCTGCATCATCTCAGGAAACTGATACAGCCTTTAGAAACATAATTTTGTAAACTGGAGAATTTCTCATGAGTTTACAGCATAAGGGAGAGTGGGTTTATACCTGCCACAGCTTGGTGGTGAGGAGGCTCTAGTTGTTGTGCTGTGTCCTGTGTACAGCTCTTCATGTGCCCTTGGGGTAGGATTCTCAATATACAGTGGCTTTTTTTTTTTTTTTTTTTTTAAATTTCCTTCCATCTTGTGTTTTTGCAATCCAGACAAGCTATTGAAAATGAGTCTTCTCTCCCTAAACCACAAAGCAGTCCCCAGCAATAAGCAACATCCAAGGATTGTGTAAAGCTGAGAGCATTGCTCTGCAGAAGGAAAGAAGAAAAGCATTTCCTTGCAGATGCAATGTCTATCCCATAGTCAAATGTCTGTGCTGCAACTGACTTGTGTGTTAAATCCTTCCTTAGCTCATATGGTTTACTCTTAGGGAAAAAAGTGCCTCTCTGATTCAAGGACCAGGCAGTGTGGGATGGGGCAAGGGCAGCAGCCATGAGTGCTACCTCACTGAAGGGATGATGATTTAGGGTTGTGTTTACAGGAAAATTTGGGGAAATTCTTAGACCTTATCTCTCTGCCTTTAAGCTTTTGGTTATTCTTCAGCAAGGAAAAAAAAAGGTCCTACTGGTCTATATGTTTCATTTGTTTTGTTTTTTTTTTGTAGCTGCAACTTATAATATGCTAAATATTGTAAGCTGGTAATTCAGAGAGTTGTGGCGATAACTGACCAAGGATGGGGTCTCTTCTCTTTTACAGTCTGTGCTTTTGAGATCTCTGTGTCATGGTTTGACATTGGTTAAAAGGTAGGCACCATTCACTCATTTTCTTCTGCTATAGTTGAGCAGAGGAGGGGGAAGGAAAAACTAAAGAGCTTATGAGTTAAGGATCAGAAAGAAACACTCTAAGGGCAAAACAGGCTCAAATTTAATCAGTATAAAGAAAATTTATTATTAACAGAATTAAAAGTGAGTAATGAGAACTAAAATAAATCTTTAGAGCACAATTTCTTCCTTTCTTTCCCACTGACAGCTCAGAGACAAAACATGGGGTCTTTAGTCATTTTGCTACTTCTAAAAATCTTTCTTCAGTTAGCTAAGGGAAAGGAGTTTCTTTTTTCTGCTGTGCCATGGGGTCCTTCCCATGGGAGAAAGTTCTCTGCAAACTTTCCCAGTGTGGTTTAAATTTTCACAAGTAGCAGTCCTGCCCAACCTGCTGCAATGTGAGTTCCTCCCATGGGCAAAAAGTCTCCCCACAATTGTTTTGCATGTTATTAGTTCATGGGGTGTAGTCTTTTAAGGATGAGCTGTTCTAGTTTGAAAGTAAGGGTCTTCCTTCTCTCTTTCTGGAAGCAAGGGTCTTCTTTCTCTGTCTGGGTCTTCCATTAGATTACAGCTTTTTAGCTCCATTCACCCCAGTGTGAGCCCCTTTTCTCATGGGCTGTGAGTGGATCTCTGCATCCCCCATACACTTAATGAATTACAGGGAAATGGTTTGTTGTATTATAGCTCTCACCACAACTTGTAGAAGAATCTCAGCTCCAACGTTTGGAGCACCTCCACCCACTTCTTTAACTGACCTTAGTGTCACCATGTTTTTCTCCTCAAATGCCTGCACCTTTTCCTTTCCTGGAATGGGAGAAAATTGTTTGTAGGTTCATTTGTTCTCAAGTTCTATCAATTGAAAAGTTCTCATAGAGTTTTGCAGCACTGAAAGTTTGATTTCATCTGGGCTTCATATTGGGGAATTGCTCGCCATGTCCCTTGTCCCTGCTGCTGCGGTGCCGGCTTCATTCGGTGCCTCTCTTCATGCAAGGCGCCAAAAGGGAGAAGCTGCTGCTGCCACTCCTGCCGCTCTACTTGCAGCACAGCTGGTTGAAAGCAGCTAAGCAGACAAAGTTCACTGCAAGCTGTGCCAAGCCCTGGCCACGTGGCCCCAGCTGCGTGGCCCTGGTGGTTGCGTGGCTGCTCGTGGCACTGGGATGGCCCCAGGCACAGCACTTTTCAACCCATCATAAAAAGAGAGTCTGAAACGTGGTTTATTTCCTTCTTAAATAGTCATCACAGAGGCGTTACCAATTTCTCTAATGGGGCCAGCAATATGTCCGTCATCAGAGCCTTCAGGGATTGGCTCTGCTAGATATAGTAGAACTTTTGAGCAGGTTTTTTTTTTTTTATCTCAGAGGCTGCCTCTGTCACTTCTCCCACCCTCACTAAAAGATCAGGCTGTGTCAAACTAACACACTCTGATTTCCCAGATTAGGAATACTGCAAATTAAATATGATGCCTATTCTGTGTCATCTGTACAGTCTTCTTGCTCTTTCTGTGCCACAGAGCTTCTACCACATCTGTAAGTATAGGTTAAGAAGCAGGAATAATTGTGGTACTTGGCACAAATGCTGATGACAGAATAGTGCAGTTCTTTATTCACAATTACTGACTGATTTTGAATAGCTTTGCGTCTTGAATTAAAAAAAAAAAAAAGTCTCACCATATGGGCAATATGAGTTGAACTGCCATGTTGCAGAAAACTCTGGTGAACATATTGGGGAAAACAGAAGCATTTGGTCTTTGAAGATTCTTTTTGGAGGGGAATGGACAAATTTAATCTGAATCTATTGTAATTAATATTTTCCTTGTTCACCCTCTGTAGTTCTGCAGCCTCAGAACAAATATGTGATATTGAGTTTCTGGCCAGACACCACTGCTCAGATGTAATCTGAGATGGCATATCTGCAGATACCTGCACTTCTGACTTCCCTACAGCTGCTCGTCAGGTCAGGATATACCATATGCCATGGCAGAATTGACTCATCTCTGTGCTGGAGATGCTAAGTCAATCACATAGTTTTTGCTACGACTTTTGACTGATGACAGAGCTGTCTTGGAGAGAATGTACCATGCCTGGTACCTAGTGTTGACATCGTCAGAGTATGTTCCAATATCTCTATGTATCACCACACTGCGCCATAATTCCCCCAAACCCTACTCTCCCCCCTGCCTCCCTCCCTCCCTCCTCTTAAAATGATAGATTTGCAACATCTGGCTGTGCAGTTGGCACTTCAAGTTATTTGCCCAGATGCAAAAAGTGGCAGCAGTCCAAGAAAGAGCCAGTTTACTTTAACACGCTCATGAAATTCTTCTGTATTCTACTTTTCAATAATCACAGGCCATCTTTCAGCTGTTTGTGAGTTCTAGCTTCAAAACACTCTGGGGAAGTACAAGCTCTGTTTGCTAAATGGAGAATCAAGGCATGGGCCAGAACAACATGAAAGCTGCTGATAGACACAAACATGTCTGAACTCTGTTTGTGGGGCTGATTAGCTGATGGGTGTCTGTGTCTTGGTCTTGCTGTACAGCCAAGCTTTAAGATCACAGAAAATATAATATCATGACTCAAGTCCCAGTGCCCGGCCAGTGCTCCTATGCCAGACCATACTGCTTGAAGATCTTATGGCAAACCTACTTTTTCCTTAAAACTTCATCAAGAAGTTGTTCTCCTTCACCAGGAATTAAAAGTCCTGTAATTTCTACAGCTTCCACTGCAGTTGTGTTTGTGTTCTCAAACCCCTGTGGAGCATGGTGCTTCCCAGTGCTCCCAGATGGAACTCTTCCTCTGCAGACGGGCTACAAGTGGTCATGGGTGAAGTAACTCCTCCTTCTGAATTGCCTTGGTGGCAGCAAGAACTACTGATGACAACCTGATTTAAAGTTGTCTGTAATAAAATGAGCATAACCATAAGTAGGGAGAATAAGCCAATTACTGCTGCTTAGGGATTGCTTTGTGAGGTTATTCCAAATTAATTGTCTGGGAGCTGGATTAGCTTCAGATGCCACCAAGGGACAAGTGGTTAATTGTGGTGAGTTTTTGTGTTATGCTACTCCCTAACAACAAGGTTGTTCTTAGGAACAGGGCATGATGCATGTCAGGAGAAGGTGTCCATTGTAAATAGAGGTTGGAATAAACTCAAGCTCTGGTAGTTTATTAGTAGAGGTAGCCGAGAGAGATAACAGGAGAAATTTCTGTATATTTAACAGATGTTTATCAATCACCACCATGAAACGTGTTATGAAAACTTTTAAAGAAGGGAGGGTGTCCTTCCTCTACATACCCCCCTTTTGAAGGTTCAGTGTGTGTGTACATAAATCCAAAATATATAAAAGTCCCAGCTGACATGCTGTGTTGTGACAAGTCATCTCAGATTGTGTCAATCATAGTGCCTTATGCTATATGAAGTGACATACTATAATGTGATTGATACAACATGAAATGACATATCATTGTACAAAATATCATCTGGAAAATTTAGGAAACTACTGAGGAGCAGAAGCTGACTGTGGCCTTTCAAGATTTGAGGCAGAAAAACTAAAGATGTAAAAGGAACTCCTTGGAATCTGACCTGGTGCTGCCACTGAGAATAAAGTCAAGGGTGCTCTACTACCTGAATCTTTTAATGGGTAATTATTGGGTCAGTTTTAAAAAAATGCTCCTGTTTCTTGGGGACCGACACATATCTGTGGGTCTAAATTGAATTTCTGTGAACAACTAGGCACATCATTAATCGTTAGTGTTTCTGCACCATACAATCAGGGCTGCAAGCTAAATGCAACCAATTTCAGTTCAGGAGAAAAGAATAAAAGCCCTTTCAAAACCAAACCAAACCAGACTGTTCTCCCTTTCTCTGTCTGGATTCTGCTTGCCTCCCATGCCTTCTCTTTCTTATTTTTCTGTTTTATTAATATAGTGACTGCAGTCTCAAATACTGAGATACCCCATCACAAAATCCACTGGGGTCTGGAGTGCCCTATTGTAGCAGTAATGGCATTGGGCTTCCTAATCTTTGGACTTGGATGAAGCTTGTGGGTGACTGTATTTTGAGAGTATCTTACCCCAAAGCTGCATGGCATGGTCTCTTGCCCTTGCCACCTGTAGGCACCAAAGAAAACTAAGCTTGGTTGTATGTTAATAGTATTGTCTTATACTGGAGCAAGTAAAAATTTCCTGGAAATGAGAATTTCTCTGAAATAAGAGCTTTAAAGTGAATAGGAGCTGTTGAATTAGGTTGGCTGCAGTAGATGCTTGCTTAATGGGATTCAGAGGTTGCTTTCTTACACTTGTGGGGAAAAATGGGCCAGGTAGAAAAATTTAAACCTAATTTGGGGCTGCCAGCAGGTAATAAAATGCAGAATAAAGCAAAAAATTTTGAAGATGGAAAAAACCCCCAATAATTTGCTATATATCTTTTTTATCATTCTAGAAAATGGTATAAAATGGACAGTACTTAGTTTTTCAGTAACTTTTTTATTTTAACAGCCTCTCATCCCTTTCCTTCTAGTGGTGGAGACTAAGGTTTTTCTGTGACAGGGAGATAATAGTGATAATTTGTTCTTTCCAGAGACAAAAAGGTAGTGTTAGAGGTACTTTTGCTGCCGTCTGAGCCTTATTCCCCTCTGCCTTGAGGATAGGACAAGAAAAACAAACCAAAAAAGACGATTAAATCTGGGCTGCTGTTTATCTATTTGGTGCTGAGTTTTACCTGCAACTTTATGCTACATGGAGACACTGGATGGACTGTGGTCTTATTCCAGGCCAGTTTTGATCTTCGGGCTGTTTAACTTTGCCTGTTACAATGTGATTTACAGCAGCTTTTAGGAAGCCCAGTAAAGCTGTTCTTAAACAAAAGAGAAAAGCAACAGAAATTAAAAATTTAAAAAACAAATAAGTGATAAAAGAAGCCCCACAAAAGAAGTATACCTCAAAAGACAAGAGGGAAGAGAGAACCATAAGGAAGGCCACTGCAGAAGATTCATTCTACCATTACAGATGTCCAGGGTATAGCCAGTGTCAGGGAAAGTGCTGAAATCATCTCTCTGAGACACAGAAAGCCCAGCAGTGTCACAGGGAAACCTCCCCAGTTCTCAGTGTAGCTATTTGAAGAAATTGTGAAAGTATTAATATTTGTTTTTCTTGTGGTTTGTATTTACTGATAGAAGTAACTTGGCAGATTGGAATGGGTCTTGTAAATTCCAGTAAAGTAGCTTGCATCTGTCTGGATTGGACTAGATTTGGTTTGTGATCATGCCATACAGGCAAGAAATGAGGTGTAGAGAGGTCAGAGAATCAAGGTATTTAAGGTCAGCATTGCTTTAAATAGTCATCTCTAAATCTCCTGATGTGCCTTTAGCTAGCACTAAACACAGAGTAAATTGAGACCTTCCATAAGCTTGTTGCAAGGTGATACAGTCTTTGGATGTAGTTGTATGAACAATATTAAATCTCAGTTGAATCTGTTTGAACGTTTGCAGGCTTCTGAGGCAACTTTATCTCATCAAGTCAGTCCAACATCAGGTACCATGTAGCTGGATACTCCTAAGAATACTTATAAGCCAAATAGTATCAGTCTTTGATTGGAACATCACTACTAATTCAATACTCAATATTATCAGTCTCTGGTAAAAAGAAAAAAAAAGAAAAAAAAATCAGTCATCTGGGGAAGGAGTGAGAAATATGCTGTATAAGCAGTCCTGTGGCTGGAATTCTTACCAGCAATTATGTAAAACCTAGGAATACTACATGGATAATTTGTGAACTCGATATTTAAATATACAGCCAGTTTAGTAAAATAAATCCAATTGCACCAGAGATAATAAAAACAAAGAAAATCCTAAAGCAGGCTACTTTTTTCCCTTCTTAAAGGAAGGTGATGGGGCAGGGAATAAAGAAATGCCATATTTGTTTGAATTTGGAAGCAAGTGCAGTGTTTCTTATTTTATTAAATTTTTTTCTAAATTAGCAGTTCCTGTTCTGTAAATGGTAATGCCCTTATGGTCAAAGCACAGGACAGTGTTTGCATCGATGTGTTGTGTGGTAATGCTGAATGTAGAAAGTCATTAGTCATTTATAATAAAAGGTAAAAGAGTGAGAGAGGATAAAGGGACCTTACAGAATTTGAACTGCACAGTGCTACAGCCAGTTTCTCAGCTGGTCTAAACTGGCAAACCCCAGTGAGCTGTAAATAGTGCATTTTAGAAATATAACCTTTGTTTCTTTTTGTTTTGCTCATGCAAAATGTCTAGTATTTTGTAGTAGCTAGTCCTGTTTGTTCAGGGATTGGATGCCCGTGTGAGCTAATTTAATATATGGATATTGTCTTTTGGGATTCTTTTCTTATCTGCACATCAGTTCTGTTTTTCTGAATGGAGTTCAATTATTATTACAGCATATATTACTTTGGATCATTTTACTGCTCAATCAATACACATATCTGTACAATAAATATTGACGTTGCTTTAATGTACTACAGTGTTCACTATGTCAAGATTATTTCAGTCAGAAGCCACCCATTACTGCTTGTTTCTAACATTTCCTGTGCACTCAATTTGAAAAAAAAATGCTGCTCAAGCTTCTCTTCTGCCTTGGTTTCAAAAGATAAATGGAGGTAAGCACAGTGCCCTCGGATTAATGCACTAGGCAGGATGGCTCAGACTCCATTCCTCTAACTCTTGTATGTGTCATTTTGTGTCTTCTGTACTTTATTTCTCCTTCCAGCCTTTTTTATCTCATCTTTGTGAACTGGTAGGTAGTTGGGATCATGTCTTGAAGTCCATTTCTATAGAGCACGGCACATCAGGGCTCAGATTTCACTTATAACTCACCTACCAATGCTAACATATGGGCTGCTGTGGAACAGTGAGAAAACCATGTTAGAAGATGCAGCGCACACATAGAGGCACGTGGAAGAGGGGAGGTAAGAACAGCATGGTTTTGTTATTTCTCTCCTGTAATGTCTTCAAGAATGAAGGAACTTGGGGAGAGATGTACCATAAGGCAGTGTTAAATGTTATACTACCAGCAGTATAAACGATCAGTGGTGAGAAAAAATCAGTGGTGAGCATCTTTTTTAGTATTCAGAGGCAGATTTTCCCATTATTCCCATGCGGGTGTGTGGACTTCAGTGGGTGCTGGCAGTGGTGTCTGGCTCGGCATGTTCAGTGAAATGCATATGGCTATTCATTGAAGTCTGAAAACACTGGATCACAATTCTGTCTGTGTTGTGAAGGGCACAGTGAGAGTCACTTGAAGACTGCATTCAAGTTGAAAAATTGCCACTTTTAGTGTTTCCCGTCTGGGACAATATTGTCTTCTTTGCCACCAAGTAATCATGATATCTGTCTGGCATATGTATCATGTTAACACAAACATGTACGCAAACATGTGTATCTGCATGTATATATATCTACATTCCGCCTTTTTTGCTGTACAGTATGGCATCAGGTCAGTAGCAACTATGATAAAATCATAATCTGTTTACACACAAATGCATGTGTATTTATGTCCATGAAAGGAAAAAGTCATTCAGATTGCCTGATCTTCTACATTCCTGGCTCCTTCTACAACCTGGGAATTGAAGTAATCATGGTGATGTAAGGGAAGTACCTTCAGTAAGAGATTAAATATAACCCAGAGTCACCAAGTTGAAACTAGACTTGAAAAATGAGTGTGTTTAAAACTGCTAGAATGTCACTGGTACCTTGGGAATCCTGTTCCTAGGTGGCTGCAGGAGGAAATGCTGTATTAATGCACTGGCACTCAAAGCCAAAGGGAGATGTCTTGCTTAGTTGAGGATTTTGGGGCTAACAATCCCACTGGCACAGTTTCTCAGGTCTTTCTTATCTTCTGGAAATGCTTAAGGTTCAATCCTGGACACCTGTTGTTCCACCATTGCTTATAGTTGCTTTGTTTTTTTGCTCCTTGCTTTGAATTGTCACAGTTTTATATAGGCTGCATTTAGGTGAAGCTAATGTCTCTGTCTGAGTGAACAGTACTTTGTACAATTATCATTCATTTTCCGTATATTTCTCATGTGAAAAATATGAGTGAATTACTAATTAATTGTTACTACTGATGAAAATGATTGCTAATAAGTTTTATAAGGGTGAAAAAAAAGAGTTATTGGGAATGTCTATATCGAAAGGGACTTGGCGCCGGAAACAAGAAACCAAATGTTATGCCACTGTTTTAGAGCTGAAAGCTCTTATTTCACCATGTCATTTATTCATTATCATTTATGATAATTCTAATTGAAGCATTGCATTGGGAAGGAAGCAACCCAAAACAATTCTAGTGAGATCTGATGAGTTCAAATGAGTGTGTTTTTGAATGTCCATGTCCATTATAAAACCCATGCTCTGCTCTTTCATAAGACTTGGAAGAAAAACTACAAAGGTTTCTGGAGATTGCTAAGTTAGCCAGGAAATACCCCTTAAAGCACCTTGTTGATCTCATGCCTTAATCTGACATTCAGTTCACAGCATCTGTCTCTGGCCTCCACTCTGGTGCTTAGTTATCTTTATGTGGCATTTTGACTGCCCCCAGCTTTTGTGATCTCTAGTTCAAAGGGTTCAGGACACCATTACAGCATTTATTGCTGGGACATCATTACCTCTTGCCCAAGTGACAAGCTGGTAGGGACTGTACCAAACACAATGTCAGGAAGCACCTTCATTCAGCGTGCCACAGAGAAGTCTCAGGTTCCTTTTATTTTCCTTTTAATTTTATGGCTTTCCACTCCAAAGATGATCAGATTATTCTCTGCTCCCAGAAGCACATTTTGAACTCAGGGTTCTTGAATTGTGGCACTACCTGATTTCTTTTTTTTTTTTGTAGGCAATGCTGATCAAATATTTCCTTTTAACCAAACTTTGCTAACACTGATGTGCATAACCTGGAAGATATTCATGTTTTCCTAAGGCAAATGAAATTCCATGGACTGTTTCTTCCTTCATAAAGCAAAGGCCGTCTGAGTTAATGTCTCTTCTGTGTACCAGAAAAAGTGCTGACCCAGCTGGGGGCACTGGGATTCAGAGCTGGGTCCTCAAGAGCAGATGGTTTAACAGGCTAGTTCATTAATCAACTCTGCTTCCCCAAGCACTATGTTGTACTTTACCCATTCACCCCCCCCCCCCCCCCCCCTTTTTTTTCAGCAATCAAGAGCTGGATAAGAGAAATGTAGCTTCTTTTCTTTTTCTAAGAAATGGCATCTGATGTATGTGTGTGCCATTATATTTCAGTTATTTACAATTAGTGAGCTAAAATGCAACAGATGCTTATAAGTGATTACAACTAAATTCTTCGGTAAATATGCTGAATAAATCCCATACATTTTCAAGTTATTTAAATGCTTCTCAATGCAAAAAGAGAATTTGTTTCAGGTAGACAGAATAATCCAGTCCTGGATTATTATTGTTAGAGGTGAAAAAAGAGTCAGCTAACAAAATCTTTAACACAGTCAGACAGGTAGAAGAATCCCAAAGCCTCTTAATATACATAACCTAAAATGAATTACTTTCATTTCTGGTTAAACCCCTGAATACTTGTATAAATGCTTGAAAAGAAATGAAAAAATATTGAAGGAACAGAATGTTTCTATTGCTCCTGTGAAAGATCTTTAACTGCAGGGGAATGCATTCCTGCCAGGCGGCCTGTACAAGTAAGCTTGTGTGTAGTAATTCTTTTACATTCACAGCCAATAGCTTGAAGACCCAAGGGATGAAATGATATTTTAATCTGACTTTGTTCCTTGTAACCCTTCTGCATACTAGCTCTATGTTTGAATGCCTAGAAGTGTACTGTTCCAGGGCAAAGTCAGGTAGTGCTGTGGAAACTTGTGTGAGGAGTCTCATGTGAAAGTGTTAAATGGTACTTCTAAAAAATTATTGTTATCATTTTATTATTATAGTTTTTCAACATAAAGGTTTAGAGTTGGTGAAAGGCAGTGAATCAACTCTATTTTGGAGACAGAGGCTCCATCAGCTCCTCAGCATCCGCCGTCTGTCCAGTCCAGTCATTTATTGCAGCAGGAATACCTTTCCAAGAATGAAAAGTCTCAAGGATGTCCACATATTTTCTCCCTCTTCACAGACAATGCCACATGGAATAGGAAGGGATTCCAGCTATTATCTGCTGTTATTTTTACTTGCTTAGGGCAAGCATCAGTTAGCATGTCTTGCAAGTCACTGATTATGAAGACTGAACTGGTCTCAGTGATTGTACAATGCTACATTTATACATTTAATCCATCCCAAACAAAGCTTTTTGTAGAGACACGAATATCACTACTCATTTACTCCATCAAGATGCAAATCCCCCATGTTTCAGATGATGCAATAAACATGGTTGGCATTTCCCTCATTCCAGGTGGCAAGAGGAAGGGCTGTCCAAAAGCATGGACATATTTATCTCCCAGTGTTAGAATGAATAAAATTGCTCAGCAATTGAGGCAGAGAAGTGGCTTTTTCCTATAGTCTGACTGCCTCAGGAGTCTTATCTGTCTTTGTTGAATGTGTGTCGATCCTCAGCTCCTAACTCAGATGCCTGCAGTTGATAGTAACTCTCATGAGTGTAAATTGCACACAAAATCCTTGTTGGAGGCAGGTACTGTACCAAGTCTCCAAGCCTTAGTGAATTAGTAGCTAGCTGCTCTTTTATAGCTACCCTTGGACTGAGGTGAGCTGCCATCTGAATGAATAACTGGAGCTCATTTCTCAGAGCAAACCTGTGCCACTGGACATGATTTCTATCCAATATTTTCAGTCTCCTAGACTAAAGAAGTGCAGTGCTTCATATACTGCTGTTTATGACAGACTGACTACTTGGGTTGTTGCGGCCAGAATTGCCACTAGTAAAGTCCAGGGTCAGGAAGCAAAAAGGGCCTTTGCATAATATCCACAGATGTTTAATTCAGCCGCCCAGTAAGATGTTCAGAGTCCCAGGTATACTACTGGGGAGCTTCCAGGTTTCTCCCTGTCCCCAGAGGTAGGGGTTGAACTGTGCTCTTGGGCTGTGCAAAGATGATGGCCAGCAGGTGAATAGAGAGGGAGTGGCTAAGGGACATAATAACAGGAGAAGGAGCCAATGGGGTCCCAACAGCCCCTGAGGGAAACCTCTTGTGTTTCCCCAACCCAGGAATTCCTCTCAGGGTCCCCACATTGGGTCACTTTTATATTTAAAATAGATGAAAAGTAGTTTAATAGTTTTTGCAGTTTCCTCATCACTTCAAGGCTGGTCTAAAGTACTCTAGGCTTCCGGCAACGAACGATGTCAGGCCAAACAAATTATAAATTATATCATGAGCCAAACTCACCTTGAAGGGCAGGAAGTGAACATGTGACAGGCTTTAGTGAAGATGTAGTCCCTGTATCAGACATTAGTTTGGCACAGAACATATTGGAGATTGTTTTAACCTCTCCTGTTTCATTTTGTGTCCTTTTTCTTTCTCCATGGTTTCACAGAGCAGAGATGAACTGTAGAAAGCTTCTAAACTCAGCAAAGAAAGAGATTAAGCGGATGGGGATTTTTGAAAGATGATGTGGTCAGGAGGGGGTAGGAGACAGTGTCTGGGATCAGAATGTTACCTGATGCATGAGCGCTGCTGCTGCTGGAGTTCTAGCCTGTCATTCATTGCTGAGGTGTTCAGTGACTCAGTGTTTTGTCTGAGTATATGAATAAAATTAAGACAATATTGGATGAGGGACTTGGGGTGGAGATGAACGCCTTAGCATGTGAAGTGCAAGAGGTACACTAGGTAGTTTTAGATTTGGGAGTTCAGCTTGCAGAAGGAGCACACCTCCTGAGAGATAATAGATGGAACAAATTGTGACCCCTCTGAATGGGTGCTCTGTAGAATGAGTGGATTTGCATGGGACACTTTATCTCATCGATCCTTGTGGATATTTCCTTTGTTGCCATGAAAATGAGTCCAAACCTGCATAAAATAATCTTCTCAACTGACCTGCTGAACACTAAGTATGAGCTCTTCTGTAAGCACATATATAAGCTCTTCCTTGGAGGCTGCTTAGGAAGGGTTCTTGTGTGAGTGCCAGAATTGTAATCCAGCTGACAGGAGGTAAGAATCTTAACCTGTATATTGGGGGAAAAAATTCAATATTCATTTTAAAAAGGAAAATTTATAAAACATTGTTTAGTCTTCAAGTGCAAAGGGAGTTTCTCCATTGACTCAGATGGCAACAGTCTCTCTCAGTCTTTAGGGAGCTTAAAGCCTTTGCCAAGAATGTCCTGAAATATCATTCACACTGCATTGTGGAGAGGGATTTGCAGCACTGTGATGCCATGGTGGAGACTACTTCCTCTCATTGTCCCCTGGTAGCCAAAATTGTGAAGAATCTAGGCAGAAATCTCTATTTGGGTCAAATGACCTGTGTAATTTTAATATTTACAATTTAATGTTTACAATATAATAGATTTAATACTTACAATAGATTTTAAATATTTACCATTTTAATATTTACAATTTCTATCTATTTACAATAGATAGAAACCACATACTAATGACTTTATATTTCCTTAACTTGGAGACTGCCAAAGAGTATTTGTATTTGAAATATGGTGTGAAATATTCCCAGCAGTTGTCCTAAATAAACACAAATGTTTTCATTACCTTTTCACCTGTAGCAGATTAAAGGGGTCCTTAGTCATTGGCTGTGAGGGAAACCAAGATCAATCTCTATAATTCTACAAACCATTGTATAAATATATTCTGATTGTTTTTATACATTAATCACAGAACATTATGAGGGACATGCCTTACTGTGCATATTTCTTGCAAGCAAAATGGAACTGGCTGCAACTGTAATTTCAAAACTATGGAATAGACTGCAAAATAAAAAACACATTCTGGAAAATCTGCTATTTCAGGACAGCTGTTCAGTATTTTTGGACAGCTGACACTTTTCTTTTTTACAAAAATAAAGCATGAGGGTTTTTTTTTTACTAAAAATACTGAGCCAAATTCATTAAGGGGATCATTTCATG
Source organism: Motacilla alba alba (assembly GCF_015832195.1). Classification (NCBI taxonomy): domain Eukaryota; kingdom Metazoa; phylum Chordata; class Aves; order Passeriformes; family Motacillidae; genus Motacilla; species Motacilla alba. The sequence continues at coordinate 97,332,089 of NC_052018.1, forward strand.
TCGCAAAATACATAATTTCCTTTCTTCCCAAATGTTGCTGAGCAAGCAACATTTTTTATTGCTATTTCCTAGAGCTTTTTTTTTGAGTTTCCACATTCAGGCCCAGCAAAAATATCCCATTTTCAGACATAAATGATAAAGAAGAAGAAAACAGCTTGCTACAGTTGTTGGACCGTGTGCTGTGACTCTCTCATGTCTCTCAATCTGTCACTTCAGATACCTCCATGGTGGCTGGACAGCAACCTGTGTAGTGAAGGGAACCTTGCTGGGAGCACAAGCAAGTTTTGCACTCTCATACAGTGTGTGGAGAAGGTCAGGAGTGGAGAGTATGAGTATAAATCATTGTGGTTCACGTTAGAATCTATCCTCTAGCAAGTGAAATTTTAAAAATAGATTAATTGTGAAAATTTATGCTCATTAGAATAATTTCTTGAAGGTGTTAATTTTGTGTTTAGTTAGACATGGTCTTGAGGGACTTAGATCTTAAGGGATGTATTCAGACCTAGTTTGACTGTTTATATTGCTGCTTTGGTGAAGATATTTGGTGTGTTGATTTACCTGTTTTCACCCAGTTCTCTGTCATATTTATAGGTGTTTTTTGTGGTTTTTTTTTTTTTTTTTTTTTTGTTCAGACAAGGCAGAAGGTCTCCTCCATTTGTGCAAAAGAGAGGGAGGATGACAAATCAATTTCCTGAAGATAAAACTGCTTAGAAATGGTTTTTTGCAGCCTTAAGAAGAACCATCAGTTAGGAGGGTCAAAAATATTCTTGCAGAAATTTTGTCACCTTTGATCTATACAAAAGTGGTGTCAGGTTTTTGCCATGTAATTGTATCTAATGATACAAGGGTATGATCTCTTGACTGAACTGTGTGTCTCTGTGACTATACAAGTCATATTGTGGGGGGAAAATGTAAGAAAATAGAAGAATGAGACCTGAAATGTAGAATTGAAAGGTCTGAGAGCAGCAAGGTACAGCAATTTTCCCCTGTGGACCAGTACCTTGTTTTTCTTCTCTCCTTCTCCCTCTTTCCCTCTTTCACATGCCATCTGATCATTACCTCAGCCAGCAGAGTTATGCTGCATTGCATGACTGCACTGTCAACTGTACAGTATGTGGAATATTATGATTACCACAGTGTTTTATGAACTAAATCTTGGAAACTGCAGTCCATGTCTGTTACTGAAGTATGCCTCACACTGCTTCTAATCAAATGCTTTCAGAATCAGATAATTAAGCAATATGGAAATGCATGTTTAAAGAGAAAAGCATATGCAAGGTTGTTTTCTCAGTTCCCAGTTCTGCAAGGTAATAAAAATAAATGTGTCTAAGTACCCCTGCTCCCTTCAGATCATAGGAAGTTGAGGGTACTCAGCACCTTTGAACATCTGGTTTTAGCAGCCTGGGTAGCACATTGCATGATTTCTTCACACAGTTGTTCATAATGTTATTGTGGTACTTGGACAGGGACACTTGTCAAAAAGTTCTTGGCAAGTTTTTTTTTTTTTCCTTTGGGAAAATCCATTGAAGGTTTGAACCCTAATTCTTGCTTGCAGGCTGCCTCAATGGCAAAAAAAAAAAAAAAAAACAACAACAAAACAAACATTCAAACTGTCTTTCAAGTAGTTGCAAGGTGTATCCTACCCAGGACCTCTGGTTATTTGGTTTGGCACTCAATTTTATAATAAAACTCTTGCAGACACTGAGTCCTCCTTTGGTCAGTGCTCTTTTTCATCCCATCAGAGATCTCCTTGTTCTTGGAAGGTTATAAGTACAAAGCAGGAGTGTGGATAAAGGCTGAGGGAAATGACTTGATATTACTAATGATGGACATAGAGAAAACAGAAGATTTGAGTGTTATTTCCATAAGAGGATAGAAAGCCTTGTAATTTCATCAGTTTCAGACAAACAATATTCTTTTTGCATAGCAGTGTCCCCTGTTAGTTAAGGTATGGCAAATATTGTAGACCTCTGAAATTGAAGCACTGTAGGAAAAAGGGTGGAAACAACTTAAGCACAGTAGGAGAAAGCCGTGTCTGGTGTGGGTGATAATATTTGAGGAACACTCAAGATAAAATTGCACAGTGTAAATCTTGACTAAATCTTACACAAAGCAGGGGTGAAGAAGAGAATTATAGAAGGATGAGAATAATACAGAACAGTTGCAGTGCATTCTTCAGGGCCTGTAAGGAAAATAAAAATAATCCTTGCTACCCAGCAGCATTTCCAGTAGAAAAGGGGAATGCTGGAGCCTCTCTTCACCCATTTGTTCTACCATTTACTGCTTTCCCCAGAGTAAAACCGTGCTATGGTGAAGCTGAATGTGGCTTTGTAGATGTGTTAGGTTGACTTTCCTTGTTCATGAGACAGTATCAAGATCAGGCACAAACTAGAGGAACAGGAGAAAAAAATTGCATTAATAACTAGTGTCTGGTGAAAATAATGGGCTTGCCTGAAGGGGACTTTGTGGCCTTGGCATTGGTCCTGGCCATAATGTTGCATCATACTGTAGTTTCCTTGCCTTTGTACTAAGGTCCTATTTCTCTGTGGCTCAAAAGATGCAAATTTCTTCGAAGCACATGTGGAGGTGGTGTCCAAAGAACGCTACATTGATGAGCAATTCTTTGACTACCTGTCAAATTATTATTAGGTAGAATTATTAGAATTTACCACCTATTACTACATGGGTGAATCACAGTCCAAAGCCATTATAAATTATTTAGGTATAGATTCTTAATAGTAACCATGAGCAAAAAGTGCTGTCTGATACTTGTTTCTGTTCATTTGAAAATAATACTAGCTTCTTTTACTAGCTGTAAGCTCCACTCACAGCCAGCCATTTGGTTTGGTTAAAGTACTTTGCTGGAGCATATGAAGTTGCTTTGCCTCAGAGGGATTTTATTGGAAGATGTCTTTCTGGCATGCATTATATTCAGCATCAATTAATTATCTGCCATATTCCCATCAGAAGGGTAGGAGGAGTGGAAGGACCCCACTAGTCCATCTAAACCAATAATATATTTTTGGCCTTAAAATTGAATGATCTAATTCAGTGCTTTGTCCTTGTGATCTGAACACTTCTGCAAAGACATTTTCCTCTTGTAAAACTGTTTATTTCCCACCTGGATGTCCTTGTGTAAGGCTTTAATACCTAGGGCTGCCATTCCAGATGAGAGCTGCAAATTTTTCTGCAGAAAGTTCTGCAGAAAAGAAAGAAGTTTTGCACAGTAAAGATTCACAATCCTAGTTTGTAGTCTCTAACTGGGTCTCAAAGTAGTCTTGTTTGAAACCATCATTTATGGTCCAAGACTTGAATCAATTAATAGAGGAGCTAAAAATTAGATTATATTGAGAGACTGCCTTGTATCATTCTGCCTTAAAGTATATCTCACACATGCAGAATACTTAAGCAGAGCTCTGTACTTAGAGCAATTGTCACAGTCAGAGAACCAGTGGATCAAAACCACTTCCATCCAAAGCATTCTGTTCTGACCAGAAAGCAGAGAGTGCTGTTCTGTGTCTTTTGGCTTTATCTCAGAATACAGTTTACTGACTAATCAGATACATACCTTGACCAGTCCTGGATGCCCTTTGTGTCTGATTCTTGACTTGTCCCAAGCAAGACACCCATCATGTTGCAGAGGATTCAGCATGTCGGATAGTGCAAGTTATAATTATAGTTAGTAAGGTCCACACCAAAGGGGTTAAAAGGTGATGTTGTAAACTTGGACAACCTCACTACTGTTTCTGAGGGCTAGATTTATTCCCTGGACTACTTCAGTCTCCCTCTGGACAGTTCATTGTGTAAGTCAGTATGACAGATTTATCCATGCTTACAGAGAGGGTGGCTGTTTTCTCACTGGGCAGGTGGAAGGAGAAAGCAGCATAAAGACAGCTGCCAGCTGAGATGTCACAGTTGAACTTATGCCATTAAATGGTCATAAATTATAAATCTTCCAAAGAGTTACAGCTTCTGCTCTTATTTCTGTCTTGTCCTAAATTTCTCAGTTGCACTTCTGTTTATTTGTGGTGTGTTATTATTATCTGCAAAGGTTGCCAAGAGATAGCTGGGCAGAGTTTCACCCAAAGAGCACAGCCCCTGGCCACTGATCATGATGTTTCACTGAATCATCACTGGTGTACTCCGCACACCTGCACTCTGCATATCTGATGTGTGCAATTCCACTTGGTATCAACTCATTTTCATGGCCTTAGTTTGTGCTCTGACTGGGATTATTATCAAAGCCATCCCTGGGCAAGTACAGCCAGTTACTCAGGGGTAATTTGGGAAGTGCTGTACACGATGAGACTGAATGTGTTTGTTGGAAGTCCATACCAACCCTTGTAGCTGTTCAAAGGTCTGCCCTTGATGTCAGTGGGATTAGGCCCTGGGGGCATAATCTTGCACAGTGAAAAAATGTTTCTGTATGATTCAGAGTTCTGAAATCATGTTGCTGGATGTAGAAGGAAGCATGTAGAGGCTGGATTTCAATTGGTAAAGATCAGTGGAGCTCCTTTGAGGAACTGGCACTCAGCACCTTGCCTGATCATGCTCATCAATCAGCATTTTTTTTTTCCCTGGGAGCATCTGTGCATATCCTTCAGTACTGACCCCTTTTGAATACTTGCAGACTAAGTTTAGAAGAACCATTCTAAACTTCTACGAATAGCAGCTGCCCCATTGCTTCTCCAAGTACTGTCTATTCTTAGTGTAGCCAAATTCCCCACAAATTCTTTCAGGGCCTGACTTCTTAGCTTAAGTGAGTGTCATTGACACCATCTCCCTTCAACATTAGTCCTGCTGCTGTTTGCTATTTCCATTTGTATGATACACATGCTGTAGGCCAGTTTAATTACTGCTTCTTCACTGGAGCAGAAACACGAGTACTTGGATGTTTGAGAGCAATTCCAGTGGCATTGATGGAAGAGTCACATGCGTCAAGCTGAGCTGGTGTGTGTGGGACCAAGTCCTTCAGGATCTGTCAGTTTTATGGACCAAGGTCACTGATTTTTCAATTCAGTATAGATTCTCCAAGCCTTTGGTAAGGCTTCTGTTTTCTAGAGCTGCTTGAAAGGTAGTTCAAAGGTAGAAAAACACACTGGGAGCAGTACCAAGTATTGTAGCTGCAACAGGGGATTTGAGATACACTGTGGGGAAGTGAGGTGGCCACACTCCTCAGAAATGTTCCTCAGGAGCATTCCTTCACAGACACCCTTTCTGTCACAGGCTGACTTGGCAAAAAGCAGGTGGTGGAAAGGAAACCAGGCATCTAAGAAGGAAGCAAAGAAGCGTTTTTATTGCTAGTAAAATTTCCTTTACTGCCAAAAGGTCTTTGAAGCAAAAATACCAGCTTGCTGTGGGGCATCCACAATCTGACTTTAGCTTTAACCATATGGCAGCACAGTGTCAGATTTCTCCCAGCACATACAGCTTCCCACCAAGTGCTTTCCAGGTTCTAAGCTTCTGCAGTATTTCTTCCTCTCTCCCTTGGATTTTGGGATACAACATGTTTGTTCTTGCAATTTTTTTCTCCCCAACATTCCACTTTCTTGATCACTAGCACTAGTATGATCTTGATTTCCTTAAGCACTTCTCTTTCTCCTCTGGGAAATTTATGCCTCTTTCTGGCATCTGTCCCCTCTTCTCTCTGCACACTCAGGCGAAGAATTAATTTCATTTTTTTCCCCTTAAATAATACCCTTACTACTTGTGTCAATAAATTACTCTTGCCATTTTTAAGAGGCCCTTCTGTCTCCATCACTGCGCTCTCCTTCTGTATGTACTTTAAAAATGTCTTATTTATCTTAACCCCTGCTGTGATCTTTCTCCATTCATTCTCCATCTTTGCCTTTCTTAAAATTTTTAAGCCAACTGTGCCATCTGATCTTTACACTCCACTGCTGGACCCCACATTTTATAGAGAATTTTTTTACCAAAGTTATTTTCTAAATTAAAATTAAGTATAATTATAATTATTATTATTATAATTAATAATATAATTATTATAATTAATTCCACTGAATCGTAGGATTCACAGTAAGCACCTGTTTTTAGTAGTACTCCTACTTACTTGAGATTAGCTGTGTATTTTTGAGTTTTCCTATTTTCCATTCTGACTTTTTTCAATAATTGGTAAAACAAAATTAACATCATCCATCTATTATTTTCTATAATTTTTAGGGTTATTTTTTATGTTCAATGATGCTTTAATGTGTAAAGGATGGAATGTGATAATAGATTATCTTCCTCTCTGCCTCAGATACTGAGAAAGTCTTCTTAAGATTAAAATTTTCCCTTTTTTTCTGTATGCAGTACTAGGAAGAGTAGGACTCTGATCCCACAGGAAAGACTGAAGATGCAACTGGAGTGAAAAGACCAGTCAGGGATACTGTCTTATTCTCCACATAAGACAGTCAATATCTTTAAAACTGAATGCCTATGATAATTCACCTTTGTGGACTTATACTTTCAAAGGAAGTAAAACGAAGGGACCAGAGAGGGACAGGAAAAAAGTGATCTGTCCAAGGTTGCTGAGGTCTGGCACCATGATGTAAGTCTGTGGAATGCCAGTGCAGTGACCCAGCCTTGGAGCAGTAAAGGACAAGTTTCTGCAGCCGGTTTTTCAATTCTCTCCTGAGTTAAGCTTGCCACTTCTCCCTGTATGCCAAGCATCTCTGGCTATGTTCCCCAAGTGCACCTAGATGATTTGGGTTTGCACATGACCCTGTAGTATTCTCCAAAGCCAATGTCACCTGCCTGCCAAGCCTTTAAGAACAAAGTTACTCCATGTGAGATCCTGGTGACATACCTTTGCAGATATAATTTTGATTTTGAGTGTTTCCCCAGAAAGTCCTGCTGCAGCAGGCAAACATATTCACACATTACCTTCTATGACCTCAAATTGATTTTCTTCAAAGACCTAGATTTGGTATGTAGTTATCTTTTGCCTTACTTCACAGACTCATCCTACCTTGTACTCTGATTCACTTTTAAAACTGTGGTATATTTCTCACCTTAGAGGAGGTGCAAATGATTGAGAGGCTTAGATCCTGAATGAAGGCAAGAGCAGGTTAACCAAATTGCTTGTGAAATACCATAGTGCTGTGTAACAGATTCACTGGTTAACTCTGATGGCAGTGGAATCCATGGGCATTTTGTCAAGGTTTTAAGTATAGCAGTCCTCTCACAGAAAGATTTATATATGTTCAATCCCTTTATTTACATTAAAGGCATCTGGAATAAACACAAATGGTTTTGCCCTTTACATTTGAAGAAAACAGGACAGTAGATTGTACAGTGTAATTTTAGCTAGGCTGGGTTTCAGCTAGACTTGGTTTCAGCCTGGCCCTTCCCTGATGTCTTTCAGACATGAGTCCCTCTGTGATGTAACATCTCTTATGCTGCAGCTGTAGGGTTGCAAACCCAAGGGTTGGACATGGAGTGATGCCATACCAGGCAACAAGCAGCTGGTATTCTCAAAAGCTATCTCAGGCATCTCAAAGCACTAAGAAAAGGCCAATAATAGTTTATCTCTGAGAATTTTTCTTCAGTCTCTGCCTCATTGTCTAAAAGAGACTTCGCATATGTGTCTGATCAGGTATAAATAATTTCAGAATTCATTTGGGTCATTGCTGCTGAAGTTTAGGCACCCACCCTGATCTGACAGGAGTGCTCCTGTCTTGTGTAAAAAAAGTTGGTTGTCTGGTTTGGTTTTTTTTGTTGTTTTGTTTGTTTGTTTTTTACTGTTGTTTTTTTTTTTTTAATTTTTACTTTTAGTTTCCTGACAATAGTAAGGGAAACTTCCCACCCTTGTCCTGTGCATCCTGTCCTAGAACTTTTTTAACATCCCTTCAATTTCCAAATGGTTGAAGAGATGCCAAAACTGAATTCAATCTTTCAGAAATCTTTTTTATCTTCTTTTTTTTCCAGCTGCTTTGTATTTTTCTCCAGTCCATTTCTCCCTCCTCCGCATTAGGCACTAGGTGATTGTAGAACAAACTTCATAGTAGGTATCCAGAGGCCCATTTTACATAAAATGTATAATAATTCCCACACCCAAGAGAATTAAAAAAAAATATTAGACAAATACAAATCTACAAAGAGCTTGTTTTCCTTCCACAAAATAAAATTATTTACCTCTTCAATTTGCAATCAACTGGCTGGTGTGACTATGCAGCTAAGCTGGAAGTAGCTGTAGTTGCTATTTTGTTGGAATAATATCAAATTTCCTTCTATGCTTTGCATAGTTGTCACTCAGTGATCTGATAGGTCCATGATTTATTGACCTACTAAAAGCACTTTCACTGACTTGTCATAATAAACTTTACTTAAACATTAAAACATAGAACATCAACCAGCAGTTTAAACAGAGATGCCATACAAATGCTTTAGAATTTAGTTAAGCTCTGGTGCAAGTCCTGGAAATGAAGACCCCGGCATAAGTTTTCTAAGAGTTGGCATGCTAGAATCTTTTGTGTTAAGTAGCAGGAATTTTAAATACAAATACCTTGAAGTATGAAGCGCTGACAAGAAGCTTGGCTCTGTCTCAAAGCCTCATCAATTTTGAAAGTCTTGCTGAGCCCAAGAAGCTGAACCCAGCTGCAGCAACCACAATAGATTTGAGTTGCCAAAAGTTGGTGGAACGTCCCCTCATACAAGCTGGTCTTGTATGACCTCACTTGTGTCTCTGTGACTTTTTGGTTTAGGACCTGTTTTTGTAAAGCCAGGGAAGCTGGCAATGACTGTGATATTGACCATGGCCCAGACCTTACATTAGGTGTGACTATTCCCTGCTTGAAGATGAGTACCTTCAGCTCTTCTGGTGTAGCTGGATTAATTTTTGGTCTAGTCAGCTGGGTTGTGTAGTAAGAAATAGTTCATTTAATCTGTAATAGACATCAGTGATGACCAAGAGGAATTCTCTTTCCAGTTAAATGCATGTATTAGTTTTTTTCCAGCATCTCTGAGTTCAGATGGGAAGATCCACATTTGTTCCAGTTCTCTTCAGGGTCAGATTCCTGTGCAGCAGTGACAGGGATTCACCCCACAGCAGTGAGGGTGGTGTGCTGGAGATGTTCAGTGTTAGCTGGTTTCCCATCATGTGATCTGGGCTGCACTGATCATGCAGTACTGCTTGGCTTTCTCATCAGCTTTCCTGGAAGTCTACCTGAGCATCACTTGCCAAGCTGAAGAACTTACAAGTTCTTGCTTAGTGACTCTGTTTTGTTTCTAATTGGTGAGCAGTATTCTTAATTTTGAAAGCCATTAAACTATGTTGAAATTGAAGATAGTTTCTCTCTAAGAACTACTTGCTTTACTAAATCCTCATTACTGTCTTGAAAAATATTAAATAAGGGGATGGCAGGGCATACTCTGTGTTTCTGTCTCTCACCTTTAGAATTGTGTTCAGTAATTTCTTTCTTAATAATTTTAGTTTGATCATGCCATAACTGTCTTCAAGACCAAATATACAGCTTTATGAATGATCCAGAAGATGCCTAGGGATTACTGTTTCAGTCACAGTAGTCCACAATTCAACATATGTCAGGTTTACAGACCCTTTCATGTTATCTGATCCATGGAATCCCATAGAGATTTCCTGAGACACTATAAAACTGGTGAGGAAATACTACAAGGAAGGTATGCAGGTAACAAATCAGGGATCCACAAATACTTTTGTCATCGTGAGACTGCTTGAGGCTGGACATACATGTGTAAAACACCGATGATGAAAAAATGACAGATGAGTACTCACTAAGCTGGAAATCTCAGGAAATACTAAGTTCACGTTTCTCTGCCAGGAGGAAGGGGTGTTAAGATCAAATAGTTTTCATAAGAGGAAAAAGAAAAATGCAGCTAAACTGTATTTTCTCTCTACCATATGCAAGTTTATAATGTAGTATCAATAACTTTTTTATCTGCAGCTCTTTTGTACTAGTTAAATAGGAAATAAATGATCTGCTGAAAGTATGTTTGCAGTATTTTTTATTAGGATGCTACAAACCAAACCAGTCATTCATGGTTAAATTTTGTAAGACTATCATTCTCCTTCATAATTTACAGGCAATGATGATCAACCACCTCTTGCAAAGGGATGCTATGGCTAAAAACAATTTGCAACCCTGAATGAAATTAATGACATTTTCATTCTGGACAGATGTCCAAACAGATGCTGGGGAGAAGGTGATAGGGTAAGTGTGTGCAAAGCCTGATGGCAGGAAATACTACCCATGAGCTGCTAAAACACATTTTCTCCTTCTATCAGACATGCACACACATTGACGTATCCTTGGAGGGTGAGCTGTGTGTCCTGCTGGTGTGCATCTTCCTCAGGTAGCCTGTTTGGCAGCCAAAGCTCCTGCATTTTCTCTGGACAGAAACAGCTTCCCTTGGAGATGGGTAAAGGGCTCAACACCCACAGTTAGTTATCCTCAGTTAGGAGGTGCAGATCTCTAACCACCTTCCTTTTGGTAGTCCACCTTCAAACATCTATCACAAAATTAAATATTCTCCATCCTAAAACTATCATCTTAATTAAGGAGGGTCATCAGAAAGACTCATTTTGCCTGCTCTTATCTTGTCTCTCTTCATTCAGTCTCTTTCACAGGGCTCAGGTCAGCAGCAATGTTTTTATAAGAAAGGCATCATTTCATTCTGGGCATGGAGCCTAATTAATGGGGAAATCCAAAATTCCCACCTGGGAACTTCCTGTATTGAGATCCTTATGCTTCAGGCTTTCTATGGGCAGGGCATGTGGTGACCTCTGTGGGAAGGGAAGTTCTGGGAAGGGAAGGGGAAAAGATGGGAGGATGAACGTATTATAAATTCTTATACCAAATAACTGGAGGCATTATTTGATTTTTGAAAATGCCTTAAATTCACTTTTGGTCAACAGGAAATAGTTTCAGATGGGTAAACAACACAGTCAGTTTTTCCATCCAGGCTTTTTTGTGCCCTAAATTCAGGTGGAAAGGTAAAATATAACTCACAAGTTCTCTTACCTGGGCAGTTGTAATATTGTAGTTTGATTTAATGTCATATATCACATTGGTATTTCTATTGTGGGAAGGAGAAAAAAAGAAGGCCAAGCAGCTTACATTTAAAAAATATTACTAGAAAGATTACATTTTTCTCTCTGTGAGTGAAAATTAGCTTACTTGTACAGGGTCAGAGGACAACAAGGTAAAATCTGGTCCATCAGATGAAAGATTTTTACATGGTACTGGCTGCTTTCCCAGGGTTTCCAGATCTTACACTGTTCTGCTCCTTGTTTAGCTGTGTTTGGTGAAACTGTAATTGTCGTATGCTGCTAGAGAGGGGGATGTTCATTCATTTCCTTCCTTTCTTGGTTTTCATAGTAGAAGGATACTTGATTTTATAAAATGTAATTGCATTGACTGTTCTCGTTACCAAGATTGATTGTATTGATTTGAGTTGCATGTTGTTATGTTTTCACACTCTTGATTTGAAATACAGTTTTGCTTTTGTATTTTTTCCCCTGCATTTTGAGATTGCTTACAGTACATTTTGAGTTAAGGTTCTTCTGCATTTGATTTATCAACCCCTGGAATTGCTCTGAAATGCTGCCAAAAGTATTCCGAGTACGTGACAGTAACCACTAGAACCGATTGCTGTTGACCTTAGTCATGTCAACCATCATAACCTTCCTCAGGTTAGAAGGTTGAAGCTGGGAAATACATTTCAGCTTCTTATTCCTGTGTGTCACGTCCTTATTGCAATCCATTTCAATTGCTCATTAGGGAATTGGGATAGCTGAGAATACCACAGTGAATAAATAATAGCAACTAGATGTCTGCAGAGAATTATGCTGGTAGCAAAATGCAGGGGATGTGCCACTAAGCCCTAGAGGTGAAGGAAATTTTGAAGATTTCATTTTAGATGTGGTGATGAGGCATAAGTTATTTGTGGAAGTGTGTATTTACTTGGATACCATGAAAAGTGCATGTGAGGGTAGAGGCTGACATTTTTCATACTTTGACACTTAGGTACTTAATCCTGCATATGGGTATGTGAAAGGAGGTAGTATGATTTTAACACCTGATGAATACTGAAATTATTGAAATCTGGGAATACTTGTTATCTCTGAAAATTAGGCTACTTCTATTTAGCTGCTCAAACATTTTTTTGCAAAATAATTTTCAAAGACATTTTAGAGAATGTGAGTAAATGTCGTGGCCTCTTTTAAAAACCTTTGCTTGAAGTGTCTGCTTTTTAGCTACTTAGATGGAATTGGAAAAATTATACACATGGTTGTAACTTTTTTCTTATTCATGTCAATGGGAGAATTACCACTGATTTCTGTGGGAGCCAGATTCAGCTGACAAAGGCATAAAACCTGTATTTGAAATTGGTCTTAAATCTTTAAAGTCACAATGTCTCTTTCTTTGTGAACACAGCTGATGCTGGATTTCAGGAACACTTACCCAGATTCCTCACAAAGAGAATATATAAAAGCCATTTATGTGGTTCCTCAGCAAAAATAAAATGCTTTAGCAACAATAATTGAGAAATTCACTTTTGTACAGTTTCTGCTTTTCTTTCATATTGTTTTTCACCTTTTCTCCCACTTTGTATTCTGTGACATTTGGAATTCCTTCTCTAAGTTGATGTGTTTGCAAAGATTTTGAGAAGAGATGTGAAATGCCTCAGAAGGAGATGCTAATAGCCTCAAAGACCAGATTAGAGGACATATACATACTGTCTGTGTCGTATTAGGTCTCAAGTAAAGTCTTGTTTAAAGTAAAATACCAACTGTCTTTTGAAATGCCATCATTCCCTAAAGTCCTGTTACAAAGCCCTAAATCTCGAATACAGTATCTCTACATCTACAGGCAAAGGACAAAGGGTCAAAGACATAGTTTCTCCTTATTTAAGATTCCTCTTTCATTTTATTACAGGACCCTGGGGTAGACTCTCTCTTCAAGTCCAGTCTTCACCAATCACATGCTAATAACTTCAGCTGAAAGAGGACTCTACCCTAATGTCATTATACTCCCAAGCAATGATTGATTGTGTTACAGTATGTTTTTGAAACCTAATTACTGTCTCAGTTTGTATTTGAGCTCATTAATCTTCTAGCCTGTAAATAAGTAAAATTGACTAAATAACTGAATTTCTTTAATGATAGGTTCAAGTTATCTTTATACCTACTGTTTCTATTAACCTTTTTCTTACCAGAAGTGTTTTTTTTTGTTTGTTTGTTTTTGTTTGGTTGGTTTTTTGGGGTTTTTTTTTTTGCTTATTGGGTTTTTTTATTAATTTTTTAAAGCTTACATGGCTGGCAATGCACCTGTTTCAAGCAGTCACCTCACTGAATGAATGGCTGATACTGAACAGATCCAGCCTGGCTGCTGCCTCCCTATCCTCCTCAAGCCAGAAGGCTGATTTAAGGGTCCTATAAGAAGTTCTGCCTACAGCTGCAGTCTTGCAAAAACAAAAATTATCTGGGAAAGCTGGTAGGAAGGTACATAGCCAGCTGTTTATTTGTTTTGAGACTTAGATAAAAGATGAGAGGGATTATTCAGAAACCTGTTTATTCAGTTTATTTCTGTATTGAAAGCACTGGCCTTTGGACTGAGTAGCAAGTTCTAACCTGGGCATCTCCATGGTGCTGTATGCCTGTAGCTGTGACTGACTAAGAGGGACCAGCAGCAAGACCCCAGCAGCTTGTTTGAGCATCCATGCCTAGGACCATGTGTTCTTCCAAAAAGCATCAAGTCCTTAAGGCAATATCCCCTTGTACAGTTTGGAGTGGCTCCTCAGTGAGGGGCTTTTGGACGGACGCTTTCTTTGAGAGTTCAAACATTTGGTATGTTTGAACCTAATTACTTGAGAGGCCAGTGCTCCCTGCAGTCCTTTTTTCTTACAAGAGCCTCATCTACTGGATGCTTGCCACTGCTGACAAATAAATGAAGGCTCTGGCAATATCCAGATTAAGCTTGTGGAATAAATTTCTAGGAAAAACAAGCATGACCACTAGCTTCAGTGCAAGCAGAAACATATGGCAACTTCATCTCCTTGTTTTGGTTCCCTCTAGTAAACTGATTTAATCTACAGATACACGTACCTATTTAAATTTTCTTCCTTCATGGCAGTCAGGAAGCAAGGAAATGGTGATTGATTATTTTCATTTATTGGGAAACACTTAGATAGCTTGGTCAATGGGGACTTTATAAGCGCCTAGGTAGAGAGGACATCCCGAGCACTTGTCACGCTTGCCAGATGTGTTAGCTATGACTCCAGGCCCTAAAGAGAGACTTCAATTTGATCTGTGTCTTGCCAAAGCACTTAAGCACATGCTTATCTCTAGGTATATGAATAGTCCCTTAAAAATGCCCAAGTGCCTCAAGTTTGGCTTGCATGTAAGTGCTTAACTGGAGCAGCCTCCTGAGTCCTTCTGGGGATAATTAAGTCATGCCAAAAGCGATTTTACTGCCACATTTTCTTTCTGGTTCACAGGATGAGAAAATCCATTTTCATCAAAATACCAAGTGGATAATTTTTAACCTGATTATTTGTTAAAGGATTCATGTCATTAAAAAGAACTTCTTTGCTCCTTCCTTCCATTCAATGGTGCTTGTGTTTTTAATACCTCCTCTTCTATTACTTAGCAGTAGGTATGCTGTAATTGAGCCAAACTCTGCTTATATACCTGGCAGTGTTAATGAAAGGTGATGACCTTTGGCCAATCCTTCAGTAATGAACCTCTCTACAGCAGGACCAGATGGTGCTTTCACTTCCAAGAGTGCAACATTACTGAGGTTATGCAGGTGCAAATTTATTTCTGGAAAGGTTTCCCCACTCCCTGTGGGGGAGTGATGCAGTGGGATTGGTAGAGAAAATGAAAGAGCAAATCAAAGGGAGAAAATGGCTTAGGAGGAGAAATGTAAAAGAAGCCAACTCAGAAAATGGAAAATGTTTTTTGTGCAGTTGGTATTATGCGGCACAGACTAAGTGGTTACAGCCATAAAGCTCCTCTGTGCTGTAGGTAGGAGCTTGTACACTTTTATGGTTTGTGGGCAATGGAGTTTGACTGTTCATTACTTAGCAATATCAGAATAAGAAAAGAAAAAAACCTCAGCAATTCATTATGGCCATGAAGGTAATAACTTAGAATTTTCTATGCAACTCCAGTGAAGGGATGGATTAAGGGGAGGAACAGTGAAAAGGAGAACCTGAAAAGTAGAATTGCTCCATCTTTGGACTGAGCAACCCGCTTTACCACAGATGTGGCTCAAGGTGTTAGAATGTCCAAAGCCTGAAGTGGGGTGAAAGGAGGAGGGGGGCAGCATGTCTGACTGCATCCTTGGCATCTCCTGTGTTGGGATGGTTCAGCCTCGAATCTCCTGATAGAAATAAGCATGTTCCGCTTCATTTCCTGTTTTGGAAAATGTGGGTTGAATGCTAAAAGGCTAATTGCATATTGTTTTTAAAAATGAGTTTGATAATTCATCATATTGTAATTAAACTAATTAGAACACTATTCATTTCCAACAGCCTTAATTAGGCCTCAACTTGGCAGGGGGCCCGTGAGACCAAAATGTTGCAATTTGTTAAACAATCGAAAGACTTTGATAACAAATGACTGTATTCAGCTGCATTTTAGTTAATAAGATTTATGTATTAATCTTGTTATAATTTGTTCCTTTAGAATCTGGCATGGCTTGTAGGTCTTCTGATTCCCCCTATGAAATTCCTGAAGTCTGAGTTGAAATAACTGGAAAATTTTCCCTATCTAACAGACCTTCCTGATTTTTGCACTGTAGCAGGCATTTGTGAGACTGAAATTATTTTTTAAAAAATATTTTAATTTTTTTTGTTCTATTTTTTCCCTTCCTCTAATCGAGTAAGCAGCTTTCAAAGTGAAATAGCAAGTTTGTGGAGCAGATGCAAGTTGGGTCTGTGGGCTGGGAGGGTGTTGGTGTGTCCAGCTCTCTGGTTTTGCTTTTGGGGGCGCTGTTGGATCAGGCTGCACTGGTCAGTTGCACAGCACAGGAGATTCCCTTTGTACCCTTTTTGGACTTGTGGCCCTTGTCATATCACTGTGACAAATGCTTGGCAAGGGCATGAGCTGGCACCCCAAACTCATATGAGGGGTGGAGGACTTCCGTGATGGTTGGTTCATCAATGGTGAATTTCCTTGCATGCTCTCTTTGACAGCATAATGAAATGATAATTACCTAAATGAATAAATGTTGATGTCTGAGATAAATATTCACATTCTCTTAATCTATTTTCCTCTGAAATTGCTAAAGGAAATTTGGCTTTAATGGGAGGTATATGTCAATTTTTACAAATTATTGTAAATCTGTTTAGAGAGACCTTAGATGAGTCAGTCTCTATTTCAGCAGTAAAAGTTATTGATGTATGAAGGCATAAGATGGACCAAAAAAAATTAAACAAGATATTGTAATAATTATGTTTCTCAGTGTCACTACCTTTTGCAACATCTGGTTTGTTTCTGTTTGTTCCACATCCTGCAGATGTTGCTGAACACATGAAAAACACTGATGAGAGAATATTTTAGCCAAGAAGCAATTTCAGTGAATATTATAAAAGGGTATCCTCTTAACTCTTCAGAAGTTGAGTAAGTAAAGAATTCTTGTTTCATTGCTAGTAAAGATCAGATCAATAAGCAAATGGGCCAGGGGCCCTCTAAAAGTGTCAGGAATAATCTGTTGTGGATGAAATAGAAAAGTATCTGGAAACAGTATGAAGTAATAAATCCAGAGGGAGTCTTATTCTAACACCCTTCCTGATCCTTACTCCTTAAATAGTCTTACTGATATTAGAGGCTTGTGTTCAAGCTGCCGATGTGGGATTTCCTTCATTGTCCATCTCTGGTTCACATGGTAGAGGAAAAAGAAAATTAAGGAAATGCAAAAAACCTACATACAAACAATTCTCCCACTGTGTTTCTTGGTTGTGTAGCTTACTGATGGGCCAGGTTCTAAATTCTCTCTGCCGATTGACATGGCCAGCATCAGTGCCAGTCTGGCAGACAGAGGGTTGTCTGGACAGCAGGGCACAGGACAGTGTACAGGACAGCTGAGGGACCCAGTCTCTTCTTGCTGTAGAGTTAGGAAGGGCAGACTGTTTTTTTGCTTTGCCTTTACCACAGCAAATCTCTTTGCTGAAGCTGCCCTTAGCTCTAAAATAGTCCTGAAATGGTTAGTTAGTCTGAGGCTGCTGTCTGGTTTTCCATCCTGTTTCACCTGTTGATCATCTTTCCATGGGTCTAGGCACTTCAGGCAGTTTTCTGAGCCCTGGGGAATCTTCTGGAAAAGGCTGTAAGGCAGGGAAATTGCAAACCATCATCCAGCAACAGCATGGATGGTTTAGAACCATGCCATGGCCTTGATTAGAGCAGCTCCCAGGGTTCAAGAGGCAGGAATGCAGCCACTCCTCCTTCCCCCAGTCATTCTGAAGGCCTCTGTGTGTACTCCTGCAGTGCCTCTGTACTGCACAAGCAGGCCGGCACAGAAGCCTGGAGTTCTCAGAGGTAACTTATTATCTTCTATCATTGATGTCAGAGGTGGGGCATAACTCCTTCCTCTTGCTACCTCCTCAAAATATAGATGGCAAAGGAGAAATGTTGAGTGCATGGAAATTGATGGTAATTTTCTGCTGGCTTCTCAGTGGTTTGGGCTTTGCTTGCATGCTGAA
Organism: Motacilla alba alba; assembly: GCF_015832195.1. Lineage (NCBI taxonomy): Eukaryota > Metazoa > Chordata > Aves > Passeriformes > Motacillidae > Motacilla > Motacilla alba. Next base: position 97,349,774 of record NC_052018.1, read on the forward strand.
ATGAGAAAGAGTGATGGAAAGGGGGACTTTAAAGCAGTCTAAGTTGGGAATCTAAAAAAGGCTGAGGAAGGAAAGGGTTACTATATGTAATAGCTCTTTGTCAGGGAAAAATAGGACATTATGAAAGAGATGCTAGAAGAGTTCCACTGGGACTTAGTAAGTGACAGGACAGGAGTGGGCGAGCTGCAGAAAATGCATCTTGATGTACTTTGGCCCTTGGCATGGTACCCCAAGTGGTCACAATGTAATTCAGAGGTGAATTTAAAAACGGGAACCTGGAAGATAGGCTGAGTGCCTGAAATGGACTTCAGCTGCCCATGCTGCCAGAGAAAAATCTTCTTCAAAATATTTTTCTTTCATGCAGATGAACGTAAATTAATGGTTATTTTTCAGCAAAGAAACAGGAGTAGATGGGAAGGTGCATAAACAGGTGCATAATTTCTTTCCTCCTCTCTTGAGCAGCTCATTTTAATATGCATCAGTTATTGCTGTGCATAATAATGAACATCTGTCAAAGGCTTTCCACAGTGTGTGAAAATCCACCTACAAAGCTAAAAAGCAGGCGAGCTGCTTAGTAGCTCTGCTGCTGTCCATATTGCCAGAGAAACTTCTCCAAGCTGAAATCTCTCCAGTTCATACTCTACTTCAGACTTCTATTTTCTAGTCAAATATATTATTTCTCTGCACAAAACATAGGGAGACTCCAGTGGCCACTGGTGTCCTAGTGTGATTTCATAGAAATCTTTGGCTTTTCTTGAGTCCAAAGCCCAGGAGACCCCCAGTTCCTGAGGCGATGGCCTCCAGCCAGGAAAGAATGAGGTTCCCTAGGCCAAATTCTCCCCCCAGATTGAGCTTGCAACCCTAATAAAGGAAATGAGGTTGCCAGGGTGTGGTTGGACACAGAATCTGGCCATATTTGAAGTCTGTGGAATGACTCCAGGATGAGATCAAGATTTGGCCTCTCCCTTCACCCTCCCCTTCAATATTAGTTCTTTATAAAGCAGCATACATTGCCTCATGCTTGCATTCCTGTAGCCAAGGCTGGGTCCAAAGCCCTCTAAAGATGTTTAGAGATTTTCTTTTTGAAGACTAGATCAGTTTACCAGACAAGACATACCATCCAACTGCAATAAACTTGTTCCTTAGATGTATTTTTGTTCTGACAAATCTCAGACTTAATAATCATAGTTGAGTTTGAAAATTCCTTTTTCCCTTTTACTTTGCACCACTGAGAAGTAAAAAGGAGATAGAAAAAAAATACTCTCGAAAGAAAATCCAGCACTTAGCTGTGAGAGCCTCTATTTAATTGGTGATGCTTTGTGGAGGTCAAAGGGATTAATGAAAAACATGATTAGAACAACATCAAGCTGGGGGCCCCAGTTTGGCACTGAAGCATCCATTTGGGTATATCATATTGCATTATGTGATGTAAGAATGTGGGCTAGTGTAATCAAAATGTAACTGCAATCCTTACCAAAACCACCTGTTTAACCTCAGCTAACCCAGGAAGAGAACATCAGATTTTTTTATTTCCTTACTTGAGCATCAGAGGTGTAGTGGTGAAAGCACAATAATGTAGCTTCTGTAGTTTGTAGGTCCTGGAAATTGAATTTTTTGGAGCTTGTGCCCAGTCTGTCCCAAAATACATTTTATATTCCTCTGTTATGTGATTACTTAACTTAGTTATGTGCTTGGGAAGGCTGCCGAAGTGAGGGAAATGGAGTCAGAGGATGGAAATATTTAATCTGTGATTTGATAAACTGTGGCTAATGACAATATGAGCTGCTTCTGGCCCAAGAACAGAGGCCTGTAAAGTACCAAGGAAGCAGCGAGGTCTTTTGGCACTTTTTGAGGAAAAACTGGTTTGAAAAAAGAGTGATGAATTATGATCAGGGCTCAGAACCTAGATCTGAGTTGAAATTGCCAGTTTTATCACTTTGCCCAGAGAGCCCTTGGAATCATTCCCTTGGTGATAAATGCTGAGTAGTTGCCAAAGCAGGATGGCAGCACAGCAAAGAATAAATGTTGTGATGGTTCACGTATCAATGTGAGATTGAAGAGAAAAATCCTTGCATGCTGCAAGCTTTCTCTTTTTTTTTCTTTTTTTTTAAATTTTATTTTATTTTTTTGAGATAGGGAAAATTATTATTTCTCTTGATTTTACCTGTCAAGAGATTAGTTTTTAGTTTAAGTCAGTCACTGAAATTCCTTCTTTCTTTGTGATTCATATTCCTAATGCAGTCCCTTGTGTATAGGATGATTTATGTTCTGAAGAAATTTCTCTAACATTTGGAGCACATATAACTACCTGAGATGAGATGATATGCTGTGAACTTTTAGTTAGCTGAGGTGGGATGACTCATGGCACCCCAGCTGATTGGTTCTGTAGAGCAAAGATATCCACACTTACATATTTCATCAGTGTAACTACTTGTAAGAATAAATGTTCAATTTAAAAGGAGCACCTTTCAAAGAGCCTACATAAGACTAAGCGTTTCAGAAATTAGTGGGAAGCACGCTCTTATTTTTTTATAATTCCCAAAGAAGGCTGAAAAGCCACCATAGATTTGGGTGGTTTCAGAGGTTTGGATTTTTTCAATTTCTGTATAGTCCAGTGCTTTCCTTCACTTGCAGTGACATTGGTGTTGAATTGCTCTTTGTACCTTGGGCACCCTAATCCACTTTTGCTGGGCTGTGCTGGGAAACTTCTCACTGCCTTGTAGAAGATCAGGAATCCTCTAGGAGATTTTGGGTATTAGGGTGTTGACCTAAGAGCTCCAGTGTAGGAGGCAGGTGGCTCAGTGAAGACACATGGACCTGCAGCTGAGGCTACATCTTGAGCAATAAATCAACAAGATTTATTGACTCCAGCAGAGCTATTGCCTTCTTTCCAGTCCAGAGTTTCTGGTGTATATATGGTACTTTTACACTTCCAAACAGAATCCTGAGTGAAGTCAGAGCTGTCACAAGGTAAAGGTGTAGTTTTGCAAGGGTAATCAGTGACCAAAAGCAAAAAAGGGATTTCTGAGACAATGTCAGACAAATGAGAGACTTTGTGTGTTAAAGATTTGGAGAAGCTGTTCTGGCAAAAGGGCTCAGAGCTGAAACAACAGACACAAATCTGTCATGAGGGGCAGCAAACTCCAGTGTGCTCAAATCACTGGTTTGTCATACTCCAGTTCTGATGGATGACCTACTGAGCCATTTTCTGCTGAAATACACCGTCAAATTTTGTACGGGGTTGGATAGAAAATAAAAAGAACATTGGCATAAATAAAATGAACAAAATAGTGATACGCCCATGCCACCAGCAGACCATAGTGTTAGGTGTGGTGTACAGTTTGTTCCAGCTGTGGTGCAGCAGCACTTACAGGGCCCAGAGTCATTGTATGGGGTCAGTGTATTGCCTGTGTCCTAGGGTGACATTATGATGCTTGTATCCCCATTTGTGTGTTCTGTTTATGCTGGATATTATGTTCTGTGCCTTCAAGACTGGCTCTGAAGAGTGAATGTTTTGTTTTGGGTTTTGTTATCAGCCCGCTCCCCCATGGCTGGCGGGACACAGGGACAGGGAGTACATAGCGCAGCTTTTGCTTTTTGCTGGGCTTTTTGCTTTGCTCTTGCTCTGGCTTCTGATTGCTCCTGCTACGCTCTTGCTTTTGCTTCTGTTTCTGCTCATTAGTTAGTTTAGCTAAGCAGTCCGAATCTTTTCCTCTGGACTGCTTTTTTTTTTCCTTTCTCTTTTTGGAACTACTTGAACCTGCTCTGGACTGGGACCTGGAAACACCGAGAGTTTGCACCTTGTGGCCTGCAGCGCCCATCCCCAGCGCCAGAGGGACTGACAACAGAGCGACCACCCCCCAAGAGAGACTTTCTGAATTTGTCATCCTTTTCAGAGTGGTGAAGGAGTGTTATAATCCGGTATTGTTCATTTTGTGTGCTGAGGGCTGCTGTGCCTGTTAAATAAACAGGTTCTTTCCACTTCTCTCTGAGGAATCCTTCCCGAACCAGTTGGGGGGGAGGGGCTGTGTGGGTTTGCTTTCTGGAGGGGCCTCCTTTTGGAGGTTTTATCCCAAATTTGCCCTAAACTAGGACAGCCTGTCTGTGCTGTGACTGATTTAACCAGCATTATATAAATTACTCATTCCCAGAGGCATTAAATTGTGAATTTTTTGAGCCAAGTGTATTTATGTCTATTTTTTTTTTAAATGAAAGCAAGGTGAAACAAGATCCTGTCCTTTGCTGGTGTCATGTTTCAGGGAATAGTTTATCTTTAGACAGACAAGAGTGCAGCGAGTTCTTCACAGGCTTGTCAAGGCAAATACTTGTCAGTGGCCTAAATATGTTCATGAATATTAGGGAATCATGAATATTAGGCAAAAATCTTGCAGGAGGGATAAGAGCATAAGTTCCAGCTGACCCCTCCCACCCCCTGAGCTCACAAAACCTGGAGGGACTAGTTACATTTGGAAACAGATGCCCCTACAATTAGGGAGGAAGAAACATGACTGACTGTTTGGAAAAGACACCTTTGGGCAACATATCAGCAGATACACACATTCATTACAAAAGTGCAATCTGAAAAAAACAGCTGAAGTTGTCAACTCGTTGCTCCTCTTCCATGAAGGCAATTTATGTCAATGAAGATGCCTCATAAGTCTTCAGCCTAGAATGGTTCAGATATGGGAGGGCCTGCAGAAATTTGTGGCAGCCAAAAAGCCCAGTACTGAAATTTCTTTAATCTGATCAGACTTGTTCTTAACTCTGAGACATAGATATCCAGCAGATTACACTTTTGATTTACTATTATGCATGTATCAGAGCCACAGTGGTCCTTTTGAATGAGGCATTCTCTTAACAGAACATTAAACCTTATAGGGAGATGGAGTGGCCCAACACACAGCTATTATCCTGACAGAGGGGAGAGTGAGATCAAGAGTAATGCTCCCAAGCTACAGAAACTCTGAGTTTTTGTTGGATTGCTTGAATGAACATTATAAATAGCACTTTGCTCCTTCTCGTTAATAAATAGTGTTTAGATTGTTCACAAGAAACCCGATAGATGGCTCATCAAGAGGAACAGGAGGGGTTATTATTTGACATAGAAGAAGAACAACTGAAACTTGCCTAGAAACTGCTAAACACGCAGCAGAACTGTGCCTTGGCTTCTGAGAACAAAGCATATATTTTAATTACTTGAAAATTCATTTGTTATTAGTTCTTCATATGAAGACATGGCCAAAAGTTACTACAGTAGTGTAGGAAATCAAGTTTGATTTTGTAATATAGTCAAATGAGTACTTTGGAGTGCTGTGCCTAAGATCAATAAGGAAGCAGTAACTACATTTGCTGTCATATGAGGATATTGATGTAAAAACATAGTGGTCAAAATGATAAAATCGATTTCATAATTTAATTAGAAATGTTTATTGATACTATTAAAGCTGAATTCAATAGCTCCTGATATCCAGGTAATTTCTTATCTGTCAGAAAAACATATTGAAATGTTCTTTCTTTTAAATGCTTGGAGTTAAATCATTGAGAAAAACCAGCAGCAACCTATGGCTGGAATGGGCAGAGGATGGTAGATGGGGAGGTGGGTGGAGCTTTTCTAGTGCTTTATACAAAATGCTGTGAACTTTGCTGAGCTCTTGTATTTCATGTATGCATACATGTAGTGTCGGGTCCAGGCCATGCTGCCTTCTTGTCCTGTATAACCCTGGGATTCCATAGCTGCTCCTCTGGTGAGGATGGGAATGGATGTGGATTTAAAGAACAAAACCCAGTTATTGGGTTTGTCTCTGCTCCTGTGTCCCAGTCTAGCCAATGTTTGGGCTAAATCCTAGAACATGCTGGAAAGGCAGTGAAGCAGGCAGGGATGGCCTCAGGGGAGGTCAGCAGTGTGTGGGGTCAGAATTCACAGGTGAGAGGAGCCTGTGCAGGTGGAAGAGAGGAAAAGGTAGGTTGGAAGTTGCTAGGTATGGATTATATCTGCTGAGTGGGTATGAAATATTTCGTTCTGGCCGTTCTCTTCATGATGCTCTCTTGAAGGTATCTCTGAGCACGCAGGGTATTACAAGATATCATAAGTGGGCTGGGAAAGACACAACCCCACTGTAGAAATCAGGGGGTCACCACTGATGTAGTTCTTTGGGAACAAGAGAAAAATGTTTTCAAAAAAAGTCATAAATGGATAAATAAGAATTGAAATTTTTATGTGATTGGAATTGACTGACTTAGAGAAGATTTCATGGACCACATGAGTCTAAAAGCTAGAGAAATGATAGTTAAGACTGCCTAATTCTCTCTCAGAAGGCTGTATGCATAATAGAATAAATCCATTAATTTTAAGCAGCAATATTGAATATTTCTTCATTACGGAGCTGAAACTGAAGTGATCCCTGGATGGGTTATTTTAATATTTTTTTCATATAGTACTTCTGTTTTTTTAAATACTTCATTTTAAAAAGAGTCATCTGGTGAGAAACATTCTGTTTTATCAGAGCATTTTTACACTCTAAAGAATTAGTTTATGTGTAAAAGGTGAAACATTTTAGCTCCTCTCTCTCTTGAGGTATGTAAGATTATAGGTCTTGCATTTGAGTATATATTTAAAATTGATCAATATAAATTATTTATGGAGTAATTTATTTTTATTTTTACATAGCTAGTCAAAATGAGTACTTCTTCCAGGGCAGTACAGGAAAAAATTTACTATGATGGAGAGGTATATTTTTACTCCTTGAAGTAAATGTGAGTGATGTGTATTCATACCAGGAACAGCTTTAGATATGCGCAAATTTATTTATACTGAGATTCATGTTTGTCACTACTTTAAATCCTGTAGGAATTTGTATTGGCCAGAAACCAGTTCATTTCGTGTCTCTAGGCTGACTGCAAACAAGCATTCTAAACATTCTTTACTATGCCTTTTGAGGCACTTTGCAAAGATGGAAACCAGATACTATAACTGCCACAACTCAGTGTTCAGAACCAGATTTCCAAGAGGCCATTTTTTGGTGGATAAAATATAGTTCAGGTTACTCTTACATTCATGCTGAACTCTTAATTCTGCTACAAGATTTCTGTAGCCCTTAAACTGCAGAAGGTAACCTAAACTTATAGAGTAGGTTTAGATTGAATATTCAGAAGAAATTCTTCCCTGTGAGGGTGGTGAGGCCCTGGCATGGGTTGCTCAGAGAAGCTGTGGATGCCCCATCCCTGGAAGTGTTCAAGGCCAGGCTGGATGGGGCTCTGAGCAACATGGGATGGTGGAAGGTGTCCCTGCCAATGGGCGGTGGGAGGGTTGGAACTAGATGGGCTTTAAGGTCCGTTCCTACCCAAACCATTCCGTGATTCTCTGAAACTGCCTATACTTCAGGTATAAATTTCAACACAGGTACTCTGCATAGTGGTAGTGAGAGGGCCTTACCACAAATATAAGTCTTCCTTGTTTTTAATTTGTAAAATAGCAGGAACCATTTGGGAAGCCAACAATGAAATTCTCTGAAGTCATCTCTTCTTTCATTATATTTGTCAGTATGGAATCATGGACTCAAAAATTCTTTTCTCCTTCCTACTCCAGACAGTGATAATAGCAAGCCTGAACAACCCGCCTGTTTCAAGATTTGTGGAGTAAGGGATTTTTAATATGACAGGCAAGAAGATAGATGAGGCATTTTTCAAAGTGGAAACAAATTTAAGTCACTAAATCACACACACAGAGCAAGTGTTCCTTTCTCTAGTATTTCCAGAAATTCGTCATTGTCCTTGAAATGTGACCCTTGAATGTGATATCATGATTTCCTTTTCTTTGCAGAATTACACAAAGGATTTATATTCAACCTGATGAGTGACACCATTCCTTGAGAATATGGGCTCATTCTCCTAGATTTGCACAGGCTTATTTTACTGGACTTGAGCCTTTTAAAACTGTGTGTCCAAGTCTGCTCTATGGAAGTGCCTGTTCTCTCTTCAGCTAATGGGAAAAAAAAATAAGAACTGCCAGAAGGTGCATTCCTCCTTCAACACTTATTGTAGGACAGAATGAACTATCCTCAGAAAGCTCTCACTTTCTATTATGGAAAGTGTGTAGTGAATGAGAGTAGAGACAATTCTGACTTTTGAGTGTTTATAGGACAACCAAGTGACCATAGATTTTGGATGTATGCAAATCCAAAAATCTTGTAAGCTGGCAATAAATGAACTACAAATTTAGAAGATTTTGTTGTCTATTAAAATGGGATTGTCTGCCTCAGTGTTTAAAGCTTTTCTGTGAGATTTAACTGAAGGAGTGCAACCAATTAGCTGAAGATTAGACTATGGACTAAACAGGGCTTAGGTCTTTTCCTCGCTTCAATGTTATTTGTCTCAGCACTAATTACTTGTCCATATTTAAATTTCCTTCAGCATAAATAACGATGATAATGTATAAATCAAAATGGTCTTCTGTAACATAATTCAGGAAGAATTATTGATTACTAGAATATTTTTGGATTGAACTACTTTTGAGAAATAGGAGTGACAAGACTTGTTTTCATAAGTAGCTGAGCTTTTGATATCTGCTTTGAAATATTTGTCTATATAACACATATCAGTAAAGCAATTTGTATCCAGTTTGTAGCTGAGAAACCAGCATATTTTATGGGTGATATAATTGATTTAGAAACTGACTTACCAGATTGTCCTATGCACGCTGGAGAGGAATGGGGCTGCTGTAGTGTGCCAGGGTGGGGGAAGAATGGAGACTTATTCTTGGAAATGTTCCGATGTTTTGGAGAAGCATTTAGAGAAGCCACAGGAATGCCAGGATTAAGAGCCTGATTGCAGAATAAAAGCTTAAGGAGATGGTGATGGATTTCTTAGTTCTTTTTTTAAGATCACATACTGCACTATATTTAATACAGGTTACCATCATTTCCAAAAGTTGCAGTCATATCTGAGAAGGGACTGAATTAAAAGGGCTGTGAGAGGAAACTAAGTCTAAAAAAAAATGAAGATTGACTAAAAATTTTGGTCTTATGAAAGAATAATATATGTTTGTTTATAAGCTATATAAGATCTTAAATCCTATACCTAAATCTATATTTCTATCATGGTGTCATAAAGCCCATAAAAATATTTGGCTAGCTACCATGAAAATGCAGTGCTGATGCATTTTGCTGTGAAATGTGGTAGACTGAAGTAATGGAGACATTACCAGATCTTTCATCACCCTGCATCCAGGCAAATAAAAAGCAAAAATCAGTTTTCAAAGCCCAAATCTCTAAAATGTCATAAGGGTTTCAGAGTTTTAAAGCTTGAAATAGTACCTCTTGGCAAAATGCCTTGTGCTGCACTGTTGACATTTTTTAGATAGCGGCAAAATGGCTACCTAGAGCAATGAGGATAACTTTGTGTTTTCTTCCATCAGTCTGACAAAGTATGAAATTTGCCACTTAACCATAACTACCCCTTTAGATCTGTTGTTTCTTCCTGCAGTTTATGTGGAATTCTGAATTCAGAGATGTTCATCAAGATAAAAATTCTTGGCCTAAACCAGATGATGGAAATGTACCGCAGGAAAGCACATATGTTACTAGAAAATAAAAACATAGTAGGTTTGGTGATGTAAAAATATTATACTGGATATGCTGTCTGAAAAAATAAGACAAACTGGAAGAGAAAACCACCAAAACCTAAGCAACTAAATGGCCTCTTTGAGGGGGGGAAAAAAAAATCACTTCAAAACTTTATAATGGAGGAAAGCAAGGATATGTGAATGGACAGAGGCATGTTTAGTGTTACAATATTGCTTGGAATCAATGCTAAAGCTTAATTATCCACAGCTAATTTGGTAGTCAAGCTTAAAACAGCTCTCAAGTTGTTAGAGATAAATTTGTGGATAGTTATGTAGCTTGTGTCTCCCTTCCTAAAACTAGGAAACAATCAAAATAAAAATTTTTTAGAGGTGTCCTGCAACTTTTTGGAAGAGCTGAAAAAAAATGACAATAATATTTTGGTTGGCTGTTCAGTTTCTGGACCTGTAACATAAAAATGTCTTATGGAAAAAATGTTAGTGCAAGATTCGTCTGGCAGCCTTGAAAAAAAAAAAAGAAGAAATCCTGTTCAAAAAATTTACTTTAGTTTGAGGTTGACTGTTGAGTTTCTAGGGAGATTTTCCTCATTTAATATAAACTAAACACCTAGGAAATAATTGTCTTTAACTGTGTCTCAAGAGTTGATGGGTGAAAAATGATCACTTCCATAGAATGATAAACCTGTATTGTCCTTGACAGTTTTTTTAGGATGGGCTGAGTCATACACTAAAGGTAGTTATCCTTGTCTGCTGGCTATAGGCAGCTCTGATAAATAGCCTAGACTTAACATACTGGAGTTTTTGGTGGCTCATGTGGATGAAGTATATCCTCCTGCAGTGACTCTAAGTCCATCTCTGATCCAACACATCTGATTTTAATAATCCAAAATAAAAACCTTTCCCTTCTTAAGCATTCGTATTAATTAGGTGTGAAAAATTACTTTTTGGATCACTAGCACTTCAAGGTTGTTTAACCACCTCTAAATGACCTAAGACATATTAACCATGATAGAGCAAGTGGGAAGAAGGAAACAGAAGTACCACTTTTTGAAGTATGAAAGAACAGCATGAAAATAGTTCCTTTTCTTTTGGTTTAATATTTGCTTATGTTCATCTCCTGAACTTGAAACTTTTATCAATCTGTCAGCGCTTCTGTGGTGAACAGAGCCCTTCAGCAGGAGCAGTAGAAGGAAGCCACCAGTAGCTGGTCCTGCTTGTAATTTAAAGCATATCATTCAATCCATTCACATGGGCAGGACTTCTCTCCATAGAGAGTTCTCACTGAACATGTATGTGTCTGTGAAAGGGCCTTTACTTCTGAAATTATGTGGATGTGAGTGACCCAGCAGAAAGCAGACATATGCAGGTGGCCTGGATTTGAGCTGTGTCTCCTTTGCCTGGCCAGTGCAGAGAGCCTTGAAAAACAGCTCAGGTCCATGTAAGGTCCTAAGCAGGAAGCTGCCTACAGCTAATTAATGGGAAACACACTAGGTAAAATCGTGAATTAGAAGTGATTTCCAGCAATAAGGAGTTCTGACCAGGGACACATTGAGAATAGTGTTTCAGAAATAAATTGTGAAAGGAAGAGGTACTGGAAGTGTTAACCTACACTCAGTACTTTTTTGGAATTTGACAAAAGGATGGGTTTAGTCCTGATACTTAATTCAAAGGAGTGACCCCAGCATCACAATGTGGAGAATCCTACTAATAGCCCATATGTCCTCAAGTACTCCAGGTACTGAAAATATGTTTTGCAAAGCTTTGTAAACCTGTGACAGTGTGGATCTGTTTTGGTGTCATATTTCTAAGACATTATTGCAGAAAATAATAGTTGCTTAATAACCAAATCACTGAGGATGCGAGGAAGGCTGTGTGCTGGTCCTTTTCATGGTGTTTCCTGTGTCTGACTACCATAAATCATTAAACATTTCATCAAGATGGCTAAATGATTTTGCTCAGCTTGAAGTTTGCTAAGCACTTCTGTTTGCTGGGGAGTCCTTAAGATGACATTCTATTTCTTTTACTTGGCAATTTAGCAGTGTTTTGTTCCTTAAAGGGTGTTAAAATCTTCTGGCAATGCTACATTCCTTTTGTTGTAGTCCTAAGATACTAATTATTTGGAAAAGAGTTTGCAATTGCCACAGAACCAGGAGGTACAGGCAAAACAAATGTTTTAATTCAACGTAGAGTTAGGGATCTTTGGGGTAAAAGTCACCCAAATGACTAGATCAACTCATCTAGTCCTCTGCCCAGAGTAGGGTTGATTTCATCATGATCTGTACCATCTTTCTGTACAGATGCTTGTTGAACTTGTTCTTACAAATGCCTGGTGCTGAAAATTTTATTATGTGCTGCTTTTTGCCAGGCAATTTAATTCAATTCTGCACTCTTAGAATAAGAAACTTTTTGCTAGTGTCTGACCTGCATCTCTCAGATGTTGGTTTATCCCTATAGTTTATCCCACCTGGTCACAAATAAACCAGATTATGCTGTTTGTTTGTTTGTTTGCTTTAACCTTTACAAGTTCTTTGTTTCACAAGATTGTCTTAATTCCCTTTTTTTTTTTTGCATGAGGCTGCTTGACTCTTTGTGCAAAGTCAGAGCACCTTTCCTATGAAAACAGACAGAGAGCTGGGGTTGTCCAGCCTGGAGAAGGCTCCAGAGAGACCCTAGAGCCCCTTCCACTGCCTTAAGGGGCTATGAGAGTTCTGTAAAGGGGCTTTTGAAAAGGGCATGGAGTGACTGACAGGATAAGGAGGAGTGGCTTTAAACTGAAAAAGGGCAGGTTTAGATTAGATATTAGAAAGAAAGTCTTGACTGTGAGGATGGTGAGGTACTGGAACATATTTTCTAGAGAAGCTGTGGATGCCTCATCCCTGGAAAAGTTCAAGGCCAGGTGGATGTGGCTTTGAACAACCTGGCCATGGCAGGGGGTTAGAATGAGATGAACTTTAATGTCCTTATCAGTCCAAACCATTCTATGATACTATTAATTCAATATTAGATACTCAGTGTCAAGGATGACACCTCATTCATCCATGGATCTCATGTAATTAGAGAGTTCCTGTCTCATTATTTGTTTTTGTAAATTTCGTATTCTCCAGGAACAGAGAGGTACCAAAAGCTGATCCTGTTTTTTGCTGGTAGGAAGAAAATGCAGTACTTTCTTACAGGTCCAAAAAGAGATCTGCAAGGATTTATTGCTGCTAAAGGCCTGCCTGCCTGCCTACGCAGTAATTTGAAGAATGAGTCTTCTGCCCATGAAAATGTGATCCTTTATGAGAAAGAGAAAACCGTGATCTGGTGTTCTGGTTTGAAGCTCTTCTTTTCAGGTTCTTTTGACTGGCAAGAAACAAGTGCATATTTTAATTACATCTGGCCTTTTTACAACATGACTAAGCTGTCCAACAGATGTCTGCCTTGGGTCCGAACAGCATGAACATATGACAGGGAGGCAAACAATAATCCCAAGGAGTTTCATCCCTCTTGCTTTTCACACAGATTTGGTCACACTTTATCAAATGCCTGTGTGAGTTCTTTATTCTTTGGAAAGAGTAACATTGCCAACAAGCACTTTCTGAATCTGGTCTCCTCTCATGGCTTCCCAAGAATAAAACCCTCTTCAGGAAGGTATCTTCAGATTGCATCTAATTGCCACTCATGACCTGATGATGTGCACCAGGATGGAAGCTTTATAGGCAACAGTCCAGCAGAAATCCTTAAGGAGAACTAGGAAATGGATACCATCAGGCAAGATTTGGAGGACTGGAAATAATTTACCCATAACTCTTGATTTAATCTATCTGTCTGTTCAAATTCATCTCTCATCTAATCAACCTGAACAAGAGGACTGAAATCCTGGAAATTGTGTGTTTATTAGTCTCTAAAAAAAAAAAAATAGTCCTGGAAACGTGTGTTTTAACAAGTTGTTGAGTTAGCAATTCTTTCTTACTCTACAGCCCAGCCCTGCCACACATACTGTAACTTTCATCTCTAGCCAAAAAACTTCAAAGTCCTTCTGAGGTCAAGGGCAGTGTGGCAACATGTATTAAATCAAGAGTTCCCAGATTAGCATACATTCTCAGATGTGGACAGAGACTGCAATGTATGATGATATTGTAGAAACTAGGCTAGGCACTTGGAGAGATTAAGGATTTGGGGATGTATCAGCCTGCAGAACAGAGAAGATTAGAGTTTATTTAGTTTTGTTTGTTTTAATTGCTACGATACAAAAGGCTCCACTCCATGACTGCAGTGTATTGTCCTGCAGCTTTCCGTATTTGATCTGCTCATTGGTGAAATTCATGTGAGGGTGCTGCACAACCCAAGTGGTAAAAAAAATCCTCTCAAAGGGCAAGGAAACAGGCCTTTTCCAAATGTACCTTTATCAGAAACATAATGAAAACATGGTTTATAAGGTGAAAGAGTCATCTGTAGTAATAGTAACCTTGCAGCAAAGCTCTGAATTGGCTGGTTTGCGACCACATCTTGTTTTTGTTCTGTTTGATATAATCTAATTTTCAATTCACAACCATCATGTTCTTTCTGTCCTGAGAATGAAATGCAAGCTAGTCCCTGCCTGATGTATTTCTACTCAGAGCAGGCACTTAACTTTATTAGGCAGTAGTAACAGTTGTGACTTTTCCTTCAAGCACATTGGAAAGAAACATAATGAAAAAATATACCTTGTTTTGGAACAGAAACAAAAGCAAAGCCTTGTAGTAACTGGCAAGAGTTTACCAACTATCAGATTAACTAATATTGTGAAATTGTTAGAATTCACAAAAATTCATGGCAGTAGGAGTTTTTGCCAAAATAGATTTGCATTTGAATCAGCAAAATAATATGCATGGAAAGCCGCGTTTCATCACTTGAAAGTACAAGGATTTAAATAAGGTTTTAGGTAAGATTTTAATTTCTGCAGCCTCCCTCTAGGATCAGTAGAGATAAACAGAGGGAGGCAGATTGACTTTTGGGTGCAATGAATTGTTTCTTGGAATTGCTCATCTGATTTAGGCACTTCAGTGAAGTGCATACAGTTCAGCATGGTGTATTTAGTTAAAAAGGCACACTGCCATACCCTGTGTGCAAAGTATGTGGAGTACCTGACTGCTGTGAGTATACAACTACACACTTTTTTGTCATAAAACTGCGGAAAGGATAGAGAAGAAAAATCTTCAAACTGTGTAAATGAATCTGCATGCAGTATGCTTCCAGTCTTCCTACAAATGTAATAAGGTGGTATATCCTTATACTATACATACCTAATATTTTCTTTGAAAAGTTATTTTTAAAACACACTTCCAAATTTCCTTAGTAACTTTGATTGTCAAGGTGAGCTTAGTTAACTAAATAGAGAGTAATAAAATTAATTAATGTGACTGGTAACATGGCTGCAATTTCAAATACCCAATCTAATGGCCCCAAACTGTCAGGTAACTAAGTTGGAATGCTGATTTCTCATAAAACATCTCCTGCCAAATGAATCACCCTCTTTGCTTCATGTCTTTATGGCTATGCTGTTCTTCCTGTTCTTCAAGTTTCCCATCTACCTCTTGGCTGGTCCTAATTCAGTATGGATGCCAATCTGTCATTTTGAGAGTGGGATATGAAAACACAGTTCAAGTGAACTTACGTAATGTTTCTGAACTTCAGCTAAAAGCATGGTTTATATTTTCAGATGAGATTCAGGTAGTCTCTATTTTTGCCAAATAAATTACCTCACTGCTTAATAAAATTGCTATCTTGCTTCATCAGCATTGCTCTGTGAATAAAAAGAAATTATTCAGATTTCCTGCTGTTCCATTAGCTTTTTTTTTGTTGTTGTTGTTTCGGGGTTTTGTTTGTTTGTTTGTTTCACTTAATATTTCTGCTGCCTCCAGGATGATTTTTTGTAATACCAAAAGGGCTTAGTCAATTTTCAGGACTAACTACTTGCAAAATGTCAGTTTAATAAAGCAGGTTCATGGTGGAACTTGGCACAAAAAGAAAAGCTGAAGCAATGTAAAAATTATTTTGATGAACTTAAAAAAAAAAAAGGAGGGGAGGAAGGGATGACATTCCTGGTTGTTTCTGAATGCCCTTGATTTCTGTAACATGAGTCAGCTGAGGCTACTCAGCATTTTTGGTGTTCACATTCTTCATGGACAGAAATCAGGAGGAACTTTGGTGTACCTGAAATGATAGACTGAGAAGTCAGTCCTCAGATAGCCCATCAAAATATTTCATTCTGCAGATAGATTCTAGTCACAGTGTGCTAAAAGTCCATGACAACCACTGTCAGCTGAGGCATCTTTGATTCACACCTTTACAGTATTATCCAGCTATACTTTAAATTTCCATGCTTTAATCCTACCCATTGATAAAGGTTTGTATATAAAGTTTGACACAGGCTCTCTCACACATTTTGTGCTAGTAGAGAGTGGACTACAGCTGAAATAGTTGAAAAGAAGTAAAACTTTTAAAAAATTGCTGTAAAAACCTAGTCTTTTAAATTTCTTATTATGAAATGAAGTGTCAAGTCCAAGATACATATAAATGTAGCATATTAAATATTTAAAAGGCCGAAATAGAATCAAAAAGAGGAAAACAGACATGGAGAAAAACTAATGTTTTAATTAATCCCTTAAACTGATTTTGATTTTTTATTTTATGAAGAAAACCCATTTCATTCTGGGTCAGCTCCAAAAAATATTCTTGTTATCTGTTTGCTCAGGTACCCTTCTGGCCTGTGTTAGCATTGCTAGAGTTCTGTGTAGGGCAGGAATATATTGATGCCAAGCCAAAGGACAAACAGGTCCTTCCCATAGCACTTTCCCTCTTTTCTTCTGCCCCCTTGTAAAGTCTGCTTGCGTAAGGTGAGCACTTAACTTTCCCAAACTGCCTTGTCTTAGGCTTCTTTAAAGCTGCTAAATGAAGGAAATGAGGGTGGAGAATTAGGTTGCGTGCATGTTTTTTAGCATGAAAAGCTCTCTCGCCTGCCATTCATCAGAAATAGTCACCAGCTGCTCCCAGGCTAAAGTTACAGCATCAATGGGAGGTCTTTATC
This sequence comes from Motacilla alba alba, assembly GCF_015832195.1. Taxonomy (NCBI): domain Eukaryota; kingdom Metazoa; phylum Chordata; class Aves; order Passeriformes; family Motacillidae; genus Motacilla; species Motacilla alba. Next base: position 97,366,399 of record NC_052018.1, read on the forward strand.
ATGAGAGGGAGGAAAAGGTCTTTGCCAAGATATTAAAAAATGGACTACAGTGAAACTGAAAACTTCCCTTGATAGTGAACACATTATCTGAGCATCTTATTACAAATTACTGAGAGACTTTTTAGCTATTTTTTTAATGTCTTAAGGGGATTTAACTAATTAGGCACAAAGTCTTATGCTTGGGATTTATTCAATCATATTTTTGCACTTAAGGTATGGCAATTCCTCTGTTGTTTTCATGTTCTGGTGGTCATTTGTAGATGAGGCAGATTTAGCTGAGCAGAACCCAGCTGCAGTTACTAATAATGTTAAGCAGTGCTGACTTTCTGTGCTTGCTGTGCACTAATTCCTGTTGGAGTCAGCTGAAGACTTCTGTTCTTGTTAGTGTGTGGCCTTTCTGCTCGGATTGTCACTCATATGACATTGGCAGAGGGTTGTGTCACCAATGCTGATGTTGCTCTATTTGCTCAGAGAACAGGAGCCCCTGCTTGTCTGATAGCACAGACTTGGTAGACCTGAAAAACTTCAGCTTGAAGTGGAGAAGAAGCAGCAGCTCAAGGACTTGAAGGCAACGGGGTTGTAGGTACTTTCATGAAACAGCCTGGAGTATCTCAATTAAGGATCTTCTCTCTGCCTGGTGCTTAGGCATTCTAAGTGGGCAGTGTGAGTAGCTTGGTTTGGAGCTGGATCGATACACCTTTGGAGAGCACTTGGCCTCTCTTACTGGTACCAAACACATGCAGAGAAACAGTGACTGCTCCCAGACTCCTGCACTGAGTGCACAAGCACCATTAGACCATGTGAGTGATCTGTGAAGGGTCACTAAGATTTGGAGACCTGTTGTCCATGGATTTTCATTACAAATTTTGAATGTATAGAGTTCTGTGGACAGATCCAAAACCAGTTTTAATCTGACAGTTCCTGCTGTTTTCATTGAGGCCTCTGTGACCTCACATGCCTTTCCACTGCACCTGGTAGCAAAGTCACTGAGATCTTTGTTTTTGAGGTAGGATCTTGCAGCAACAGAGCATAAAGGATGCACTGTAAAGTACTGCATGCCTTCAGCATCTTGGGCCTGCTACAAGGGAGAAGAAACTTTGCAGACTAATATCCAAAGTCACAAAAACTTACCTGTCCTTGTGCACATATCTGTCTGTAAAAATCCACACTGTGTTTGGGAGTGCAGAAATGCAGAAACATATATGTTGTATGAAACTGTTATTAGCTTGTTGCCATTGGGTCTTGCATCTAAAAGCTTCTTGAGAAGCATTTGTTCTTAAAGAGTCAGGTATAGGTTGCTGTGCTTCCATTTCAGGGTAAGCTAGTTTAAATAACTGAAAAAATTATTGATGCCCAAATCCTTAAGTTTTTCCAGACTGATACATGGTGAATTTGCAATTGTTTTTTGATGAGGCATAGACTCCTCCACTTGACAGGAATTTTTGTAAGTCTTCCTGTGGTTTCTGCCCAGTGGTTAACTCAGAAATCCAGGTGTGTTCACTCAAATGTTGTCTTGTATCCTTTCAGCAGAGTTCCATCCCCTCATGTATTGAACCTGGCTTTCTACAGAGCTTTACTTTGTGTAAGGTATAAGGAGACATTGCTGACACATTTATTTAACTCTCAGTTTTGGTTAATTTAATTCAGAAAACCAAGCTGAAAAAGCACTAAAATCCCACTACTCTTGACTTTTACAGAACATTGCATGATATCTCAACAAACCAGAATCATCGGGACCAACTATGTTTGACTTACTGTCCTGCTAAAGGGTCTATAGGAAAAATCAATATCTGTTTTGTTTCATGGCAGAAGATCTCACTATTTTGCAGCCTAACATATATTTTAGTGGTTTCATTGCACCACTAAAGGTCAAGAACCATATCTGTGCCTGTGATTTCCTGTACTGCTTTAAAGCACAGCCAGGGCCTGTAACTCTTTAAGCTCTTTAGGGTCACAGTCCTGTTCTACTGAAAGAAATGGAGGTGATTTTGGATGGCCAAAAATGAATTGTAAAAAAAAAATTAGTGCAGTATGTTTGGAAGTTTTAATAATACTTTTTTTTCACATGTAATATCTAGCAATGATTCTATAAACTATGTGTTTAATTGAAAGCTCAAGGCAAAGGTCATTCTATAGCTTACAGGGGCAGGGACTTGTACAGCAGGAATGAGATCTGAGTGGTAGCAAACTGCCATTGTATTAGATATTTCTTGATTATGAATGTAACAGTGGTTTTTAAGGGGTTTCAGATCTTACATATTTTTTTAGGGCTGTTTCCCGACTCAATTTGTAAGCAGGATTGTAAGTATATGGCAATACTGGTTTGAAGTATTTGCATTTCCCACCTCTTCCATTTGTCTGTTACCTGATATGTTCTATTTTCTTATTAGGAATTTAGCTGGTGAGATATTTGACACCACAATAATCAATACAGTGAATGCCAGACAAATTTATAAAAATCAGATAAACTCCACATTTGCTTACAAACCACTTTTGCATTTTATTGGCATTTCTAATTCTGTCTGTTCTCATTAATATTTGCTGTAACAAAGGTTTTATGCTCCTTGATTTATTTGGTGTAGAGTGCCATTATGCATATGAAAGGTACAATATAAATCAATCAATGATAACAATAAATAAAGCAAAGTTAACATTTCACTTTATGACCTTCTAAGCATCAAAACACAAAGTCTCTGTTGGCTGACAGACACTAAATGAAGCACTACACAAACACACCATCCCACACTGCTTGTTACTTACTTGATGCAATTAAACTGCAAGCTTTTGGGTGGCATGATAAGGGTTTGACCTGTCTCTTGTCATCCTATCTTTTACTTTTAAAATGTGTCTTCTAAATCAATTTCTATTATAATTCTTATGAAAGAACTACTTTGTTCAATACAGTTTATGCTGTGTCAATATCAGATAGCAATGCCCAGTTCCCCTTAGCTTGTCTGAGCTGTGTAGGACATGCATATCTCACAAATTGCTCTCCCTGTTTGATGATGCATCTATGGCTGCTTGAAGGAACCTATATTTCTATTGAGAAGCCTGTAATTCTTTAAGTGATCCCTGAACCTTACTTAATGCTTCAAAACACTACAGGAAAGGGAGCTGAACTTTAATGTCTGCAAGGGAGAAAGTAATAACTTTCCCCATCTTCTATAAGGGACTTGGGCTATGTGATGAATACAGAACCTTCACTCACAAGGTTTTCTTGATATTATACACTTGTAACAAATAAGGTTAGAACCTTTAAAATATAGCATTTAGTAATGTACAGGAAATAGCTTCTTCTCAATTCCTTTAAAGGTCACTGCATTTGCTTTTCAGTTGTAATTTTAGTTTGGGTCTCTACAGAGTAGAACTGAGATCAGCCTTGGCAATATTCTCTCAATTTCCACAAGACCAAAAATAAAATGGCACAGGCCATTCATATACAGTGAATGAGTGTGTATTTCATGTGTGTGTGTTGGTATGTTTTTCATGTGTGTGTGTTGGTATGTTTGCACGCAGAACATTTTCAAGTTTGGGAGTAAGTTACTAGGCCAAATAATCAGGCATAAATGCAAAACACAGAGAAGTTAATATCCACTGTTCCCTTCAAACCTTTCTTAGCATGAACTCAATCCCTTCCACCACTATGAGCTCACAGATCTCCAGCCTCCTCAGACACAGAACATTCCTGTTTCTGATCTTTGCTTAATAGTATGACCTCCCCTTTTTTTAAAAGATGTGCATTTCTGTAATTATTTTGTTAAGACATCTAAAATGAGGAAAGAAATTGAAGAGCTGTAAGACACAGTGTCCCTCTTACATTTAGGAAATACTATATGAGTAGGAGAGCAGTGGGTTTTATAGTTGGCCTGAATTTGCCAGCAAAGCTATATTAGTTAAGAATTGGAGTTTACTCATTAAAGACAAGTGTGGAATATTTGGTGTTACATGTTAGAAGATGGATGTTAGGAGCATCTATGAAATACAGGCTGGGGAAGTATTGTTTCACCTGAAGTAACACAGATGAGAAGCAGCAAAGAAGTGGGAAGGCTTTAGATTCTTTTTTACTGGCTGTAGAAAAGTCATGCAGGCTCAGATCCTACCAATACTGAGGCCCTGACTTCTAATTCAGTGCAAAGATTAAGAGCCATAGTAGCAACCTGAAAAGAGTTTATGGTGCTAGATGTCATTGTTTCAATACCCAAGTTTAACAGATTCCTCTGAGCCCATGTCGTGACCCTGAGTTCAGATGCCTTTGCTCTCATCATGGGGAATGGATGGAAGCTGAGAAGAGGATGTAATTTTTTTTTTCTGAAACATGTCCTAAGCCATAATATTTTTTACACATGAACTTATATTTTAAGGCTCACCCTAGGCTTATAAAACAAATGCTTCTTTTAAAGCACATAAATCAAGTTGGATGCCAGCTGGATTTTCCCAGGAGAATATTCATATTCAGTGATTGAGAGGATTTATTCTCTGTTTACATTTCTGAGACTTGGCAACAGTTAGTGGAAGTAAAAAGTCAGCTATCTTCCTTTAAAGCAGGTAACTATATCCCTTTGGCTGATAAAGATTTACAAACATCTTTCCAGTTGATTTATTAATGTTAATTTTACTACTGATCTATTTTGAAAGTCATAAGAATTATGGCAATTTTAATTTTTCGAAATGAAGCAGGAAAATTGGTTTTGTCAGCTACGCCCTGGTAATTGTCCAAATAATATGTTTGAGGTGGGGGGGGTGGGGGGGAGGGGAGGTGTTATCTGGTCCATTTTGAAGATTATTTGTCCTGTTTTATATTAACTGAAGGACTCAGATCTACCTTTTCTGAAGTGACTGCTGAGAATACCCTGATAGTTTTTCAGCTCTCACGTGCTTAGGATGTAGAAATCTCCCCTCTTTTGGGCTTTGAGCTTCAAATTGAAACACTCTGATCATTAGTTATGCTTTTTATTAAATCCTTTCTCTCCTCAGATATTTTCTTTGCTCTAAAAGCATCTGCACTTGGAAGTTGTGCTGGACATTCTGCAACAGGATGCTTACAGTAGCTGAGGTTTTAGATTAGTCCTTGAGCTAAGGTGGAAGGTAATAGATTGGATTAGGTTGTGTTTCAAAACCCATCAGTGTGGCAGATGACTGCCATCAAGAGCTGACAAACAAGCCACACCTCAACATCACAGGGAGAAAACCTCACTCTGAGTGTTGTGTGTCACCCCATTTAAGGCTTTTATTTTTCTCTGGCTTGAGGTGATACAGGAAGACAATGATTCCCCAACATGTTGGATCAGTGTCAAATCCTCAGAGGCCTTGAGGAATGACAGGAACTGTCATTTCTGTGAAAACACCGTACACTCCACTGTCTGATATGTCTTTATGGATGTGATGCAGAGTATTGAAGGAGGTCTTATAGACGTCCAGTTGTCCAGGCCCATACTGTAAGAGATCACAGATTACATCTGCTATGCTTTTCTCTCTGGTTTACTCTATTAAGCTCTTTTTGGTTTAAGTGCTCTGCATGCAAACCTAACTGGAATATACCTGATTAATTACCTTAGTGCATTTGCTGGATGAGACATTTCACAAATATGTTAGAGATACAATCACCACTTTAAAAAGGTTGTGCTCCATTGATCCTGTCCTTCTAAAAAACGCTGTGCCACAGCCAGAGCACAAGCCGCATTAGAGATGAAAAACCATCCGTATCCTCTTTGCATCTGTGGAGACCTGGCAACCTGAAGACAAATTTCTTTGCCAGCTTCTCAACTGGAAGAGCTCTCCCTGTTTACCATCCCTCACCATGCTGAGTGCTGTCTGACTCCCAGCACAGAGGGCCCATAGAATATATTATTCCATTAAAATTTGTCTGTGTTCTGTACTCTGCATATTAGACCAACTGAGAAGATCATTTATCTTCAGCTGGGGATACTAAGCCTTACTATGTCTTTTTTTTTTTCTTTATGTTTATCCAGAGTGTTGTGAACTTTCATTCTCCAAAGGTAGCAATCAACAAAGATAAATTGAGTGGCAGAAAACAGCTACTTAACTAACTGCTTTCTGAATCCAACAGAGGTGAGGCTCTAAAATGAAAGATATGGACGCATTGGGGGGCAAAAACCAGTCAGCTGAGATCACAGAGAAAGAGATGTTAATGGAAAAGATCACACACAACAAAACCAAACAAAATGAAGCAGTTAAAGACAGTGATTATATAGATCTGAACAGACTGTTGACTATGTGCAATTGCAATTATCTTGCAGTCTCCTGGGACCTTGCTCAGGGAATCATTACTACAAAACTAAGAAGATTGTTCTCAGCTGCAGAACATATTGATTTTGCTGTTCCCCGGCATCTTGCAAAGCAACTGACCATGTCATTTAAGTGTTCGTTAACCAAACACATCAATAAACATAAAACTTTCAAAAAGGCAAAAATAACTTCATAAATAATTATAAAGGAGTGAATTATTACCTAGGAGCAAGTGTAATTGATGTCATTATAAATAAACCACAAAATATATCCTGTACTAACCTTAAAAATATATGAAGACATCCATCTACCTTGTTAAAAAATGATAGTTTATCTTGCCAGGAGGACAGCTTTCATAGCTGCCTGAGTGGAAGAGGTGTGTGCAGAAAAGAGATTGCACTGTAAATATATTTTATTTACTTTATTTTTCCTTTTTTCCGTCACCCTTTTTATGTGAATTCAAAGCTTATAAAGAGAGAGACACAGATAACATTTATTACAGCCAAGCTGCAGGGAGGGCAAGAAGAGTTTCTCTGTATGGTTCACATCAACCTTGACCTGTGGTGTTCCAAGTATTGTATTCCTTAACCTTTGAAGAGCAGCTGTCAGTAACAACAGGCTTCCCCCCCCCCCCAAGGACTGCAGGTACAAGCAAATTTTTTTTGAATGTGTGATGTGAGGTAATCAGTAATGGTAAAGCACTCACATCCTCTGTTCTCCAGTATTGCCTCTTCACCCGTAACTGCATTTAACACCAACGAGATATTAATGCAGAAAGAAATGAGACCCTTGGCTCTGTGTTGACTGATGGCCCAACAGATCTCTTAATCAGGCATCCCTTCTCCAAATACTGAGACACAGACAAACCCACAGGGTGGGTCAAATGGATAAAGAAGAAAGCTTTAGATTTTTGCTGACTAGTAAGTGGAAGGGACAGACGAGCCCATACAGTAATGGTGGTCTTTTACTTGTATTTCATATATGAAAGAAAACAGTTGAATACTTTCTTTGTATGTGCTCTCATTTAAATAAGCACAAATCTGGGGCTAACCAACTCCTGGAGAAGTCAATCAAAGACTATCACTTGGATGTGAGATATGGCTTACATATTCCTTTGGAGGAGATCCTTTAATAAAAAACCTGGAAACGTCTACATTTTGCTAGCTGAAGCTGATGGCAGAGTGTCTCCATCCCCCTTCCCCTGGATCCTGCATGGATATTTGCAGCAACATGCTCTCCACCAGCCTCCTGGATTTGGGGAAGCTGTTTATAAATAATACATAAACTAGAGCTGGGACCTCACATTGTAGAATTTTGTGGAAGCTGTATCTAGTTGGCTGGTGAATCATGTTTTCTGTTTTAAAAGTCTCAGCAAAGAATCTGAAGGAAAACTGGTTTTGTTTTAATTTGGTATATGTCCAGAGATATGTTTCTTTCCTGATCAGATTAACTTGAATGCTTACACATGATGAGAGATTTTGGACTCAAAATGGGCTGCTTGTTGTTTTGACTTCCCAGCAGTTGTTGCTGTCAGTTATTCATGTTTTTTTTCTCTCCTGCCTTGCACCACCCTGGCTTCTGTGGGGATTTTTTTCTTTTTGCAACTGCACTTTCACAGACAGTTTTGAGACTCCTGTTCATACAATATAACCTGAATTTGTTCCAAGTACGTTTTTTCACCCTGGTTCAAGAGTAAAGCTAATGTCAATATATCAGACTTTCTCATTGGGATTTCAGAAGTCTTTGCTTCTAAACATCTTCCATAAATTTGGAGCCCAAATTTTCTGTCAGTTTTGGGCGAGCTTAGGAGTCACTGCATTGGAGAGATGGGAATATGAAAAAACAGCAGTGAAGGCAGAGTGAGGGACTAGTACAAAAAGTCACATGAAAACATTCCCATTGTAATTCCATGAGACTTAATACATCGGTCTGGGCAAAGTGATATATTTGGAGATGTCCAAGAAATGTTTGTCATCTAGCTTATTAGTTTTATTTTCTTTTCCCACTCAGACTCTGTTTATTAATTTACACTATTCATAAAATATTTTTTTCAAACATTTCTCAGAGCATCTGGATTATTTTGGTTTTGACAAAAAAAAAAAATCAGTCATGGTATTCAAGCAGGACATAATTATTGGCAAGGGAAGACTGGATATGATCTGAGCAATATGGCCTAGTAGAAGGTATCCTGCCCATGGAAGGGGGTTTGGAACTGGATGAGCTTTTCAGGTCCTTTTCAACCTAAACCATCCCATGACTCCATATTAATGGGGAGCAGAGGAGAAAGGAAGAAGGTGGAGTATTGTAGAAAGAGAATGGGAAAAGAGAAATAAATAAAAAACAGAGGGAGAGCAACACTAGGAAAAGTTGGTGAGCTGCTTATTGAAAAGAGACTTTATTTTATCTTATGGTCTTATGAAAAAGAAGGAATATCACAAGCTGTCTTCGCAAAGTTAACCCTGCCTATGTGCTTGTATCCTGATTGTTTCCATGTCTGACGCTGGGTTTCCAGATAATGCTCACTACTCAGCCTAGTGACATTTCCTGAGGAGCAGCAGTGTTAAAAAAAATGTAGATAACAGTAATAGCAAGAATAATGCTAACAACAATAACAACAATGACAACAACCTGGCATGACCTGGTGGGACACCTGCTTATCTCAGACATGTAAATTTTTCTTTGGTTGTGCCTTTTCTGTTTCCATAGACTGTCCTGTAATTCAGATTACCACTGTGCCTTATTTTTAGATAGCTAATTTTAAGTGTCTGCAGTCAAAACTACTCCAAAGGATGTGTTCTTTTCACAGAGATCACAACTTTGACAAGCTTTAAGTTTTCACTGCATGGCACCATATAGCTTAATTAATTAATAGTGTTGGCTGATGCACAGTCTCAGGGGTCTCACTTCTCCTGGATTTTCCTTTTTGTAACAAAAAGTAATTTCAGGATATGTGCAATCTACAAAAGAGAGGAGGGGATGGAGCACAGATGTCAAAATGTAAATTCCATTATTTAAAAAAAAAAAAGAAATAATCTGATGATTTGACTGATGTTATCAGCTGACATGAAATAAAAGACATGGCAAGATTGCAACTAACTTAAAACAGGAAAAAAGGGTTAGGAACTGGTGGTACAGGAAAGCAAATATAGAAATGAATATTTTCATATTACAAGCCTGAAGTTAAGCAGTACATTGTGCCATTGAAAAAATAGGGAGTTGACTTGGATGTGAAGAGCTTTAGTTTTGAATTTGGAGATTTTTCCTTTGCTTTTCTAGACTATCCAGCACTCCCTCCAGCTCCCACATTTCTGGCATTGTGTCCATAACCCTGGTTGGAGGAGCTTATCTCAACCTCTCCACTGGGGAATGGAAACAGAACATATAGTGCAAGTTCCTTGGCTCATCATCCACTCTGACAACAACCACAGCAACAACAAGAAGCTGGACTTATTTTTACTACTTGGCAGTGAGTGGAACAGCTTTGGGAAGAAAAGGTTTCTGAAATTACATTTTAATTAAAATTTAATGGTACATTAAAACACCTATTTTCAGTTAAGCTGAGGCATGCATAGGAGCAACATTTTCTCGTGGAAAAATACAGAATGCAACAAGCTGAAACTGAACCTGCAATTGAATCCATATCCAGAAAAAAACTGTTAGGAAAGCAGACCAACAGAGAGGGGAGGGCATCCTTTGAATTAGGAATCAGGGTTAATTTCTTCAGCTATCATGTCTTAGTAAATAAGCATAGATTTTCTTGCCTTCTGGTCAAGCAAAAAAACTTTATATCAGTTTTATGTCAATTTGTATTTTTTATATAATGATGGGAGATTCTGTATTGAGGAGTGTTAGTGTACTAATTATCTAACTCACAAGTTAGATATTTTTGATATTTTTGATGGACTGATTATCTAGATGTTGTGAATATTTCCCATGCTTTGGAATAATAAGGAAAAAAAAGGACCAAATTAACATTTATTGTGTTTGAAAAATAATTGTTATTCATCACTTCTTGCCATTAGCGCTGTGTTAATTATCTCTGCCTAGTTCATTTGCTCAGCTGCACCTAATGAAAATGGCAGTTTTTGGAAATAAAACTATATCTATTGAAGAGATTAAAATTATTGGAGGAAATCTGCAATTCATTTATTTGATTCTGCTGCCTGAAATTTCCTAAAAAATCTTTGTTAAGCTACAGATTTAAATTCTTCTTTTAGTCCAGATTTGCAGAACTTTAAATAAGAGCAAACTCCTATACACAGGTTTTCAGGAATTCTTTTATGTGGTGGAACATCTTGGTTCTGCACAATCCAGAAGTTGGCTGGTTCCTACATTCCTAATGATGACGTGCAGGAAGGAGTTCAGCATGTTGGCTGTTGATTTGTCAATAGCTTAATTCTCCATGACAACCTCCCCAGAGGAGTGAGAAAAGTCAATAGCACAAAGTTCACATCACCTTGGATAGCTGATGGGAGGCAAAACACAATAAAGGAGATACAGGCCATAAACTGTGATAGGCAATGATTAACCCATCAAAATAGAGAAATATAAATAAATATATTTTGTCATTAAAATGACAAAATACTGTGAGTCATTTGGCACTGATCTAATTAAATGTTCCAATGTAAATCACAGAGTTATATAATCTCAAAGCCAGGGGAAAAAGGTATTTGGCCTAACCAGTGATTTCTGAAGAGTCCCTATAATTATATTCCTCCACTTGACATCTTTGTCTTTTACCTGTAGTTCATTTTTGCAAATTTGGTCAGGGCAAGCTCAATCTAAACCCAGTCAGAGATAGAAGAGCTCTGACTAGTTTCTGTGTGGTTTTTTGGCACGGCCAAAAATGGATTGGTCGATCAATTTGGCAGAATGGATTTTTTCCAGTTGGAGAAAATGATTATTTTTTTTCTCGGAGTTTGTAATTAGGTCTCATTGTCATTTGATAACTTTATTTACTTCTTTATTTCTAATGGCATTTCTGGTGGCTGTTTTAAAAGGTTTGGTTTTGGGAGAAATTGAGAAGAGAGATATGGATTTCAGATGTATTTTACCCAGGCCCTGGGGCTCTGAAATTCCTTTCTTTAACAGGAAAATCAGTAATGACTTGTTTTTGCCAGAACTTCATTAGTAGTAATTTGGTTTTGTAACATAAAACCAGACTGGGTTGGTTCAGGTTTAGTTCCCTTTTTTACAGCATGCTCCAAGTCTGAAGATGAAATTACTTGGGCATTTAAAAAATTTCTGAATTTTGAAGCAAAAGTTAAAGTTTGTGAGCTTATTTCTTTTGAAGAAGTTCAAAAGATGTGGTGACATGGACTTTTTAGCTTCTGCTTCGCATTTGGATATTGTTATGCTTGCTGGTATGCACCTTCCTTCACTGATATTCCCTTACCTGTACTTGCTCTGGTGCATGAGGCTGCCATATTTACTCGCAGAAAGTTTAGCAGCTGATGAACAACAGTACAGATATTGATTCTTCTAGTTTCTTCATGGCAAGAGGCAACATTTTTGATTTTGCTGGTTTCATCATATGTATCCAGGCCAGATATTAGATACATGTGAAACAGGATCAAGAAGACTGATGACCAGCTCTTAAGGATGCTTTTTAGAATGTCCTGCTTTAATGCAGTTGGCCATATTGTCCACAGTGTGTGGTATAGTTTCACATGAGTTCATGTCACTATGTTGTTCTCAGCAATTTATTATTCATCTGCCATGTCTAAAATATTTATAGGCTGTAAGGTTTGTTTCTTCCCCAGCACCTGTAGTGTTTATGCCCAACAGTAACTTGGGCATCTGTCAGAGCAGACAGATTTGGTGGTTTTGGCTGCTGTTCCATCATCAGTGACCCAAAAGGCTCCGAAAGTGACCTAATTATGAAATGTTGCTGACCAATAGCACATTTACATCTTTTTCTTAACAGCATTGATTTTAGTGTAACTCTTTCACTTACTATCCTTCTGATCAATTAATAATGCCAGAAACTGCTATAATGAATGTCAGGTCCCCATCAAATAAACCTCTTTTATCCATTAGTAATTATTGGCTGTGGCCTTCATCAAAAGAGTGAGCTTGAAGTGAATGTTCAGATGATATTATTTGACTAATGTACCACTTGAACATAACCTCTTCTTCATTGTGCAGTATAGGCTGATAAGAGACTTTGTTCCTTTCTAGTGAAACATAATCTTGTTCATTAAAACCTGAGGTATTTAATCACAGCCTTTTCAATGAGGCCAGAGTTTCTTAAAGTAGAGGAAAGGACTGACATTGTCAGGGGCTGCTTCAAACCCTTCAACCCCTTGTCTTCTTTCTTCCTAGTTCAGTCTCCATACAAAATCCTTGCAGGTTTTTGTTTTGGGGTTTTTTTTGTTTGTTTGTTTGTTTTGTTTTGTTGTTGTTTTTATTCTTGTGGGTTTTTTTTGTTTTGTTTTGTTTTTTTTTGTTTTAGAGGTAGCTTTATGTTCAGTAAAGTTTCCCTTGTAGTACCTTCCTTGTCAGCTATAGTCACTCTTCCTGCTGCCTTTCTGGTGATGATGAGTTTCAGTCTGGTGATGATGAGTTTCAGTCTTGATAAGGCAGGTGAGTGTTTTGCAGGCAGCTGAAGAAAATCAGAAAAGTTCTGTTGTTCCATGCATGAACGTGGCTTAAGGCTCTCTTCACAGGCATCAAGTCTCTCACTGCTTCTGGCTGTGTAACAACAACTTCTCTGCCTGTGTAACAATTTTTATTTTAGAGTTAAGACTGTTACTGTTTGCTGGCAGATTAGGCTGTTGCTTTTACATTATGTTTAATGGAACAAGGTTGCCATTAAAAACATTGAGAAGGTGCAAGTATCTGCAAGTGGTCCCAAGCTTTATCTAATACTATACTTATTTTTATTTTGAAATTGCTGTTTTTCTTTGAAGTGGTCTGTTTTCACTGAAAGAATCTCACTTCTAGCTGCAAAGTTCTTGAATTCTCTCTGTCAGCTCTCCATTCTCCTCAATTTTTGGAATTTTTTTGTCCCTCTAATTGGGCTGGTTTCTACTTTGCAGTGATTCTGGAAAACATCCTGAAAGTCTTCAGGACTTGACTATGACTGTTTTCCAATGACTGCTTGTCTCTCCATCCCTACTGCTGTTTCTCGGTACAGATGTTTTTCCTATATCTAGTTGCAGATTAGGAATAGAAAACCTCTTTCTCTTGATACAATGAAGTTAAATATCTTCTAAAGCCTACTTCCCAAAGTGTACAAGCTTGATTAGCTTGAAATTGGATGAACTTAGGTCTTATGAGCTGATTCTGCTAGTTGATATTGGGAGGTAGAGCTTACTGTTCATGAGTTTATTTCTACTGGCTGTTATTCCTTTAGGAAATGCCACAGATCTCTCACATTACTTCTTACCCTGAGGATTACACACAGACAAAGACCTCTGCCTCTTTGTTGAATCTCACTTCCTTGAGAAGATTGCTACTAGTTTCTTATTTTGAGGTACTATTTTGAGATTTTCATTTTGCCTCCAACACCAGAGGAAAGGAAAAACTGGAGTGTGATTGTGGGCTCAAGCTTGCCCAAGCCCTTATGCTGTGGCTCAGCAAAACTCTTATAAATGGGCTGAACTTTAAATTAACTACAAGTAGGACAGTTTCCCATGCATCAATTCAGATGTCTGCTTTAGTGATATTGTTAAATGAGGACCTAGACATTATGATTTGCTTAGTGAGGGAAGGAAGATTGTATGTGCCGTGTACATTTGCCACCAATCAAGATGTATTGGAGAAGAGCTCCAGAAAAGAGGACCTTATGGTGAGTTAGAAATGAATTCCCAACCTTAAAATCACAATGACCAGCATCCAAACTCAATTTTTCTCCTTTTTCCAAACTGCCTGGCCAATGGCAAGACTAAAGGACTGTTAAAGACCGAAACCAGTAAAAATTTGTAGCAGTGGTTTCATGCAGCGGGCTGCTTGTGCTGTTGTGGTATCTAATTCCAACCCAGACAATTTTCTTCTCAGTAATGGATAAGAGTTGAGAAGCAGTGATTTAGGGCTAGTGGGAGGGACAGATGTAGGAGAGCAGCAGTTCTGGCTCTAACACTGTGCAGCTTGTTGTCTAAGATTAACGACTGTGGACTACTTTCTATTTTTCTCTCTCTACAACTGTGAGCAGTCACCTCCAAGATCAGCTCACTGCTGGCTAGCCAGCAAATAGATAATAAGATCCCTGTGTTAAATATGCACAGCTGCATGTCTGACATTGCTGATCCATCTGCACTCCCAGATACCCAGGGCCAGCTGCCTTGCTGGGGTGAAGGAGGAAGGGATCCTTTAAAGACAGAAAGCTTGCAGTATAATCTCAGCCCTTGTAGTTGCTCTGGATTCCTGGAGTCTCTCTCCCCTCCCCATCCTTTATAGCTGCAAAGGTTTGAAAGCATCAGACACTTTTCACTTTACCATTTAAAAAGTGAGCTGGATTGTCAGCTGGGTTTTCCCTGAGTTCCTGCAGTGCTAATTTTCACTTCCTCAAGGTGGTTATTCAGAGGATCTTGGTCAGTCAAATGAGTCACCATACTTTCCTACAACCCTCTTTTGTTGCCTGACACTTTCATTCAGTAAGAAAATGAAGCAGTGATTACCTTTACTTCCTTCTGTCTCTATCTCCTGCTCTCCATCCTCTTCCCCTCCAAGTAGTTTTGCTTCTGGCACACTCTTTGGCATCTCTGAGAGAAGAAAAACAGTATATTCATAACATTCTGTGTACTGATGCCTGAACTGGCCTTAGGGGTCTGACAGCAGCTCAATGAAGGAAGTGGCATCAACTCTTGCCAAGAGTTTCAAAACCAGGAGCCTTCAGCATTGCTCCTGTTCCATGGTCAGGCACTGGAGTCAGTGTGGGTGTTCTTATCTATGCATTTTTTTGAAAATAAAGATTCCTTGATAATGGTGCCAAGGTAGAGATTAATTGTGTCTTCATGTGTTTCTGTCACCTGCCTCCTACACCCTGGGGACACAAATTTTGGCCATCAAGGGCGAAAGAGAGAAAATGGGGGAAGGAGATCTGTATGGAAGCCAGTGACTGTACCAAGGAGTGTTTTGAGCCAGTGCTCAGGTAAACACAGCTCTGAGGCTGCTGTTTTTGTGTGAACCAGCTCATAGCTGGCCATGCTGGATGACAAGAAGAACACACTGATGTCTATATTCAGAAGGCCATGTAGAAGATGGGTTCCCAGCAAAGTGTCCTTCAGGAACTTTGCTCGAGGAGGAAACAGGACCTGGAATAAAATACATTGCTATCTGTCTACATGGACTCTTATTTGGTCTCATCCTTAATATTTTACGTGCAGCTGAAGCTGTGTGACATACTTGTAAAGGAGGAATGTCATCACTGTTCTACTGACAGGCGTAAAAATCCTTTAAACCTCAATTTTATTATGTAAACTTCCTTGCCACTGGTGTTCTGTCAGTACTCTAGTGGGAGGGCTTTCCTCCCCAGGTATAACAGTGCAAATGTTATGGTTATGGCACTAAGTTCAACTTGGTCACATTCTGTCACATAAATATACATCAAGTTTAATCAAATACAGGTTTTACCCTGTTGGAAAAGCCCATTGAGAAGCAGTTGTTTGAGTTTCACAATATAACCCAGTGTATAAAGATAGCCAGTTCCTCTAAAGACTTGTTCCTGGGAAAATGTGAAGTGTAAGTGAAGTGCAAAGTGCAAGTAAAGACCAGTAATTTGGCTAAAACTAATAGATGACCTATATCCTTGGATTTTATATGCCTGTATTTCCAGTACTCCACCTTTTTGTTTTTTTCCTTCCCCTTTGTTTTTGTGGTGAGAAACAGTAAAGGAATACCCAGAATCTGTGAGGGAGCCCTTCCAGAACAGCATATTACAGACAGTCACTGTCTGGGAAAAAAGGAAGTGATAATACTTTGGAACATAACGACGTTTTGTATATAAAATAATGGAATTCGCAAAAGTTTCATACAAGAGCATATGCTTGGTTGTTGCTAACTGAATTTGAGAATTAATCCCCTCCTCCCAGTCCATCCTGTGTTTTAAAGTGTGAAAACATTAGCAGTATCTAAACCCCAAATGGTACAGAAAAGTTAGGCAGAATAAGCTAAAATTAATATAAACAATTGATAGAGGAGAAGATATGTTTCTCACAGTCTTTTGGAGAATTGGTTTTGCTGTGACTACAGATAGGATACTGCCCCAAAATATAACAAAAATAGCAAACTCAATAACCCCTTTTGTGCTTGAAATATTGTGGTATCTGTTTTAAGCAGGACATTTCCCTTGTTAATAGAGACAGCCAAATAATGTATCAAATATACTTTGAAGGATGTATCATGATTGTTAATATTTTTCTTCGTGCTTTTCAATGCATTTTGTTAGCTAAGTGCTTGTTCCACACTTCAGCCTGGTTTAAAAAGGGCATAAGCATATGAACTCCTGATAGGGATCTCTATAAGTGAGACTGGAGCCAAGGCAGTATCTAACATGAGTTTGAACCAAACTTTGGCATCTATATGGTATTTTTTATATCTATATGATATTTTTTCCTTGTTAAAACCCTTTGGAAAAGTACCACCCTCTTGTGAGCAGAACAAGACCCTGGATGCAAATGGATTTGAAGATATTTAGGACTACATTTCTAAAGAAGACTTGATGAAATGATAGGCATCTCAAATCCTTACACTTATTTATCCCAGTAAATTACCTTTTGCAATCACCTGCATATACATCTCACTTTTTACATTTAAAAGGTGTCCTTTAATCCCAGGTACCTCTTTGGTACATTTTGATTAAATAGTTGGAAGAATAAGGGGGTCCTAACTAGAATAAATCACCAAAATGGAAAAAGCCATGACACTTCATTGGTTGTAAAGGTGGTTTAAGGTGATTTGGGCTACAGAAGTGGGTACTGTGGTTAACTGCCCAAAGCTGGGTGGACCTGTGACCTTTTCTGAGGGACTTTGAACTCTGGTCTGCCTGGTTCCCATTACATGTTCACATTGCCTAGCAACTCAATCAGATCTAAGAGCCTTTCTTAGATAGGAATGTTTGGCCTCTGCTTGCACAAGTCAGTGGGAGACACAGTTCAGAATGGAAACCACAATTGTTGTAATTTTATGTATCAAGATTTGTCATCTATCTATATACACAAGGTACTGAAGAGTGTTTACATAAATTATGTTGTTGAAACCAAACAGGGATAAGTAGATATCTAGTGGGTTATCTGACAGCATAACCCAGAGCTGATTTATGCCTGCAGTCATTCTAATGGAATTTGCTGTTGTTTGGAGGCCAGAAATGTTGGAGACTTTTTTTTTTTGACTTCTTTAAATTTTAGGCTAAGTCCCCCATAACCAGTGCATTTCTTCATTCCCAATGGAAAAGGATTAACTTCCCCCTTCTTTACCAGAATTTCCATTAAGATAAAGATGAAGAGGCTATAAGGTGTCTCAGCCTTCAGTGTTAAGGAAAATGGAAGCACCAGAAACAGGAAAATACCTTTCAGAGTTATGAAACCATAAAATGTTTACAAAACCGGAGAACCTCTGAAAGTAGTCTGATATGGGGGTTTTGTTAAATAAATTTAACAAATTGAATCAGCCAAGATTCATCCAAACAGTTACAGGGTGAACAAGGCAAGTTGCAAATGCAAAAGTGCAATTATCCACCAGAAATTTTTGCTTGTCTGTGGTACTCCTTCTCCTAAGACTTTCAGAGATGTTCTAAAATCCAAATAGCAAATGTATCTGCATCCTTTGCAAACCCAGAAGCGAGATTTCACTACAGCTCTAAATTTTGCCCTTTTTGGCAGATTTACTCTTCTTTGCTGGACCCACTACCTGAAATCCAGGGCCAGACTGTGTGCTTGCTTCAGTCTGTCTAGATCTAAAATAGTATCTTTTGACACAGTGAAGTTTTAATGGGATAAAAGAAATTTAAATCTGGCCTTAAAAGCATCACATTCTGGAAAGCTATGAGAAAGGTTAAATCTACATTTTGATATGCCAGTGTACCACATAAAAAACCATATTCTCAATGTATTTCTATAGGGCCTGAAATTCTCATCAGGGTTCTTGTCCAGTTTTATAGGCTTGTGAAGGCAGATCATAAAAATTCGAAATTAGTGGGCTAGCTCAGAAGTAGTTGGCTGCATGTTTGAAATTTATTTTAAGAAGTGTGTCCCATCATTGGTAATGACAAAATCAGCTGTGTGTATATTGGTACATAAAGGAAAAGGTCCATCTCAAGGAAAAATGCTTTGGGCTCTTTTCTCCTTCATGCATTTATAAAAATTGTTCCCACACACCAAGATGAATTCTCCTATATGTTTAGAGCACTAAAAAAAAATAAAAAATTAATAAAGACGGCCACTAAGCCACTAAATCTAACAAGTTGATGAAACTGATGATTAAGTAGAGTAAATCCTGCCTGCTGTCTGCTTTTTGGGAGAAAAATCTACTTTTGAGTCTTCTCTAATGAATGATGACATTTTGCATTCAAGGAGCAAATGTGACTTTTCCTGCTGGCCATCACTCTCTTGCTTTCTCTTTCTTCTCTTTGGGTACCTATAACACAACCTCACTAAGGAGGAAAACAATCTTAAATTAATTGCAAAAGAAGTGTTGTAACTGTATGATATAGTCATGAATTAAAAGCCAAAATAATATAGAGAACTGAATAGTGGAGTCAGTTCCTTGGAGCTGCAGCTGTGCAGGGAGGAAAACTGCAAACCCAGGAGAAGCAGCTTTTTTTTTGTTTGTTTTCCAGATTTTTCCCTGGTAATCTTCTGAACCAAATGTCTGCAGGTAGAATGGTTTGAATGAAATGGAAATCTTGCTGAGTATGCAGACAGAACAGGGCCAGGGAGAAGATTTTCAACCTCTCTGAGTCTTCTTGCAGGACTGATGATCACAGGGTTTCAGTATCTTCTCTCCTTTTCTTTCCCTTGTGAGGTGCCACTTTGACTTTGGTGACAGAGACAGCTGTGCAGGGCTTGGAGAAGGATCCTGAGTCAGGATGGAGAGCAAAAGTTGTGTCCTCCTTCCATCCCCTCCTTCCATCCGGCTTTCCACCAGGGATCTGGGTAGATTTGAAGCAATGCCTTCACATACTGATAGGAGATGCATTTGCATATTTGGTTTTAATGGGAGACAGAGGCTCTGGGACTTCACACCTTCACTAAAATGCCAGAGTTGTCACTGCTTCTAAAGTGGGAATGCCAAAATAAAAAGTGACATATTTTAATTATGAAGTGGGGTGGAAGTGGGAAGGAGGGAATAGAAAGCAATCCAACAAGCCAAGATTTAGGGTGACATCATTTTCTATATAATTGCAATGCCAGTAGACACTCAATAAACATATCAGCATTGTTAAAATGATTTATGACCCACATAGTTGAATATAAAATATTATCAATACATGTGTCGTCATTGATCTTTCCTGGGGCTAGTAGTTGAAGGATGGAAGAGGGAGGTGATTTTAACAAACAATCCTTGACAGGAATCCAAAGGAAACAATGTGCAGGGACAGACAGCTGACAAATTCAGTACAGGGCCATTAAAACATGTGATGAATTTGCTGGGAAAGTATATATTTGTGGAAGAGGTGAGCTCATATCTATCATAAATTTGTCAGCTGTGACACAGTGTTCGCAGGCCTGGCATGAATAATGCCTAGCTATTTACAGGCTTTGTCTGGCAAAAGCTCTATCACTCACTTCAGGGTTATTTACAAAGAAAACTGTGTATCAGTTGCAAGGACATGACTTTGCCACTAAAAGATAACAGAACAAGTCAGTGGCCTCTCCGTGCAAGATGAGTCTTCTCCAGAGAAGCTCTAGGCTGGAATGAATCAGATGGACTGCAGGAGGACCTCCTGGCAGAGTGCCTGGCATAGGCTGCAACAGTACATTTATCCACACTGATTAGATTAGAATTATTAATAGGGGTCTATGGAGTGGAGCAAAGGGTCATTTGGAGTTTAATTCTGTTCTCAGATAACTTCATTTCAGCTGATGGGATTGTTATTGTTGCAGTTTTATATGTTTATAGGAAACAATATACTCAATAATGAAGTCATGCATCCTTCTGCAAGATCAGGAGAGCTATTGTGTAGCTGGAGTGAAGTCTTCACAATTGTGTTAATTAAGTAATAGTGATTTGACTTTGTCTCCTCATAAAATGCATTTAAGAAGTGACTAAAAGCTGCTGAGAAAGTGTTCCCTCAATAGAAATATATAGCAAAACAAGCAAGAAATGAAAGCAGCCTTGGATTAAATAGAATTGCTGATGCAATGCTTTTACTTAAGACAGACAACAACTTGGTCTGGATTTTCAGCTTCCTGCTATGTTAATATAAATGGGTCTCAATTTAGTATTGAGTATATATGTTGTTTTTTTTCTTGATAGAAGTGGAAGGCATGACATATAGATACCACTATCTATAATATAGTATATTTTATATATAGTATTATTGTATATGTACATAATTCTATATATTCTATAATATAGTGTATTCTGTGATATTTGTGGCATGTTTACATTTACCAGTTGTTTGTTTCAAGCTTCAAACCATGAAGTTTGAGATTGTGTCCAACATCTACACAGTAGGCACCCAAAGTTAGACATTGAAATCTGCATTTGAGATGATAGATTGAAATGGGCTGGTGATGTCCAGGGCAGAATTTGGAAGTGTTAACGAGCAGTGCCAATTAAGCTACTTTCTGAAGAAAATCTAGACAAAAATCTATATCAAACTGAACAAACCAAAAATATTGCCTGTGTTCTTTTCTGAAATGCTGTTGTTCGGATTTCATACAGCATGTCATGGTGTTCTAATAACTTAGTTGTGGTTTTGTGACTGGGTGCATTATCTTCAAGGCCTTAAGCGTGTTGATAAAATTTTTCTGAGAAGTTTAATTTTGCCTATTATTCAGTGGCAGGGAGCCAGCTTCTTGCATGGTGTAAATAGGACTCTTTCCATCCTCTTCAGTGGGACTATAGCGACATACACTATTTGAAATCAAATTAATCAGTAAGCATGGAATGTGAAAAAGCAGCATATTAATGTTTCAGGATAGGATTTCAAATGCAAGTGAAGGAAGTCTCTCATTCATGACGCCAAGATATGACCGTAGAATAAATAATAAATGCTGACAATGCAAAAGACTTCCTTAGCTTTCTAAAGGTAGTATTCTCAGTTAAAAAGAATGGTAATCCTACCTTTTTCAGCCAGAAGGTTGCAGCTAGATGGTCATTGAGTAGATGCTTAACAGGATGGCAATTAATGAGGAGAAAGAAAGTTACAGCATTTCCAAAATGGCCACGGGCTTGTGCAGTAAAGGATTTTTAAAACACAGGTGTTTATCTCACAGGCTTTGCAAGCATGTCTGACAACCCCATTGGTATGACAAACTGTAAGTGCTCCAAAGGAGCTATCATGGTCAATTGTGTCAGTGATATGTTGGCTTCAAGTGATTTAGTGTGTGTGGTATATGAAATAACTCAAAGGAGTTGATATGGCCTGTTGATCAACTCTATTCTGAAAGAACCCCCTGGAAGCAGCAAGACCTATTGCTCAAAGTCAATCTAGATATGGCATGTTTAATATCCAGCATGGTTAAAGCAGCACTATGTTCTTGTATTTTTAAGTGGGTGAAAAAAAATATTAGGGGCTGGCTTGAACACTTTATCCATTTTGACTTTAGTTTATTGTGTTACAAATAGCAAATTAGTGATTTCCACCCAGGGGATGGAAAATGAAGCAAATACACCTGCCATCATGCTTCTCCTACTTTGTCTCTTGCTCCATAGAAAAGTGTGCTGGTTCAGAAAAGAAAGAAGCAGCTATTAAAGATTAACCATATTTGAAGGGAATCTAGTTCTCTATAGGCCTGGTGTTTTCACTGGTGGAGGAGTGTTCTGAGCATTTGGGAACTTCTGTTGTGAGGACTTGGGCCATCCACTCACTCTGGGAGTGAACAGACTGGAGATCTGGTTTGGCCCTGTCCTGAGTCTGCTGGGAGAGTTTTGACAACTCTGGTACCCATTTGAATTTTGGCCATTCTATCTGTGTGTCCAAGGATTCATGCCTTTTTCTGGCTGTGTGTCCCATGACTTCAGGAATTTGCCAGCCAGCATCAAGATTATTTTAATGAAAAACAAAGTTTGGTCTCCACTACAGGAGCCCCAACTCCAGCCCTGTTGATTACCATTGAATCCATCAGAAGTCAGAGGGAATACAACTTTACCAACAGTTTAAAGCCCATAAAAACATAAAACAAATAATCTTTCGTCAATGAACTTTACGTCAGTTTCAGAAAGGTGTAATACTGCATATTGACTTGGTAGGAAAAATCTTCCTGTGCTGGCCTGGAAACTTTGCTTATGCCTCGTTTTTATTGGACTTTATATCCAGCCAGCTGTTCCACTGAGTTTCTTTTTTTTTTTTTTTTTTTTTTTCCTGAGGATCTCATTGGTTGTGTTTTGCTAGATTTTATTTGGGCCTTTATATTTAGGAAGGTAATGGTAATAGAGCAGCAGACTAGGAAGTTTTGAGGTAGAATTTAAGGTGTTTTATCAGCTTTGGAAAGATCAGTGTGCCAGGCTGCAGATCCCAAGGCTCTTGTGTGAAGCCTGGTGCCTTGATTCTTGCATTGCATGAAGGGAACTAAATTGCACAGGACGGAACATTTAGCTTGGAAAAGGGACATAAAGTCACCTCCTGAGCCGAGTGCTGTATCTGTGGGGGCTGGTGGGCTCTGTGGAGGTTTGCAAGCACCTGATAGACACTTTGAGAGATGTAGGAGGGGAGAAGTGGATGTGGGCTGGCTGGGTTTGCCTCTAGCACATGCCAGTCATGGACATGGGGAGCTCGTGGAGCTGTTGGTGTGGCTCGGGTGGCATGAGCAGGAGCCAGAGGAGGGCAGAGGGGGCTGGGGCTAACAGGCCTGCCTACTCACACTCACCCTGGGTCAGATACCTGGGCCTGGATGCCATGCTGGCAGCTCACAAGGCAGGCCTGCATTCTGAAACCTGCTCGGTGCTGTGGCTTTTGGGGTTTTTTTTACTAAATATAATTTGACGATAAAGAAAGAAAACCCTTAAAAGCTCCAAAGTGTCCAGAAGGATTAATTTCTCTGACAAGTAACTTTAAAAACATGTATTCAATTGAGTCCATATGTCTGCTTTCAGACAATTTCTACCGAAAATGCCTCCACAAGTAGAGGCATTGCTGTAAATAATTAAATTTCAAACGCTACAACTCCTAGTCATTTTGAATATGGTTCTGGACTTGGAATAACAGACATAAAAACTGGCTGTTCTAATACAGAAAAAGGAATTGTAAGGCCATCAGCAAAATCCAACCCAGGAAATGCTGCCAACTTAAGACAAAGTAAACTGAGAGCCATAAATCAAACTGAAACACATATTTTTATTGTGGACCAAACAATACAGGGACTAATATTTCCACAGGCAAGGCACAAAGGTCCTTTTACTATCAAAACCAAAAGCTTTTAAAGCTTCAAAAGGAGATGCAGGAAAAGAGGCAAATAATAAGTGACAGGCAGAGCTGGTCTGACGGGGGTTAAGCAGGTTGTGTTACAGGGGTCTTGAATGATTCACAAATGTCAGCTTGCCCTCCCAGCATCACTGCTGACCATGTCATCCCAAGCTGCTAACACTTGCAGCATTTTGGGACAGGTGAGCTAAAACAGCTTAACAAGTCACCTCCCTTCAGCTGAGCATCTCTGTGCTCACTGGCAGCTGCCTCTGTTGCAGTGGATGCAAAATACATCCACTGGTATTTCTTCTGCTGAAGATGCCAAAATCAACATTCTGATAAGAAAACCAACAGTTTGAGCTTGCAGTGGGGACTGCTGGCAGGGCCAGCTCAGCTGACAGGAGGTACCTCCTTGAGCTCTTCTGGCTGGGTCACAGTCCGCTGTGAGCTTGTGCCCAGGCTGTCACTGTGAGGCCTCATTCTGCAGCCACTGTAAAAGCAAGCATGTGACTGAACTAAGTGGATGCAGTTTGATTTGGCTTTTAACTTAATTTTACTCTGTTACTCAGTGTGTCAATTCTTCTGAGATCTTGTACAGGGAGGAAATATCTCTTGACTACTACAGAACCTGAGTTTTCCCAGCTAAAGGCAGGAAGTTTTTCAGAAAGGAGAAAGTAAGTTCCTAGCTGCTATCCTCTTCTGTGTGGAAGAAATGCAGGGAGGCACTACAGGGTGTTCCATCCACATCTGAGTAGACTAAACACCTTGTCATCCTTTTGAAATGTACAGGGTCCACAGTGAGCAGTGAGGGTCCTTCATCAGGGTACTGTAGTCTTAACAGTTCTCTTTGCACCCCAGTTTTCTGGCCTGTGGCTGCCTTTCCTGTGCCTTGTCTCCGTAGGGCTCATCCTCACAGTCCTGTGGGTGACTTTTGGCCCACACAGGAAGATAAGAATTAAGATTGAAAGGAACTTCCAAAGTCATCAAGTCCTGTCCCCTGCTGTTCGAGGCGACCACATCATATGATATCTTTCAAACACTTGTCTAGTTCCATCTTGAAACCATTTAGGTTTCTTGCCCTCACTACTCCTACTGAGAGGCTGTCTTTCTTCTCATGATTATAAACCTTCTTCTAATTTCCAGCCTTAATATGTCCAGGGCAGTTTGGGCTGTGTTTAATAGATACAGAGAAAATAAATTAGTCATCAACTTGCTTTAATTTATGTGCATCAAGCTTTTGATACATGTCTAGGGCCCTACTGCTTCTGTATGTACTTTTTGCTCATGGGAAGACGTCTGGGTGAGGGGAAAGTGGGACAGCCCTGATGGATGCCTGCTGCATACTACAGTTTGGGGTGGAGAGGGTGACCTGGGCACTAAAGGAGCAAGCAGGGGGCAAGGAGACAAACAGAGAAGGAAAGTGAGGAGTGGGAAACAAGAAGATAGCCGAGCTGGGGCAAAGGCCAGGAACAACATGTTAGGAGCAATGAGGCCTGCTAATGAGCAACAGAGAACTTGTGAAACAGAATGTAGGGCAAAAGGCACTTTTAAGAAAAATAGTGATGTAGGTAAAACATAAGCAAACAAATAGTATTTATGCAACAGGCAAGCAGATGAGAAGTAATCTAACATGAAAGAGGAGTATTTACAAAGAGTTTAGAGCAGGGAGAAAAAAAGAAATCAATTCAGCAATGCAAACCAAAAGGATTTCAAGCATGAGGGTGTCTGAATTGTGGAGGCACACTCCAGTTCTGCTCCACAAGCTGGCTGGAGATAAGCTCTTCTCTCAGCTGTAGATCTAAAAATTGAGAAATGAAGGCCTAGTCTTAATTTAAAAAAATTTTTAGAATGCAAAAATGTGTTTTCTGAGAATATTTTAACATTATTTCTGTGGAGAGCATGAACTTGAAGAGGCAATAAATGGTAAAAAAAAATTGTTTTCTGGTGTTGCTCAACAAAGCTCCTTGCTCTGCTGGTCTTTGAGAAGTGGATTGTTACTATGGAAAATACGAATACTAAAGGAGAAGCCATCCCCTTCATCAAAACAGGCTTCAAATAATGAAAAACTTTCTAACAAATCAGATAATTTTGAAAAAGAGTGGGGCTTTCCCCTATCCCCTAGCACCTTATGCCAGCATTACGTGTGGAAATGCATGGACGGCGTAAGAAAAATGTGGGGCAACAGAAATACAAGTAGGTGATAACACAGATCTTTGTACTGAGCCAGGATTAAAAGTCCTGCAAAGAGAAGTATTTACTTGTGGTTCATGCCAAGCACTAAATTCTAAGTTGTAGGGAGCCATGTTTGGTGGATGAGTGAGGGAGCTGTAAGATGACCTGTAATGCTGCCTTTTTGGCCACCGAGGATCTTGTATTGCAATGACTTTACACAGAGCAAACACTTGCACAGGGGCCTGCAAGCTCTACTGGGAAGGGATGGAGGCAGCATGGGAGATACAGACACCAGCCACATCTGAGCCTCTAAACGTTTTAGCATGTTCTTTGCTTTGAGAAGTCCTGGGGATGAGGCAGGTGCTTCTGCACAGCACATGTGTGGGAAGATTTGCAGGGTCAGGACTGCTGTGTGCATTCTGCATGTGGTGCTGATGTGATGTTCTGTCATGGGAATTCTGCCAGGGGCCAGGGAGAGGATGGCTCTATCTTTGTAGTTGCTGATATTGATTATAAGCAGTAAAGGGAAATGGAATTTCAGTTGTCGGTGTGTGATCCGATGGTGATAACATTGGCTGTCCTATCTATTCTCCTTCTTTCTTTAACATACAATGTAGAAGATTCTTTTTGCTTACTTCACCTGGAACTCAAGGGAAGGAATCTACCAATTCCTGTATTTCAAAACCATTCCTCTCAAGCTAAAGAGAATTAATATCTTTATGCCTTTTATATGAGCCTGGTGCTGCCAGCATGGTCTCAATCTGCAAATTAGCCAGAATTCATCCAAGAGCATTAGTCTTGCACTACTGTATTTTATTCAGAGGTCTTTAGGTTGTTTCTTTATTTTATTTTTTTTCTCCTTGGATGCACACATATAAAATGGATGTTTTCTGTCCTTTTAGGAAGAGAGCTAGTTTCCATCAGGCCAGTTAATGAACTGGATGGGATCTTTGGTATTTGCACCAGGGGTTCCCAGCTGATCAGTGAGCTGAGGGCATTGCCTGCATCTTAGTACAAGTCATCAGGTGACAAATTCATCAGAGTCTGCCAGCTGTTTAACTTCATTACAGTTTGTCATTATATCTGCCTCCTTTTTTTATTTCTATGTTTAATCACCTAATATCATTTTTTATCAGTTTGTCAGGGTGTTGGAGAGAGCAGCAAGGAATTAGTTTCACTTTATCATATTTCATATCTATTTTGGTAAAATATTATGGCAAGTTCGTGTCTCTCCTACTTTGAAACAATAAGATTCAAGTGAACTAATTAAGCTTTGAGTACCAAAGCATCTAATTTACTAATTAGATGCTTTACTAGTATTAACTCTTAGCTGTAAAACCAGAATAGGTGTCTACACTGCAAGATACTTTTCTGTGTGGTTTAAAATCCATAATGAACCAGGAATGGGCATCCAGACAGTTGCTCATAGATAGCACTTTCCCAGCTCAAAGAAGGCACTCGCTTTTGACTGAAGTGTGTTATCCCCAGTATGTAGAAGCTATCCCATACAATTAGAGAACCAGTTCCATAGGTACCCTCATCTGCAGTTTGATGAAGCATTGAACCAAGTCATTCTTCATGCCTTATAGCTTGGCCACAAAAGGGGAAACAACTTACTTTGTGCCATATATGTACTCAAGATGTGGAAATGTAATGCAGGCTTGGTGGAGATCTAAGAATTCGTTGACTCATACAAGATTTTCAGAGGGCAATTAATAGTGAGATTGGAAATTGAAATTCTAGCTATTCAACATTTGCTGTATGTGCCATGCCTGGTTTCAGATGCTGTAATTGCAGTAGAGGTACATTCTTGCATGGACATCAACCCAAAAATAGCTGCTGTTAAAAAAAATAGTTTAAAAAACCCGGTAGGCTTCTGAGGTATCCTTGCACCCAGATATACCGTAACGTTATGAATTTGGGCTGATGAAATGCAAGCAGTGGTGTTCATCTTTTGATTCAGCAAAAAGCTAGTTTGACACATATCAAGGTGATTCTAAACATTCATCACATCGCCTTGTTCAGGAAACTGCTTCACAATAGTGATCCAAATTTCACTGGAAATTGTGAATACACTGTATAAATTCACCCTTTGTGAATACACTGTATAAATCACACTTTCCCCAGCTCCTCCTCTGCCAGCTCTTCTGTCTACTGGCTGCATTCAGAAAATTACCTCTATCCCAGAAGGTCAGAACAAGTGCTCTCAGTGGTGAGATCCCCTTCTATGGAATCTCCAGTCAGATTCCCTGGGGGGCTGGAGCTCTGCTGATTGTTCTCCAAATTACTGCATCTTTCTAACAGGCTCTAGTGTCTCAGAAATCTACTCTATTCCTGACCTTCTCAGACCTCTCAGCTGGAAGTTTTCCACAATGCCATCAAACTACACAGTGTAACCTTTTAAAAATGTTGTTAATCTAGGTTAAAATCACAAATGCATTTTAGGTTTGATTTCTCTTTTAGAAATTCCAAATTATGCTGCATATTGGAAAGGCCTGCTTTGGCTCGGAGCCATTCTGATAGATGTCACATTGCTAAACAAGATGGGCTTAGAAATATGCCTCACTGTTTCCTTTTTTATTTCAAACAAATACAAGCAGTAGATTAACATTTGGCTGACCCTGGCAACAACTGCTAAATGTAATGTTTAGAACAACCTAACACTCTGATACTCTGTGGTCCTCCACAGTGGAATGTTGTTTTCAAACAGCTTTCCAAGCTGTATAAATTGTGGGCATTTCTACATCAGGAGCCAAAGGTACTGACCAGCAGATCTGATAGTCTCCAAACCATATGAGTAATAGGAGTTTTATCTTGACCTGGTTATGCAAGCAACAGCAAGGTGTTCCTGCAAGATGGCTATTTGCTTCAAATTGTCAATTAAAAATCATACTTTTGTATCTGTTATAAAGTTTGTGTGATACACTGCCCAGAAAATCTTTCACTAAACACACTCCAAAAAGTGTGTAAGCAAGTGATAGAGTCAAATACTGTGAGAGAAAATGAAATTTTCATATCTTGTAAATGAAATATACATTAGGGACTCTCTCCAGTGACCTCCCGACTCTGTCATTTTTGCATTGGATCTGAAGATCTAAATCATGCAGCCACAATGGCCTGTAATGTGTAAGTGGTGGGTACTGCCTTGCCATGGGCCTGTGACGGTGAACAAATGGAACCAGTTTTGGAGAGCTGCTATTGACAGTAAAATTCTAATTTTGCTCCAGCTCCCAGAACAGATGTACCTCAGAGTCCATAGACTGCAATACTTAACTGCAGCTACTCAGCTGTGACCTTCAGCCTCAGGCTCACTGCAATAAAATTTTCATGCAACCATATGGAAGAATATTTTAATAGAGATTTACTGTCAGTAACTGTCCCAAAGGAGCAAATAAGGAAGCTGTAACATATTGCGTACAGTAAATCAAGGGGACTTCAATGGAAAAATGAAACCTCCCTGAGGCAAGCATCTTTAAAATTACAGGCAACACTTTGTACAAATATGTGTACAAAGGACTAGTTATGCACTCAGTTAAGCAACGCAAAATGGTTTTGATTTTAAGATATATTTATTAGAATTTATTTATTGCATTTTGTACATGCTAATGGGGGAGGGGGCCATCTAGCTGGGTTCACTAGCAACTGCTGTGCAAGTTTGATTTCATCAGATGTGATGCAGAATGGGAAAAAGCAGAGGGAAGGAGAGGGAGTGCCGAGTTGATGAGTTCACACAGCAACTTGCATCTCCCAGCAAACACAATTGCAATGGTGCTCTCTCAGCCTCTTTGACAACATTGGAGGGTTTTAAAAGCAATTAACCTCTGCAATTGCTTGTGCCTGGTGGAAACAGCAGGGAATGAAGGGGAAAGTCCTGCTGGAGTGTTCAGAAACAACCAGGAAACACAAATGCCATAGCTGTGGAAGCATGTCAGAGCTGTTCCCTGCTGGCACTCCTCTGGGAACCCTTGTGCAGGCAGGCAGACTTGAGAAGCACGAATCAGTAGAGGCCTGTCTATTTGTAGGTCTTCAGGGAGTTCGTAATTCCCTTTATAGGGCTTCAATCTCTTACCCTTTCCTTTGACAGTACATTTTGGGGAATTTCTGCAAATGGATAAAGGAAAACAGGAATGTCAACTTCCCCTCTAGTCTCACACTGCACACATACATGTTTTGTTCCCCTAACAACCTAATAACATGACAAGGCAATAAATCAGGATCAAGTAGATTAAGTGCTGATGGAGGTAAGATCGAGTTATCCTTTGAAATGTTTAGTGCAGTCATGTAAAAACCAGCCTATCTGAAAACATACAGGTGTCTACTAAGTACACTGACTTAGAAAGTATGTGATGAAAAAAAAGGCATAGCAAAGCCCAGGGAAAAGAAATAGCCAAGTGACAGGAAACAAATCTGCCTTTTTGAAAGAAAAGTGGAGTATTGCATATGAGGGTCTCACCAAGCTAGAAAAATGAGGCAATTGTTAAATTTCATTAAAGTAAAAAAAAAAAAAAAAAAAAAAAAAAAAAGAGATTGTTATTCTTTTAAGTAAATCTTTGAGGGCAGAAGGCTTAAGGAGTGTCCTCTGCTTAGGAGGGCTGTGGTGATACAGATCTCAAGACTGGGGTGCATTAATGCTTATTGCTTTGAATGGATTGTATAAAGCTTATTGCTTTGAAGGAGAAGTAGCAGGGGTTTATCTCAATAAAAAACTGTGAAGAAAGGAGTTACAACCATGCCATAAACCTGTGCATTTGGTGAGTAGGAAAATATCACAGGAGAGAATGAGAAAAAACTAAAATATTCTCCATTTTTGCAAATAAACACACTGCATAAAAGGAGCTGCACTTCATCTCCCATTTTTCTTAGAGTGCTCTGTGAGACCCTGCATTTTTACTAATTAAATGGTGCAAAGTGACCCCTAAAGAGTAAAAAGCAGTTTTAAGTAGTCCTTTAAGTCTGGTCTCTGAAAGGCTGCTGTTGTATCAGTGACCTAATTCCAGAAGAACTTTATGATTTCCAACAGCTATTTCAAAGGAAGGACAGGTTTTAACTTTAGAACATCTCATGCTATTCTGGGTAGCAATTAGAGGTGTTTTAAAGGAGAAAAATAATCTTAAGAAGAAATACTTTTCATTTATAATTTTCAGCCATCTCTTTCTTTGTACTTTGCAAATCATTCATTTCTGTGCTCTAAAATAGGATGGGAAATCGTGGATGGCAGCTGTGTGATTCCCTCCTTTGCTCCTCACATGTGCCTTGTTATCTGCAAGAAGTCCTTAGCTGCCCTGAGTCTGGGCACTTCCATTTCACTGAAATCTTGCTGTGATGTGAAACAACAGCTACAGGCACATTTGAAAAGGTAGGCAGAAAGAAGCTTTTAACTACTTTAAGTTACATCTCTCACCAACAAAAATGTGCCACTATGTATTTGTTTTGATGTTTTTATAATTTTTTGGTGGGGGTTTTGTTACTCTCCCTAGTGCTGGATTCTGACATAAGGTTTTTTCCTTTTTGTTTCTATGTTCCTATTTCCATTTTGAAATGCCCTGTTCAAAGAATACCAAAATGAGAGTATTCTACAAGTTTTGTTTTGCTGAATGGCTGTTGACAGAGGCTTTTGAGGAGAGACAAATCACTGAGTCTCAGAGCATCAGAGAGATTGTCTCTTAGCTCGGTATCATTTAATCACCTGCAGGCATCTCAATTACCATAAGCAGAATTACTATCCCAATTAAGCAGCAATCCTTGCCACTTGGTGTCATTAGGCTTAATTTGGTTCCTTGGGAAGTGTCCTGATTAAACTGATTACCTGATTAAGTGGGTGTACTCTATATGATGGGCCTGATGCATCAGTGCTTTATGCCAGTTCTGCTTGTTGATTAAAGTGCTATTATGGCAGCATAGATATAGAGCAATGCCAAGGTGAATCTGGACCATTGGTTTTAGCAGTCAGTGTCCAAGCTTGCAAAACACTTTGTATTTTTAGCAGGAAGTCACTGAATACAAATTGCCCCTGGGTTTATAATTTTGTAGTTGGAAAAATAAATTTATAATTTTTGTTGTTGGAAAAAATAAAATTGTGGTGAAATTGGACAGTCATTTTGGTTTTTTTCTTCTAAAAACAAGAAAGTGAAATTTGCTCTCTGGAAAGGAGATGGCTGATGTGGTGGAAATAGTCTTCAGAAATGCAAAATAGGAACATTTTGAATTTAAAGAGAGTGAAAAAAAAAATAAAACCCAACCCCTTAACAGCTCAGATTGCTCCTATTTTGCCCTGGTTTTCCATGCTTGAAATATTGGTGTAGCATATCACCCCATTTCAACCCTGAGCTAGAAAACTGCTGTCTGAGAATACAGTCACAATTAATTTTTGAAATTCTTTTTTATCTCTGTTAGTGGTTCTTGGCTGTCTCTGGTCTAACATGGAATATCAGAATATTGGGAGCTTCATGCATCCACTGATTGACACCATCAAATTGAGTGATATCATAGGAGATGTTAATTAGGCCAAAAAAAAAAAATCACATATTTTCTGGCCCAGCCAGAAGTAAGAGAGAACAAAAGCAAAACTAGTAAACCAAAGTCTAGGAAAACTTTCTTTTTCGTTTCTACTGAAGGAATAAATCATGTGGGATACTGCTAATTGTTCCGTCTTTTGATATAATGACAGTACTCAAAATCTGCAGGTTAATCTTTGAGAAGTGACTCCATATCTAAATGATACCTGTAATAGCACTCAGCTGCCTCTGGAGACATTTGTTGTAGGAGTCTATACTGAGATGTGTCTGGACTTCTTTCACAGGTGGGGAAACAACAAAGGAACTTTTGGTGTCGACCCAACCTGGAATAGATGTCTACGTTAGGATGAGGTGCCCTGTAGGTATAAAGCGAGTCTCTTCAGCTCACTCAGAGGTTAATATTGGTGCTGTAGGCACCTGGACTTGGCAAGGTGAATCAAAACCCCACTTTTCAGTGAGGTGGTGCTACTGGGTTGCAGATGTGCCCACTACTTTCAGCAGAACATGTTGAGAAAATAATCTGCCCATCTGGCATGAGAAGGAGGGGTGGTAACTTGCCTTACTTTTATCTCTTGTCCCTTTCATCCGGAACATATTGCTGCAACTGGAGTTAATACAGCTATTGGCAATGATATGAACATATTCAATTTTTTCCTCCCATTAGGTTGTCTTGGTGGACAGGAAGCAATTTTCCCTCATGTCATGCCATTTATCTAAGGATAAAGGAGGAGGGATTGAAACCTGCATTAAACTGTCTTTGCTAAAAGAAATCAGTTTTCCAGCCATATCTGTTTGATCTGTCCAGCTGATGGAAGGGATACAGCACTAACTAAGCTGGCACTATATTTTCTGGACTGTTAGCCAGCTTGTTTTGGTGGTCCTGTACAGCTAAAGGGCAGAAAGAAGGCAGCTTGCCCAAAGGGCTAATCAGAGCAATACCCTAGTTTAGGTGCTTTGAAAGCCTAAATGTGATGGATATGGTAGCAGGGGAGGTTCTCCATTTAAAAGATTCTTAAAATAGCACAGAACTGTTGTAAAATCTGTGTCTTTCCTTCTTACCCATTCCTCCCTAAACAGTCCTGCATGAGGACTACTTAGGGAATGGAGAGGTTTCATTTGTTAGACTGTATCCAGGGAGCTTCCTTGTAGATGTCTAGCTGACTTTTCAGGTCAATCCAATCTGTACTGGGAAGTGGCTTTCCTAGGAAAAGAACCTTTTACTAGATATTTTATCTTGCATTTACAATAGCTTCTTCAAAGCAGATGTTCTAGCCCAGACCACATGAATTGAAAATGCTGGTTTGGACAGTAGTATCCAAAAATGCCTTTTGAAGTACATGAACCTGTGAGATAGAAGTGTGCATCATTAACCGAAATTTTAAATCTCCTTTTCCTTTGGAAAACTCAGTCTAGCTTTCCTTCCCATCAGGATGGTTAACAGTCTGAGCTGATGAAATGATTCTGAACCTTGTTTGTAAGCACTCATGGGTCAGATTGAAAATAGGGATCCCCATTATGAAATTGGGCTGATAGACAGCAGCTGGAGTATCTGGCCCTTTGTACCGGCATCTCCTACGTGTGTACATTCAGCTGTTGGGACCTGAGCATGTGCAGTGTGGTATTTTCTCTATCTTTGTATTCTGGCAAGAAACTATAGTGCCCTGAAAGGTTACAGATGTGCCTATAAAGTTTGCATGAATACTTGCTCAGCTGCATGCATCACAGCTACTTGAGCCTGACTCCTCCTTGGAGTCAAGTAAAGCAGGGATTTCTGTAGAGAGTGAACCTTTAAAATAAGAACATAAACACCCACTGCAGCATAGGATTCCCCAGGCTAGCTATGATTTGTGCTAGTAGGCCATATTCTGTAGCAAAAGATCCATATGGGAGTGTTTCCTGCTTGCATATCCAGCTGCCTTTGGCTGCTTAGGCTGAATGATTTTCAGAAGCATCATCATTCAGCACAAGCCTATAAGGAAGCTCAGCCTCCTGTAGATTTTGCTATGCATGCCTCAGCTTGGCTTTTGCTTAGTATTAGGCACAGACCCTTTATTTCTTGCTCCTGAAGATATGATCCCTTTCCACAGACGTCAGCAATGATACCCACATTTGCGTCAGTGTGGCATAGCTGGGATGGGCAGAAGTGCCCCTATGGCTGTTGCAATTGCATCTGCTCCCTGGGTTATGAGTGATCTGTTCCTTGTTCCCTGCATGTGCCACAAGTTCAAGGTCTGTTCTTTAGTTTTGACTGGCCAAACAGCCCATGAAGTGGGCTGTTTGAAGAAGTGACAAGAAGTCACTTCTTTGTGCCTGGATAAACACGGCACTTAGGATCAGGTATCTAGTTGGAATATTCATAGCAAATGTACTTAAAATGCTTTCTAAGACAGTTCTTCAGCACATCATTTGGGGTCACTCCCTCTGGAAACTCTTGCCAGCAAACTTCTTCACTGGAACACTGACAGGAAGAAAACACAGAAAAGGTGAAAACATAATTGAATCCAGTTCCTTTCAAAATGGAATGAATGAATGAATGAATGAATGAATGAATGAATGAATATTGCTGTCAAATATTTGCAGCAACCTCGCAGATGTCTGTCTTAGATTTTGGATGAACTTGGCTCAGAAGTACCTTTTTTTTCCCTAAGTTTTTGAACAACCCATAATAAATAAAGAATATTAAATTTCATACAGTCTTTCCTAGATGATGAAGAAAAAAGTGCACTGTATCCTACCAATAC
Source organism: Motacilla alba alba (assembly GCF_015832195.1). Lineage (NCBI taxonomy): Eukaryota > Metazoa > Chordata > Aves > Passeriformes > Motacillidae > Motacilla > Motacilla alba. The sequence goes on from NC_052018.1 coordinate 97,401,585, forward strand.
ATCATTGTCTCCAAGAAAGCTTTTGTACCTAAGAACTGGGAATGGACCTGGCTCTCCCAAATTGAGTAGTTCCCTGCATTTCTGGGGAACAAGTGTTAGATTTGTAACTGTGTATTCCTGCAGCTTTCAGTGAGACAACCAGGATGCTCTGTGCTCTGTCATGAATTTGTAAGATGAGATAAATCATCAGGTTGTGTCTTGAGAGATTTCCACAATTACAGACCTTGGAAACTTCATGAATGGAGATCATCTCCCAGAGCTCGTGTCTTGCTGAGGTCAGACACAGCTATTCTAATGAATTAAATGTGAACCTGATGTTAGCACTGATTTAATCTTGCTCATAAACTTCCAACTTGAGCCAAACCTCTCTACATGCAGATAGCAGAGATGACAGCTTGATGGATCTGAAACCTAAAGTGTTGTGTACAGTTGGGGTCGCTAAGTAGGATGAAGGATACGCAGAACCTTGGAAAGTCCTGTCAGGATGTATAAGCCCTTCACAGTTTTGTCAGATAAAGAGTAAAGATGGATTTATGTGTTATGATGAAGGGAACAAGTACCTTCCTACCAATGAATGCTAGTAAACTCTTACATTTTCTCCAATGGATTGCATGCCTGCAAAAGCCAAGGAGATTTAAAATTTATGGTTCTGCATGCCAGGGGCCATAACCTTCAGAGAGTACAAGCAGTTTTGGAAGATCCCTGAAAAAGAATGAGAATGAAAAAGGTTGAGCAGTTGGTTTGTTTTTACAGTTAAAGGAAAGGAAATGAAAGCCCTAACTCGATTTCTGCTTGTAAATTAATCTGTGCTAATTATTGCTATTCATGGAACAGTGTGCCCTCAAGGTCCCAAATGTGCAGAGACTTGTACAGCTATATTATGTAGCTATTGAACCCAGAACTGACAAACAACTGCCTATGAAGTTAAAGGTACATGTCATAGCAGGATTTGGTCAGGAGGAGGGGTTTGGAATCACTGTTATTTTAAGAGCCCAAACAAAACAAGGGTGGTGTAAAACATAAAATTAATTCTCTTTATTCAAACACAGTTTGTGATCAATTGCTTTCTTTGAGGCTCTCTAGCTAAGCCTTGTGCAGGAGGAAGTAGCAAGGAATCACAAGTGAATGACAAAATCAATCAAAGGCAGGGAAGAAAAACAGCCTCTTTGCTTTTGAGAAGTATCAGTAATGTTTCCTATGTGTTGGCTTCACCCACAGCCAGCTGTAATCAATAATATCTCTGCTTTGACTTCAGAGCACTTTGGGTGAAAGCCTGCTGCTGCACATGGTTGTTTTCCACTGTGAGTCTCTGAGCACAGCTGTACAAAATACTGGGCTGTGGTACAACAGTCCTGGGCCTTGTGCTGTGCATGGTGTCCTGCAATAGTCCCAGCCCAGGGCTGTGACTGGCACAGCTGTCTGGTCACGGTGTGCTGCTGCAGTTGCACCATCCTACAGGAACATGCCATGCCATTCCCCTTGCAACAGCTTGTGGCTCAAGGAGAAAATATACAGTGAAGGGTGTACTGGGTGCCTTCAACATCAGCTGCTTCTTAACAGCTCATGGGGGAGTTACTGTGAAGAAGTGAGTGCACGGCTTTACAGTGTGGTTTTGTCTAGCCAAACTAATTGGGAAGTGATTTGTTTCCTTCTTCTTTCTTAAAAAATTCCCTATCACCCCACCATGCACAAACACACATGAATGGTCATGACAGTATTTTGACCCTTCTGTAGGAAAGACAAGGAAATTTTGCTTAATTTTGGTAGATACTTGTTTCCCAGTTTCATATGGAGATGATGCAGTTTAAAATTACTGCAGAAAAGAGACTATTTTAAAAAGGGATGGCGAATCTAAAATGTGAATAAAAATAGAAGCATTTTTCAAAAGGAAATGTAAACCTTTATGGGAAAAATTTCAACTGCTTTTTCTTGCTGTATTTTGCTTCATCTCTATGATTTGGAAGAAGAGGAAGGCAATTGCACAGTGCTTCATCCAGCTGCTTTTATATTTGTACTTTTGAAACAAATCTCTTTTAAGTTGCTGGATAGTCTTGGAAAACACATGACATTTAGGGAGCAAACTGGTGGGACAAACATTACACCCATGCAGAGAATAAAGCAGATGTTAAGGATTCTAACAAACAAAATTTTAGACTTTCTCCTAAACATTTAGATATGAAACTGAGATAATCAAGCTCTTATACTGTAGATTAATCATCTTGTATGTTTCATAACCTAACTAGGCTGGGTTTTCCAGAGAAGTCCAGGTTTACTAGGTGTCCAACCTCAAAGAAAATTGTCTTTGAAAACTAAAGGGGTGTGATAATGAGGGTCAAAGCAGCACTGTATTTGTGTCTCTAGTGACACAGCACAATTAAAGGTAGCTGTGATGTATTGAAGAAAAGTTTCAGCAACAATTTTTCACAAAAGAAAAATTTCAGCAGCAAGCCATTGGTGGAAGGATGCATTAGGGAACACCCAAAGTGGGAACAAGGTGTCTCTTGGTTCATATTTTCTTGAGGTCTAATATTTGAGAGGTCAGTTTTAAGCACAGAGGCCACAGTTGTAGTCCCATCCTGTTTGTCATCAGGTAGAAAGAAGATAAGGGAATTTTTGAAAGGGATAGAAGACTGATCTCAGAGATTTAAAATTTCTTGTCTAGTGCACTGAAAGCATTTACTATGAAGTTTAAAAAGTGTATTTTGTGATTCATTTAGATTAAATCAGGCTCAGCTTTTAAATACAACCCTCATACCCTGTGGCTATTTGTGTAAGACTAGGCCACCCTGATTCAAAGAGTGATATATGAAGTATCAGGAATAAAACCAGTGACTTGTAAAGGATATTGAGGGTGAATCACAAAGTTATACTTCTGAAACATAAGTTTTCATTAAAAATGTAGAATGTCTTCTTAGCAAGGAACTGCAGAGTGCTTTAAAAGGCTAATGATGTTATTGGTAGGTGATATATTTTGAAAATGGAAGACAAGGAAAACATAATTTCCTCTAAATTTAGCATAAATTCTATTACCTCTGTTATTGTCCCATAGGCCAATGGCACAGCTTTCCTAAAGCATCTGCTTCCTAAATTATATGGTATGGTTTGTTCTTTCAGAGCACTGTATTGTTTCTGTGGAGATCAGAGCAAACACTTAGCTCTTCATGCCTATATAGGGATTATGAGTTAAAGAATAAAAAGGGAATAAGTTGGGCATCTATATATGTACTTAGGTACCAGTAGATTGGAATCCACTGGCAGATCAGCAACTGTGAAGATTCGCTTTGTGTTTAGATTCAGGGAGGTGAGTGCCAGAGTCTCCTATAGTCAGAGACCCCTTGGCCAGGGTCTGCAAGTTATTTACTGATCAGTCATAGTTTATCTTCATTTAATCATCCTTTTTCCTTTTAGTTAAGATAACTCTTGCAATTAAGCACAACAACATTTTTAGAACCTGTGATGAGGATTTCACATTGCTGGGCACTTAATACAAAGCATTTTTCCCATGTTGCTACATAGATACCATAAAAAGCAGATTAGGATTTATTGAGTGGTGATACTTTTCCATTGCAGATAGGAGGTGGAGGTACAAGTAGATTATATGCTGTTTTGCCCAAAGCCTCTGGCAGAAGTTTTCTTGTTTGTATGTCTATAACCCCAGAACAGACTTTCTATCTTATCTTGCTCACAAACTTTGTTAGTATGTGGCTGGACCTTGGTGTCCCAGCCACTCAGTGTAATTATTCAGCAGTGTCTTGCAGGACTTGGGTGCTGGAATTATTAGATTTATTTAACATAATTTATATAATTTATTCTTGAATGTCAGAAGGGAAAAGGAACCCCTAAGTTTGATTAGACACTAAATTCATTATTTCACATTAGAATTGCCTTCTCCAGAGGACCAAGGATACTTATTTGATTCAGTAACGAGAGCTCCAAAGGGTACTAATTTAGTAAGACTATTGACTGTTCATTACTCTGATGTTGCTCAAATAGCTGAGAGCATGTGTGGTGTTTAATGTGATCTTAAACATTACTATCGACGGTAAATCAGAAACAGGGCACAAGTGCTATAGCTGCTGTTTAATGATGTATGAAAATGCTGCCTGGTAAAGTGCACCATTAAGAAAAGCTAAAACCAGTGCTAAACAAAGATATGATGAAGTATTGATACCTTTGAAGCCAGTACAATTTCTTCTTACTTGGAAAGTGAAGTTTGGGTTTCTGAAATATCAAACTTAAATTGAGCAAAGTAATGCAATCAGATGGATGGGAGGAAACTGTCTATTAGGGAAAAAAACAAACCACATAACAACAAGGAAAAATAATACATATAGTCTTCAACATGTCAGTGTTTAGTTTATAACTGGGAAGACTTCCAGTTCAACCATTATTCTCTTTCCCTTGAAATACTGAACTTTCCCCACCCCATCCCCAACTCTTTCCTCTTTCTTAGAGAAAGAATCAAATCAAGAAACTCCAACTTAGTAAGGCATTCCATTTCAAAAGATGGACTATAGGATGTAAGATTCATCACACCTTTAAAAAGTGTAAAAAGTGTAAAATGTTTGTGGAAGCTTTCTCAGGTCAGATGCCATCATTGCTACACACTCTCTCAGAGATTCTTGGGAAAGACATCAGTCCACCTGAAGTGGACTTGCATGTGCTAAGCAGGGACAATGCTTCTCTTCTCTGCACACGTGTATCTGAGATAATGGCTCTGTTCAGCACTCTCATGAACACTGTTACTTAACTCCAGACCAATAAAGTGCACTCACTTTTGCCAATGTTTTGCCACAAAGCTGATGTTTGTGCTTGTAGATCTGACTCTAGGACAGGGAGTTGAAGAGGTGCTTTCCTAACTTAAAAACCCTATTTTTTTAAGTTAGGAAAGCACCTCTTCGACTCTTTGTGAATCAAGGCTCAAACAGCTGTGAAAATTAGGTTACGGTTATTTTACATTCAACTTCTTTGTTTTGTTTATTTCTCTCTTCCACAAAACGCAGGCTTTTCTGTAACTAGGGCTGTGGTAGGTCAGTGCTGTTGCCTGTTTTAGCTGCTGCAAGGGTCTTGTGTCCAGACATGTGATGGAAGTTTTCATAAATCAGGGCTGTGTTATAGTTGTGGAAGCTGGCAGGGATGGCAGTATCTATGCTTGGTGGTGGGAGTGTCTCCTTCACAATAACAGCTCTGTAATTTGTGTTGTGGGATACATGAAGTTTGTCCTCCCCAGCTGCTGCATGAGTGCTTTGTGGGTCCCATAGAGCCTCAGCCTGGAAAGAAATAAATGTGAAATAGAGAAGGTACCCAGAAATGGTTTAAGCAGGGAGTTTAATAAAACAAAACCTAAAGGAAGTGCTTCTTCACATAGCATGTAATGAAATTGTGCTACTCATCAACACAGGATGTTGAAGAGACCTGAAGAATAAACTCAGTTCAAAACAAATAAAATAATAGAATTAGGCAACTTTATTACAAGAGGTCCATTGGTGGTTATTAATGAAGTAGGTGGAACCTTCAGGTCAAGAAATCCTGGAGCTATTGATTTTAGGAAACAGGACACTGTAACCAGGATAGAATCATGCTTCACTGGCCCCATTGTTATATGGAGCTTCTATTACTGAGGTGTGCCAGGGACCTCAGGTTAAAGCAAAGCAGTATTTCTGCTTAAAATATCCTGAAACTAGGGACTTGATTCAGTCCAGGTGAAACCCACAGGTCTCTGCTCTGAGAGGGATGTTGCCATCTGCACAGAGGTGAAAACAGGAGGTCATATTTCAGGATTTGGCAAATGTCTGGAGAGAGCCTTTTCTCTCAGCAAAGTCCCAGTGGCTAATCTAAACTTGGGAGAAGCTCCAAATTGACAGGATAAAAGCCACCCACATGGTTACTAATGTGAGGCTTTGTGTAGCTCGGCCTACTGCAATATATGCAATAAATGTACAGGATGTGTACATGTGCATGTATGTTTCTGACTCTGCAAGAGGAGCAAAATGAAAGAGGAATCAAGAATCATGTGCTCAATCTTTGGTACAGCAGCATTTCAAGTTTTTTGGGGCTGCAGCATAACTTTTTTTTCATAGTGGGTACTTTAAAACCAAATAATAAAAGATATTTCAGAGATAATTGAGGTAGATCTGTGGTATTGTGCAAGAAAGTGCCCTGAAGAAAGGCCCCGAGAAAGGCAGCTAGCTCATTCAGGTTGTAATTAGCTCACAAAGAGTAGGTGTGAGGAGGGAGGAACCTCCAGCCTTTCTGTTATTCTCCTTAAACAAAGACCATCTTTACAAATATATGTATTACAGCCTTTGGTCCGCAAATTTCTCTCTTGCTCACACCATCATAAAAGATTCAGAGTGATGTATCTTTTTGATTACTAATTTATGCTGTTTACAGGCTGGGCAAGGGGAAAAGAAGAAAAGCTCTAAAAACTCCAGGAGCTGTGCTTTGTTATTAGGAGAAACCAGCATTCATCAGTGTTGTTCAGCCTGATACAGGATTTTATTTATTTGGAGAGTATGTAGAGTCCAGTTTAACAATATTGGTTCTGAGGAAAGTAACTCAGGGTGAGAGCAGTAACGATGCCAGGTTTGGGGAATATTTGCTGAATGAGACCTGACATGAGTCTGAAGCCAGGCTCCTGGAGATGCCAGTTTCACTAAATTGTGGGAGAGGCTTGTGTGTTTAGCTTCTTACGCTTCCTTCCCACCTCATTCCCCGGATCAGCCTGTGGCTGGCCATGCACAAAGTGATCCCCTTTCCTGGAAGACATTAGAGCCATAATGTAGCACTCATATTTCCTAGAGTTCACAAGATGTTTCATCTACCTCAGGTGTGTGTCTACCTGGAAGCAGGGTAGCATTTTGCTCTTGCTTTGTCTTGAGGCTGCAGGACCACTCTCACCATCTGCACTGCACTGCCGTAATCCCCCATTTCATTTCTCTCAATACCAAGCCTTGATTTTCATCGGATGGGTCAAGATATGCAAGGAAAGTAGGTCTAAGCTCTTCCAGAGACCCCTATAGGATGCCTGAAACTTTTTTTTTTTTTTCTTATTTCTCTTTTTCTTTTCCATTATTCAAGCTGAAATGTGACTTTCCTCCTCCACAGCAGTGCAGTTAGCGCATTGAAGATCTACATATTGTAATCCCTTTGCATCTTTTCCCAGGATTTCTTAAACTCATTTGTTCAGCTAAATATGTGACCAAAGCTTTTCCTCTCTTGCCTTGAATGGATTCAGACACTCCTTAAGTTAAAAGAAAAAATGACATTGGGGTGCTATCTCGACTTGAGAGAAGCCAGAGGAATCAAATTAAGGCCATCAGCATCATGTGTCCTTAATTCACACATTTGTAGGAAGGAAAATTGAAAGTTCAGCAGCATGACTGAAACATGGAGTCCTGGTTTGCCATCTTCTTTTCTTAAAACATACACGTTAGTGATTTGATGGGTCACAACTATCTCTGTCTCTGAAATAAAGAAGCAAGATGATGCTCTTTTGCTGGTGATGTAAAATAGAAGACACAGAAAGGCTATTGAGGATGCATCCTCTGTTTGGCATGTAAATAGTTGTGCTTGCTTAAGGCTAAGTACAAATTCTGGCTAAACTGTTTCTCAGCCAGTGAATTACAGGGATAGATAGTGTTTCCATTAGAACATGAAAGGATGAAAAAAAATCAGTCACACTTGAAAATAGCAGTGTCCATGTGACAGACATAATTTAGGGTGTGGAATGTAGGCTTCTCTTTGCATATAAGTGGGCTCAGCTATTCTTTGTGTCTGTAGTTTTGTTCACTTGTACACACAGTCTGCAGATGCTTTGCTTTGAGAATACATTCCCAGTTCTGTTCTCTTTAACCTGCAAGGAGTTTCATCTGATGATGACTGGACTTCTTAAAAAATTCACTTGTACTTTTCAAAATCAAAAGAGCTTAGAGAAACATTTTATTAATAGGAAAAGCTGGCTTTGACATCTGTAGAAGGAAGGGGAAAGTAGGTGTCATAAATAGATCATGTCTTTGCTTTTCTAAAAGTTCAACAGGGCTCAGTAGTCCAGCCTGAATATCTGCAATGTGCCTCCAAAATCTGCAAGTACCCAGACACCAGCATGCACAAAAATCCACCTATCATGCCAACACATGCTTCTCTAGCTCAGAATAACCTCTTTCCCTGAAGGGCCGTGTGCACAAAGTGCCAGTACATAACAGCTCTTGTAACTGAATTTTAAACTGAAAATTGCATCTTAGATTGGAAGTGCTGACATAGGCTTAGTGACAGCAGTGCCAGTTTAACAGTTTTATGCACTATGGAGTGTTCTTCCAATATTCCTCATCCAAAAGACAATCTGTGCATGGTAAAGATTAGTCTGGTTGGGGAAAAAAAAATGTGGGGAGGGAAAACCCCAACTGTGGTCTTGGCTGGCAAACTCTGTCAACCAATGCAATCTATGCTCCTGATGTTTACTGCTTGAAGCTAAATAGGATATTTAGCCAAATTTCAAGTTGTGCTACAAATAACGCTCAATTTGTGCGTGTGCATACATATGTGTGAGAGAGATGATTGCTCATTTAAATGACAACTTTATATATGATAATTACAGTCATTAATGAAGACAGAATTACTTTACCATAGATTACAAGGATAAAAGAAGATCGCCCAAGAATCATGTTCTGGTATAGAGTTAATAAGAAAATTAGTCCAAATATAATCTGGAAAATTGTTCTTAAATAATGCCCTAAAGGTTAAAGGAACAATGGGTGTAAATTCAGTGGAAGAAATTTGAAAAACACACTAGAGGTCACTGTTGCTACTTGAGCAAAGCTTTTTCTGCTTCCTTTTCATTTAAGACATTAAAGATCAAATATTTCAGCAGGGAAAAAATGTTCTTCTGTTTCTATATATTTCAAAGCATGTATGTTTTGATATCCTAAAAAATAAACAATATATTGATACAGAATTGATGTTTGTGCTATGACTGTGGAAATGGTATGTACTTATGAAGAACTTGGAGTCATAGGACAATGCAGTTCTATTTTGTGCAGCATCTTTCATACAAATGACATCCCCCAACACTTTATGGCTTGTAGCATTAAATAATATAGCTTTAAATTGCAGAGATAAATAATCAGTGGGAGAGAAATTAAATGTTATGGGCAAGGGACAAAAGAAATGTTAGATATTTGAAAGCTGTGAGAAGGCATAAATTGCAAATCTGAGCCAAAGATAAATGAGGAAGCCAAACAAATAAGTTTTATGATGCTGGAGAAAACACTTCAGTCTTCGCAAATTATTCATGAGCTGGGTATTAAAGGGGAAGCAATAGTTTTATATCATAAATACAGTCCTATGCCTGGTTGTATTTATAAAGATGTCTGTGTGCATGTGTGTGTGTGTGTGTGTGCTTGAGCAAAGTGTGTGTCTGCGTTTATATATATATTTAGATCTGCAGAAGAAATCCGTCTGAATGCCCAAGGATGTAGACACTCACTATAAATGCAGGACTAGACCATGGCATGTTACATTTGTTACAGCCTTCAGCAATTAAAAAGAACTGGATTTAGCGTAACATTTTTATCCATTGATATGGAGAATAAAATCATACACTTCATATAATAGCAATATTATCATAGACTTCAAAAGTGGAAGGTGAAACGTTCTTGAAAATGCAGTTTTTTCCTCTGAGGTTTTGGTTGTCTCATGAATGCCATTAAATTTTAGGAGACAACCAGTTTATCTAGCAGCTCAAGGGGTTAAGCTTGATAGTAAGGAGTGCAAGTGACTGAGAAGGCAGGTACATTGAATATTTTCAGAGAACACTGTTCTGTGTTTGGTCTTCAAGCTCTAATTATCACCTCATCTTTCAGAGCTGCCACTGAATTGGATATGGGTTTAGGGGGTTGCCCAGTGATGGTTGCTGTTTCTGACAACTCCTCACCAGCTAACACCATTGGGATCAGAATTTCCAGCCCCTTGGGAGCATTGATACTTTTCCAGCTTTCCCTCAGTCTTTTTGAAACCATGTGGATTTTTCCTCTGTACATCCATTGCCCTGTAAATAACAAACTCAAGGGTTATTAACCCATACCTGTCAATATCACCATTTTTAGTTATAAATCATATCCTTTGCAATTTATCTGTGTTCTTATTGTCCCTTTTTTTCTGTGTGCCTCGGATTGTCAGGAATCTGGCAGCCCACTCAGCGGCTGCACTGGCTTGCTGTGGGCTGTCTGGACAGTGGGCCTCTGCCACAGGCACACGGATTGTGTAGCTCTTGTCTGTTGGTGGTCTGGCATCATTTGATTCTAGGGGTCTTCAAACATCAGCAGCTCAAGATTATACCAAAATACAGTACTGAATTACAGAACTGGGAAAGTAGCAGCATGATTTTATCTACATATATTCTGTATGTATACAATATCAATTTATAGATTTAATACTAGTCAGGGCCATTTTAAAGCCTTAGACTGTTCTTTTTACCCCCCAGAGTTGTAGTAATTTCTTTTTCTGAGCTAGTTTCTCCTTATAGCATTAGGTATGGCCCTATCTTTACATGTGACACTACCCACTACCTGTAATGTTTTATATTTAGACATCCAAAGCATTCCCTGATACCCAGGTAGCTTTATTAAAAAGTGGGAGTGAGTGAGGATTGGCAGCTGCTGAGGGATGATGAACCGTGGTCATTTTTCTGCAATGATATTTTTATGGCTATAATTTTCCTCTTGGCCATCTTTGGACTGAGAAATTCTCTCCCTTCTAAATGAAGCAATAATAATAAGGTAAATGGATGGAAAACTGGGGAAGTCACCCAAACCTCTATGTAAGAGCTGAGACGTTCAAACTCAGATGCATAGTCTGAGTAATCTTTGAGAAATCTTATTTTGAGAGAGCTGCACAATCATTTTGTAGAAACTTAGCTCCAGCAGCTTCTTGCAGCTGTGCATTTAAACTGGATGTGGCCTGAGAGCAGTGTACGAGGAGAGGAGAGAATGAATAACTTTTAAAGACTGGCAGAAAAGTTCAGTTGTCTCCCTCTGGTTTTCCTGTTTGTATTGTTTTAGTATTGGTCTTTGACTATGTAACACCTGGCCTCGGGTCTTTTATTCGGTCTTCCCTTGAACAAAACTTTTGACAAAGCCAGAAAAAAAAAAGGATACTAAAGCAGAAAAAACCCCACGTTGCAAGAGAACTCCTTCCCAGTTTAGGATAAGTGTGAGGGATTCTGTGGTGTAAGAAAGGCTCAGTGGATGATTCTGATCTTTTTCTACAGGAGAAAATACAGCCCAAAGGATAAGATGTTTTCCCATTGGCTCTCATGACTAGTTTATCTTCTCCAAGTTTGTCAGCAAACCCCTGTCCCTCATTCCTTTCAAGCCCCTCATCCAATTCCATTCCTAACATACTGTCTTCAGTGACTATTACAACCAGAGATGGGAAATCCTGCATGGCCTTTTCCTTCTGTCATTCATCTTGCATCTCAGTGTATCCACTGAAGGTGTTTGCTGTGCAGGCATCTTCTCCTCTTTTGTGTCAAAACCAAGACCAAGGTATTATGGTTGCCAGTGAGTTACACTTGTGTGGCCCAGCAGCTTGGAGTGGAAATCATAAGAGAGCTGGTAAATTCCCAGGCTGCAACCAAGCTGGGCAAGTAATTGCCTCCTTCTGTTTTCTCTCCCATCTTATTTTTTTACTATAATTCTTTAGAACAGGGGATATCTGTTACTAAGTGATTATACATAGGTATTCACAGGTGTAGTGTAATACCTGCTAGACATTACTGGAATGAATATTATAAATAGCTGGAAGATGATTTAGCACTTTTAAGGAGTGCAGTATTTATTTCCTTGCCAGCTTTTTTTTCCCACTGTTATTTTCCTCTTTGTCTATTCAGTGATTGCTTTCTCTGAATAAAATCAGAATCTTACTTTCTTTATGAAGCACACAATGAAAACGTGAAAACTCTAGGTACTGCCTCAATATTACTGAGAAACAATAAAAACATGTCCCAGTATCTAGCAATCACTGCATGGGAGAGAAAGAGGCAGGAAATAAAAGAATCATGTTGCATACCCTTACTGAATGAATATTAGCTCTTCAGGGTACTGTATTATCACAATGCACTTAAGAAATCCAAATTATTGTAACAGTCTGAATCAAACTTGCTCAGTTTCTTCCCTGTCACACAGGCTCAGCTGCTGATGTTATTTTAATCAAAGATTTGATCAACAATATTAGGAAGAGAGATAGGAGGGAAAATTAACACAGGTTTTTCGCCAGTGAAGGGATTATTATTTTTAAATCTGCATTTAGTTTTATAGTATTAGCCTTTTAATTAAACCTGGGTGCTGGAAAATTAGACCAGCCCCTATGGGGGAAAGAAACACTTTCTGCATTTACCCTGTTATCCTCTCACAGCAGGGTAACTCAAGTGAATATTCCTGTTTCCCGTGAGTGTAAGGAAGACAAGACGCTCAGGACTGGGGGGTTTATGTGCAGAAGCTTGTCCAGGTACTGGAAGCAGCCCTTTTCCTTTTTGTCTGTCATTCCTTCTTTCCCAGCTGACTTAGGCAGACAGCACAGCGGAACGGTGAAGAGTGGCTGCCCATCCCACTTGGAAAGAACTTCCATTACTCTGTGCCACTGTCTTGGCCAAATGAGCCAGCTTTGGAGCAGGATATGGAATTTCAGTTCCTCTGAATAGCCAGGGAGAAGCCTTTAAAATAAGCCCAGTACATTCACATCCAAGTACGTAGTGTGGTCCAGAATCCACATAACAGAGCTGAAACGTGATGGCACAAGACATTTAACTGATGTCAAATTTAAATCCCTATTAATAAGAAGTGTTCTCTAGTCTGCACCAGGCCATCCATTCCGGTAATCTCATTCTGTATTTCTTTTTTCGTTGGAAGAAGATGAGATTAATGACAGAATGAATCTCAGTAGAAGGAACACACTCTTTATAAGGCAGGCTTGGGGTAGAGATGGTGGAAATTGTAACATAGGATGACTTTGTTGGCAGAGAAATTTGCATTTGCACCATTTATATTTGAAAATACTTCACCCAGGGCAGCATAGTTCAGCCAAATTAACTCCATCTGGATAGATGGAGCTGAGGATTTCCTGTCAGAAAAGGACACAGGATGGCATCTTGTAACTTAGGGAGGCATTTTAAAAACCTCTTAGTGACTATGGCAGATCCATTCAGACAAAGGGAGTGGATGGGAGAGGTACAGTGGGGACTCCTCGAAGGGATTAAAGGTCTGAACAACAACTGTTTGTTCAGCCATCTCTCCCAGCTAGTCCACCCTGACTTGCTGCTGGCTTTTAGAGAAATATGGTTGTACAAGGCTCTTGATGGTCTTGAATTAATACACAATCTCACTAGACAAGTGACTGTTTGCTATTTGCTCTGCTGTCAGCACATGATGTTTAGTGAGATTCCTGTGATGATTTCTAAAGCCTTGGGCTCTGTAGTCACATGAACATAGACTCATCTCTAGCTTCATGTAAAAAAAAAAATCCAATCCCCGCCATAAAATAGAACTTTGATCCTCATGAATGTATAAGGACAAAAGTGTGTTGCAAATTTGCATGTTAAAAACAATGAATAGCAAATGAAAACGATGTACTTTTAATGAAGTCAAAACCTTAAAACTTGACTCATGATGGAGAGAAGAGGCTGGTGTGAAGGTTCAAAGCAGCACAAAACCATATCATGGTGTGGGAAGGCTTGTGGTATCTAAGTATAAACTGGTCAGCTCACCTGTGGGTATTTAAACTCTGGTTTATGTGCAGGACCACAAATGTCCACACAACATGGCAGATCTCACAAAACAGGCCTTCTTCCCCTGCCACTCCTTGGCAAAGCCTGGCCTTGTTCAAGACCACCCAAAACAGCAGCAGAGAAAGGAGGCGGCACTTTTCCCTTCCCATTACCTGCCTGTTTAAGAAGTTTCTCCTCCCTCTCCTATGCTCCCATTGCCTTTCTGTCCCATAGCTGCCTTCATGGGAAGGTCAAGATGTACTCTCACATACAAGTCTGTATTGTCAAAGCTGGTGGAGATGGAAGGTTTTGCTAAATATTCATTGGCCTGTGGAGAGAATTGATATGGCCATAATCCAGAGTGGAGTAAGGGCATGTATTCTAGTTTACCTTCAGGTCTCAGGAGCAAACTCAAAAGTCCACATTTTAAGTAAAGGCTTCTCCAAGTAATGCACTCCTCTTGGCCGTAGAAAACCAATGAGAGTTGACTGTGAATGGACCAGATTTTCCTATAGTCCCTGGTAGCCTAGTATTAAAGGCATTCCCAATTCATTATATGTTGAATGATTCTAAAGAAAGTGGAGTTTAAACTGGAGGGTATGTGTCCTCAGAGTGTGACATGTGGAGAAAACAGGAAGGAAAGAACATGATCATGTCCTTCTTGTGTACAGTGTGTGCAATGTAGCTTTTTTAAATGTATTTTTCATCTTATATTTTTTACTCTTAAATGGAGATATTTTTATGTATCACTCCTATGGGAAAATGTTTTTGAGTTTTCATGGAGAAGAGGAAGAAAAAAATGTTCTATATCAACTGAAATAGATGTAATTTTTCTATTTTAGCCATTGAAGTGGAAAAAAATAAAATCAATTATTAGTACAGCCCTAATTTGGGGATGTGTATTTTAGAGATCACATTATGCTGAATATGTGTATTACAAACACAAAGTAAAATCCATGCCATTATTGTGCCTGTTCAGTAGCCACTTTTCAAACTGAAACATCTCAGCCATTTTAAATGACATTTTTATTTTTGCAAAAATGCTAAAAGCAATTAGAGGGCAATATTGACTGTTCACTTGCCAAATTTCACTGTTCCAATGAAAGCTGCTTTTGAGTTACTGTACACAAGGGCAAAAAGCATCCCAGATAATTTTACATACAAGTGAAACCAAAAAGAAATCACCATTTAAAAGAAAACGCTCTTTATAAAAGAAATGCTTGCTCCCAAGTTGAAACCACATGTCAGCATAGAGCAATCTGTTAAACTTGAGTTAGGAACCCCTGGAAAAAAATAGTTGTTTGCAATGCCATTGCTGAGTATCATATTTCAAGCAGAGAAATTTCATGCTGATGTTCTGCATAGGGAATATTCACTACATGCCTTTGGTGAGAGAATTTTGTCTCTCCTCTCTCAGTAACATTTATTAGTTACCTATTTTAGCTGTCTCTTTCCTAATTAAAAAAAATACATTACAAGACTCTTGCATATACAAATGATCGAGATGGATTTTCTGTAATTTAAAAAAATTGGTCAAAACACCTTTCCAGAATTTGAGGCTACCTCCAGTTCACCTGAAGGGCTATTAATTTCTCCTCAGTGTGAATTTATGCAGCAGGGTCATTCTTAGAGAGTTGAGTAAAGGCATAGGTAAGTCAACTCAAAACTTTTTTGCAGAGCTCAATCATAAGATGTTGTTCTTAGCCAGAGAAAATTATTAGGATCCTCTTGCAAAGGTGCTTTTGATTCGGTTGGTTAGTAAGTTATCCAGGTTGGCCTTGCAGGAAATTGTTACAGATACTGTTGTCCCTTGGGGATTTTTCCTCCACCCACACCTTGTCCATGCAGTGTAAAAGTCTGATGCCTTTGAAGTCAAATTCTCAAGGTAGATGGTCATGCTAAAATCAGTTGGGTTCCACTGTTGGGGTAAATCTTAGCTCTATTTTTTTATCTGCCATTAATTTTTCTGTGGGCTATGAGCCAACCTCTGTTTTTTCTGCCTCAGGGTTTGATTCTCATTAATGCTTAGGCTTCTTTACAGCTTTGTGGCAGTAAAAAATGGCCTTGCACCAGAATTTTATTTACACCCATTTGGTAGCCCCCTTTTAAAACTTCTGACACACTTTTCTGCCTTTCAGTGTGTTGCCCTGAAGAACTCACGAGTGTTTTGCTCTTGAATCAGAGTTTTCATTATTCTGTTGTCTGCCCTCATGCATGGAAAACAGAGATTTTATCTGCCAGAAATGAATGAGTTTTAATCATAATTGTCCAAGCAAATGTCATGATTTAGAGTGTAAGAGGATCAATGGCATGGATGGGTTGCACAATGAGCCTGTGTAAACAGAAGCTGGGATGTGAGAAGGTGGACTGGCTTCCTTTGCTTTCAATAAAAGTTACCCTGGGAGAAAAATGGGGTTACATTTATGAATTGGGGAAAATTGCGCTTTTTCTCACAAGGCCAAGTGGTGTAAATACAAACTTCTCAGCTGTCTTCAATACCCTGCCCCTTTCACACCCCTCACTCTTTAGGGAAAAGGGGCTACATTCCTGGGACATCCCAAATAGAGTTGATATATCCCTGGTATTTTCTGGTGTCTGGGAAAACAATTTTCTCCTTCATTTAAAAATAACAATTGAGTGCCACATCATGTGCCTTTGAGATATGATTCAGGGTAACCCAGTGAAGAATTCAACCACAGCCATGCAGAAAAGGAAAGGGGGTTATGTGAGTGGGATGAAACAAAGGTGATGATTAGTAGGCTGCACTGAGCCATTGTTCAGTGGAACATAGTCTTTATTTATAAATTATAGGTAAAGATCTGCTAACTGCCCAGCTGAGGATACTCGCTCATCTGCGCACTTCAGTCCAAGTGCAATAAATACAGATCAAATGTTCACCATCCATATAATAACAAGGATCTGATCCAAAGCACATTTTTATTTCTACGGGGTTACCTTTGATCAAGTTGAGCTTTGCTGTGTTATATATGGGTGCATCATTATTTAAATGAAAATAAGAGAGGGAGCTGAAAACAATTTTAATTGCAAGCTGGAACTCTTGGGACACTCTCTGAAAAGTAGCGCCTTAGCCCATTATCTGTTCACATATTTTGTCTGTGCAATTTACAGTGCCATTTATTTTACATCTTCCCTTCCCTTCCCTTCCCTTCCCTTCCCTTCCCTTCCCTTCCCTTCCCTTCCCTTCCCTTCCCTTCCCCTGTTGTGCCCATTTTTTAAAGGATCTGAGAGTATCAAAAATCAGTAGAAGTTTTACCTTCAGAAGTCCCCTGTATGTTTGTCCCAAATTCACATGCATGGATTTAGACAAATTAAAGCACAAAAATTTCCTCTTGCTAGCGTTTATTTGTTACAGGAAAGTTGATACCTCTGAGAAAAAGTAAAATTAAGCAATAATTAGGGGGGTAAGCTGAGTCTTTGGCATGTGCTGCTGGAGGTATCTGTCTCCCCCATAATCCTAGGGTTGTAAGGGATATTTGGGGACAAGAATACAACAAAGTCACAAAGAACTAAACCACCTAAACATCTGCTAAGACATTTTCTCAGGTAATTAGCTAGGCTAGTAGCAAATATTACTGTCCCAAGATGTTCTTCATCGCTCATGTCCTGGAGATTATTGTACTCAGTGCCACGGATGCAGGTGTGCTCTAACTGCCCTCACTGCTGGTCTGCCTTGGAGCTTTGAACCACATTGAAGGCAGTTCATGTCAAAGAATCATGGAACCATAAAATGTTAAGGTCTTGGATGGTACTTCATGATCACCTCAACCTCCCTGCCATGGGCAGGGACACCTTCCACTAGACAAGGTTGCTTTATCCAACCTGCCTTTGAACACTGCCAGGGTTGGGGCATCCACAAACTTCCTGAGAAACCTGTTCTGGTGTCTCATCACTCTCACAGTAAAGAACTTCTTCCTATTACTCAACCTAAATTTCCCGTCTTTCAATTTGTACTCATTCCCCCTTGTCTTGGTGTGACAGTTCCTGATGATGAGTCCTTCTCTGACTTTCCTGTAGGTCTCCTTCAGATACTTGAAGGTGCTGTGAAGCATCCACACATTGTTTCCTTCTCCAGACAGAACAGTCACAGCTTTCTTAGCCTGTTTTCATAGGGGCAGGTATTCCAGTTCGTAGGGGAAGTGTTCCATGTCCTGTTAAATGGCAAGACTCCATCACATCCACATTGCATACATCACTCCACCTACAAATCGAGGTCTTTCCTGCTGGACATACCTTTCCCTGACTTCACAAGCCACACTGCAGCATCTGCAGACCAGATGTAAATATGAGGCAGAGGCAGAGATCCTTCAAACACTATTTAATTTAAATAAAATAAATAACTTGAAGTAATTATTGAAGTAAATAACTCTCCCTTTTCATCTCTTTCCTGCCTGAAAAATTATAAAGCGGAATTTACAGGAGTTAGAAAGAAAAAAAAGAAAGATCTCTAGACTTGTAATGTCTCTACTCCTGGGACATGATTAAGCTTTCTCTAGAAATTTTTGGTTGTTTAGGATGGGATGTGTCTCATGTCATTTTAGATGGCAGTGAAGTAGATGCTTGTGTCTAAGCCAGTTGAGGAATTTTTGTCTTCTTGATGTTGGGGTGTATCTGTCATATTTTTAGGCCCTGGCTCAACAGAGCACCAGGGCACATATTTTACTTTAAAGTGCTGATTCCAGTCTTTGCTGTGGAGAGGTGGCTTTGACCACTACCCTTAGTGCCAGGCTGAAGTAGCTTCTTAGTGCTCTTTTAATGGGCTGTTTACAAAGAATAGCAAAAAATATTCCACTACCTCCAGATTTGTGCTAGACAGCAAAAAATTCAGTGAAGATCTATCAACTAAGCCAGAATTACAGAAGCAGGAATAAAAAATATAGTTTTCAACGTCCGGTTTAAACTTGTGCAAGCAGGTTTTCATCTCCAAAGCAAGGTGTCGCTGTTTCTGTTATAGCTGCTGTATTTTTTGTGTATCTACGGCAAGCTTTAAAAACCTTTTATGCATTATTGACTTTAAAAATATTACAGAAATGTACTTCTTTCAGCTGTAGGGGTATTTCTTGGAAAACCTCTGGTCTGTCATCTATTACTACCAGTGCTGGCCCACATAAGAGAAGGCCCTGAGACAAGAAGTATGGAGCTTTTTTATATAATGAGGTGGCAAGGAAGGCTGTTCCTGCTGTCTTTAGCTAAACAGGACAATGTTTTTTTCTGGAACAAAACTTCCATGTTTCATCTAGAAAGGGGGGAAAAAAGACTTTGCTTTAGCTTCTGTATAAATATTTGCGCCATGTTAATTCTCAAGTGTGTGTGGTCATCTTTAATTGTTTTAAATAATCATAATAAAGAAAAGAACCACAGTTTTTTTTTACAAGATAGACGGAATGCAATTATGTAGGGAGGTTGAAGTAGTGGTCTAAATGTACACAGTTCAGTGAAATATGGAAGGAATGGATTTGTCTCAGAAAGTCTGAGACAAAACAGAGCTCTTTCAGGAAAGCCATTGCAAGTATCAGCCGGGAAACTGGCAACCTCTGCACCTGCTCAAGATCCACATAAACACCAGTTTCCACTGCACCATCTTTTGGCTGTATGAATAAGAACATCACAAATTTGGATTTCAAAAGACCTTATTAATGGCATTGTGGAAGAGAGTGTAGCTACAATGACTTCAAGAGGAAAAACAAAGAATAGAGCAGCTGACAAAGGGTCTACTGTATGTTCAGATGGTTTTGAAAGCTGGGCTGATGTCAAAACTAAGCTTGTGGACTGATGTGAAAATTAAGATTGTCTCCTTGAAGCTTCTGGCAGCTGCCTTGAGAGCTCTGGTTGTTATAGAATAGTTACATCAACACAGAAAGTGACACCCTTAGTTACTGGGATGAGATGTTATACCTGAGTTTTGCTCTACTTACTCTCCTTGCTTTGGGTTATTTAAAGCTGTTTATTTGCATGGAATAGGCTATTATGAGTGTTTTCTAGGCTTTGACTGTTTACTTTTGCCAAAATAAAACTACCACTTTCTACTTCTCCACCCAAATACCAAAGGAGAAGTGTCCAAACCTTAGTCCTTGATCTGTATGGAGCACTGAATTTTGGAAGTGTCTTTCATGCTAATAGCGAGCTGACTTGAAATCCTGTGTCTGACCAGCTCCAGACTTTCTGGGATTTGAAAAAAACTTCAAATTTGATATTTGGCATAGTTTCTTAATGAAAATGGAAAATTGCATTTCCTCAGCCTTCCTGAAGAAGAGCCCATGAACCTGATGAACTTGAGATAAAAACAAGGACTAGCAGGATGCTATGTCCCATCTCAGACAGAGGTCAGCAGGAGTTTTGAGCAACGTGGGACTGGCCCCTCTAGCTGGAAACTTCTTTATTTGCCTCTGAACTCCACAGCCACTAGGGTTTGAGACCTACACAGGTGTGCAGTGCTGAGTGAGCCATTTCTTTTGCTCAGAAGAGGATATTTGTGATGAGGGAAATCACAGATTTTATGTGCTCACATTTTTTGATCCTCCTTTAGCAAAAAGGGAACATTTAGAATGCCAAAATCTTGTCTTAATATTTCATGGAGGTAAGTCTTTTATAAACGTATTGTTTTCAATGACACTATAAATTCTCCACTATGGAAAATTGCTATCTGGTTTGAAACGAGGCAGGATAAATAGAACTATAAAAGGTTACCTGCAGTAAACAGATAGGGTTTCCAAAATGTACCACATGAGCTAGATTGGAGCTCATAATAATCTGTTTTCCATGCTTAACATATGATCAGCATCAGCTGAACTCTGTAACTAAGCTGCCATCTGTATCAATCCTGTTCCTAGATGTCTTGGCTCTGCTAATGAAATCTGGAAGTGGAATTCTAAATGGATTCAGTGAATGGTAGATGTCAGCCCATTGCGTGATGGGCAATCATCAATCATCCACTGTCAGTTATTTCTGTCTCAGTGAGTAAGCTTTTATTTAAAGCATAAAGTAAGAATGTTGCCAGACCATAGGACAAGCCCTGAGCTGTTTGCAGGTGCTGCTATTCACAGCTGCCAATTAAACCCCTGACATTTCCATAATGGCCAAGAGGCAAGGCATATGCACTTGATACAAACATTTTTGTAAAAATTAATCTCAGTTTATCAATACTTCACTTTTTTTTTTTTTTTTCCCCCCAGAGCGACATACAACATCCTACTTTGGGCCTATTGTTTGTTTGCTGTAGAAAGAGAGAAATATGAGTTGGAAAGCAGCCAGGGCATTCATTTCCCCAGGATATACAGCAGATTCCAGCAGCTCATTTCAGCGCTTAATTGGGGAGGGAAAGCACAGTAGTGAGGAATTCCACCTTCAGAAAATGGTGTGTGTGCCCCTTGCCCCCCAGCCATGTGCACATGCTCAACTCCAGCATTTCTCATCACATGCTGGCTCTTACCTTGGTAAAAATGTAATGTTTGGTTTGGCAAATGCTGTTCCTGAAGTTACCCAGCCCACTGTGGCTTGTTGCTGCTATATCAAAATGTTACCTTATCTGGATTTTTATGCAGATCTCTGGACATACTTCTTCTGTCTGGTCCTTCTCATTACCCTCCACTATCTGGAAAAAAAAAAAAAAAGAAAATCCAAACTGCAAAAGCCTAAAAATGTAAGCACATTTTAATATGCTCATTTGTTTCTTTTCAGCAGGACAAAAAAAATAAACTGTCATCTCAACTTATCAAAGACATTCCTCAATATTTCTGCAAGTTTATATAAATTTCATAAAATTGCCAGTGATGAGCTAGGTTGTTGGGGTTTTTTTTGGGTTTTTTTGTTTGTTTTTTTTCCTAGAGAAAATATTTTAATGGAAAAAGAATATATATTTCTGCAGAAAAATAAACTGCCTAGTATTGCCACCTGACATTTATAGTTTGGAGGACAGAAAACTTTTCAGAGGTCCTTTTATTTCTTGCTCTCAGCTGTTTATAGTTCATCAGGGGTACCCTGATATGTAAGTAAATACAGAAAAAGAAAGAACTGCATTCACATTTTGGAGGAGATTTGATTACATGCTGATTGCTCTGCCCTTTTTTGCTGCAAAGACTAGAAAAGACAGAACATAGAGTGGGAAACTGGATAGCACTGGGGCATTTTAAACTTGTCTTCTTCAGTCTTCATGGTACTGAGGGACATCACATAAGTCACCCAGAAATTTGGAGTGGATTCTCATGTTTCATTCTGTCTGGTTATAAAATGCTGCACTATTGGATGAAATTAATTTCTGAAACCTATAGAATTCTGTTAACATGGTATATTTAGAATTGTTGTTAGAGAGCTTGTTGGCATGTGGGTTTTAAACTAGGAGTGATTGTTTGCCCAACAGCTGTGCCAGTGTGCTCATTGTCAGATGCAGTCGTGCCAGTGCAGTTTTACCAGCATAACTTATTTTGCTTCACCAGACTGAAACAAGCTGTCCTGCCTTAAGCATTTCACGTCAATGGAAGTGGATAACTGTGCTGAGTAATTTCCTACCTATCTTGGATCTGAAATTTTAAGTATAGATTGAACTTCGCTCAACGTTCCATTTCTTTTGTCATGTAGGTGCCTTGTGAAGTTCCACATTGCTTCTCAGGCATAGATGTTGCTTCAGGACTAGTTTTGAATTCAGCTGATTCAGCTTATTTTCTAATAAGTTTCTTGATTTTTAAAATTTTCTTTTTCATTCAAAACCACTCAAAATGTTTGAGATCTGTGAAAACATTGCCTTTCTTTAGATGTTACGTAAGAATGTTAAAACCTGATTAATGTTTTGATTAGGTCTCTTCAGAGCTTGAAGGACCAAACTGGCTTAGTTATCCAGGGTGATCAATTAATCCCACATATGTTGCCTTTTTATTTTAAAATAAGGAAAAAAGAAAGCACTAACTTAAAACTGGCTGACTTAAAAAAGTCAAAAATCAAAAAATCTCCCAGATCTCAGCATCAATTGCTTCTCTGTAGCATATCTTTGTAAGGTAATTTCCTGTGTTCAGGATGACTCAGCCTTCATCATCAAGATTATTCAAGATAACCATCTTCTTTGGATGCTTCCATGTAAGCAGAAATCACTGAGGCCATGCTGCTGTGCCGTCCCCTCTGACTGGGCCCCCCTGCTCTGAGCTAAAAGGCAAAAGGTAACTAATCCCTGTTGGGCTCAGTTCCTGTGCTCTTGTAGATGTTAAGGCAATAATACCAATATTGCTCTGTGTATGTCCACATGTAGAAATGCAGAAATGTCCAAGCTGGCTGTAAATGAACCATTGTGGATACTGGACACAGTCACAATGAGCCAGCAGAGAATACCAAGAGAACTAATTTACTCTGCTTTTTGCAATTGGTAGCTCCATATAGGCAAATTTATCCTGCTTGAAAGCAGGCTCTTTTATGGTTAGCTCATTTACAGCTAGTCTGACTACTGGAATTTGCAATGTAGACATACATTCTATTAAGATGACAATTGTGTGATTGTTTTAAATAACAGTATGGAGTTTGAGATTTTGGAGTTACCTAAGGGCTTCCATTGAAGTTGGTTTAAGAAGTTGCTGCCTCTGGTGATCTCTTCTGATACCATCTGAAGATGGTATGCCCCATGAATTGGCACATGAGATCACATGCCCACCTAAGAGCCTCAGGTGTTTACAACACAATATTTCAGCTTAAATCACTGAAGAGGATGTGCTTGCATTCAGTGTCCTACTCTAAATGATTAACTGAATCGAGCAATTGTATCTCTTGATGTGGCAGAAGCAGGCAGACAGTTTGGTCTGCTCCATATACTGCTCCATATATTGCTCCATATCTCTCCTTTTAAAGAGCCCATTAGAGACCTGGGTGGCAGGGCCCATGGAAATGTCCTTCTGTTTTACAGTGCATTAGTGGTTGAGCACCTCATCCTCCTCATATCCTGTCAAAAATATTTGTCCTTTTAGGGTTGTGGCACTATCTAGTCTCCTACTGTAAAATTTGATCCTGGTAAAGAAGGCAAAGCATAAACCCAGCCTGATGACAGTGAAATTTCTCAGGGGCTTGAATCAAAACATAAAATTCACTTATTCAAGTTATATTGCCTTTAACTTCAGGGACGTTTATACATGTGAGCATTCCTGGTACAAAGGGATACTGGCATGTAGAGGAGGATTTGACATTATGAAAGCAAACAAGTACCAGTAGCCATTCTTCCTTCTATTGCTGCACTCATGCATGATGAACTCCAGGTTTGTCTCTTGCTTCCCTACTCCTGATGCTGCCCAGCTATGATCTAGTATACTGACCTTACTAGCCAAGTAATGGCTTTCATGCTACCAAATCCCATCAGGAACTTCATGTCTCTTGTGGTAGTCTTCATCTATTGCTAACTTGTATTACCATTGGCACACTTAAAATCATGATGTTATGTTTCAAAAGTTTTTAAAGATGAAACACACAAGCTCTTTTATTTCTCTTCTGTCTCGTAGGATTATTTCAGCTCTACACATGCAAAACCTCATATTAAGCAAGAAATTATTCATATCAGGGTAAAGTAGCTACTGAAAAATTGCCAAGCACCATAAACATTGGTCAAAATGCAGGCCAACCATATGTACCTCAAGTAATTGAAGCTAGAGATTCAATTTTCATTTTGAATTAGAATTCAAAATGAAAATTAGAATTAGTAACTTTTCATTTTGAATTAGAAAGCTTTTCAAACATAAAATGATATCTGAGAAGACTGTACTACCTAAAAGGTTTTGGTAAACACTGAAAAAAAAAAGTGTCAAAATATGCTGGAGAGATCAATCATGCTTTGTGGTTACTTGCTCCACGTAGTTTCACACACATTCTCTGATAAACAATGTCCCACACACTCTGCCCAGACCCATTATTTTCTTCAGCACCAAAGCGTCAAGGGCCAGATCCTCATTTGGTTTAAGTCAGCCAAGCTCTGCTGAGGTTGACTGCTTGCCATTGATTTATGCCAGCTGAAGATCTGGCCTGAAGAGTGACAAAAATATAATTTTATGTTTTATTTATGGGTGTAAAACAATAGTCCTAAAGGGAGCAGATGTTCCATGTCAAGGGAGGAGGTTTATTAAATGCAATTCCAGACACAAAAGCTAATCTTTGTGGTCAGGGAAGGCATGAGGCCTGTTTTACATGATGAACTTTAATTGAAATCTTGCTCTTTTGTGCTCATTTATTTCTTCTATTTGGGAGCTGACAAGCATCATTTAAATTACTTAACAGCTGCCAGACACCTTAAAAAAAACAATAAATAGTTGTCTTAGACACCTGGAGAAGGTTAGACAGTCTTCATTTGTCTTCCAAGTACCTGCTGAAATGGTATTAATTTGGTATCACATATTTTTAATTAAGTGGTCACTTCACTAAAGAAATTTCCATCTGTTTCAGATGGAGCTGTAGGGAGAAAGATCACTCAGCTTATGGAGGGTTTTGCAATTGCAAAATGTCTTTTTTTTTTTCCCCAGTTTGAATTTAAATCCAAAGGATTTTGAAATCGTCCTGAAGAGAGAAGGGAGTGTCCGCCTCTAAGTCTCAGGCCCCAAACTTCTTATTGTCCCCTGCACCAAAACTATTCCTTTTGTGGATGATCTTCCCTCTGTAGGTCCTTGAGCAGGAGTTCCTTGGCTGCCAAAAACTGAAGTTAGGGAGCTGAAAGAAAATCAGTGGCAAAAGCCTGCTTGCAGGAATGTCCCAGTTTTTTTGAAGCTCTCCTCATCATGTTTTCTTTCAGTGAGCCAGCATTTTGACTCCCATGTCACTGCATCACCCTAAAAAGGACAGAGCATTCAGTGATGTGTCTGTTCCTTGGGTTTAAATGGCCCAGAAACGTACCATGGCGAGATCTGAGCTCTTTGGAGGCACACAGCAATAGTCAGCTAAGCAGGGCTGATTCACATCAGATAAATTTTGGACCGAAATGCACAAGGATGAGATTTACTCCCTGACCTTCTGTGCTCCTTCCCACACCCTCACAAGGATCTCTAGAGAACAAGCTGTACTTATCAGAGGTCAACAGTGACATGTAAACTGGAGCTTCAGAAAAGACAATAAGTAGAGGAAAATTGGAGTGAATATTCCCATATTATCGTATTCTATTAAAAGAGAGGAACAAAAGTAAAGATTGAAGAAGGCTGTGTATGGGAAAAAAAATGGAGAGGGAGCAGACTCTCGTGTGTCAACTTGGGTGGAAATCCCACATTTAATGTGAGATTTTGTTCTGAGTCAGGCTGAGCATAAAAAGTTTGAAATTGTCTATGAACCAAAATTAGAAAAAAGAAACCTGAGGCTAAGCTGACAGTGGGATGTAGGGAATGCTGAAACATTTCATTCATGGTTCAGCATAATTTTTTGTTAATTCATGTTAGAAATATGGTGCATCTTCATTGTAACACTTTTCAACACAAACAGCAGCAGCAACCGCAACCTTCCATTCCATAAACATCAAAGGAGAAGCTTCCAAGGTTATAAAAAAGCCTAATACTTGTTAGCCTCCCTGGATAAGAAGTTAATGGAATAAGTTTTTCACAACAGATGTATTTTGTTTGACATAACATTTGTTTCCTTTCAAAGCCACTCTGAATAACATTTCCAGTTGCACATTTCCAAAGGCATGACTCACTTCATGGGATGGAATATGTCTATGGTAAATGTATTCTACAGCCACACTGTGCCTTCTAGACTCCTTTGTAAGCTTCCCAGTAGAGAAACAGACTCTTTAGGACACAGTCTCACCTGTTTTAAACCTCTCCTTTAGGATAATGTAAATTAGAGCCTGGAACTGTCTTTTTCCCCTTATCACCAAAAAGTAGTGTAGGGTGAATAAGGATCAACTTAACTTCACCCAAATATTCTTGTCCATGGGGACAGTTGCTGTGGTATATTGTGGTAAAGAGTTCACGTCTCCAGATACCATATGCAAGCAAGAGAAAGATTTAGGCATTGGAGTGAAGTAACAGAAGAATAATAAAATGCTCCAAAAATTCAAAGGGCTTAGTTGGAAAGAAGTATGAAAAGGCCTAAATGTACACAAATGCAAAGTGCAGGATAAATATGTTATATGCTTAATGATCACTTCAAATGTGAAAACAAACTGAGGTGCAATAAAAATTAAGACTTTCCAGGGAAAGAAAATAGAGGATGGGTTGTGATAACAGCGGAAACAATTTTCTTATCAGATGATCTGTTTAGTCTGGGGGCCAGTTTTCAGGAGAACCAATAGCCCCAGAATTTTAGTCATTTCATACCAGAGCTTGGAAATGCACAATAGAGATTATTCCTGTCTGAGAAGAAATTGAAAAGAGGGTCTACTGATCTCATCCAGCCCTCACTTCATTCAGCAGGAATCTTTTCCACTGACCGAAGCAGGATTTGGATCAGACCCTTTTTTACCTACCATGTTGATGTCTGTCTAAAAAAATGACTTAGGAAGAGACATGAACAAGAGTCCAAGTATGACACTAAGAATGGCTTTTTTGGGCTGCTGTAAGGAAAAAGGCAAGTCTCAGAAAATTATGAAGCAGGCAGCTGGCAAATCAGAGGGACTGTTTTACAGCTGCAAGCTGAGTCAATCTCTAAAATGTCTTTATGGAATTAAATGACATTAAGCTTGGTGTCAGTAATTCCCTTAAAACTGTGAGCAAACACTTCTTGAACAGCAGATCTAAGGGCAGCGTCATTGCTTGGCAACTTTTGCCTTAGTGGGGCTTTGCTCTCTAGCTTACTCTATTTTTACACACAATATTTGAAAGACGTTTTGCTGTGGTTAACAAAACATAGCTACATTTTACATCTGATTCAAAAGAAACCAATAATAATAGAAGTGGGGTAACATTTTTGTATATGCCTGACTGATTCCCTTTGCCTGTTTTGAACCTACCTAACGGCAAACCTCACTTCATTTTACACTGCTCTAATTAATTTGACAGGACTGGAAACTTGCTCTTCCTGTTCACACTTATTATTCATCTCTTCAGAATGCCCTGTAGGGAGTATGAAGCACAATAAAGCAGTATTTACCAAATCCCTCAATGCTAAATACACCTTTTAAGCTGACTCTGCACAATGCCAGCAGTGAGAAGATCTGACTAAAAGGGCAGCCAAAGAAAAACAACATTTTCCAGAGTCTCTTTACACATGGCTAGCAGGTCTTAGGCAAGGAAACAACTTCTTTTTACCCTACTTCAAATTCTATAGTAGGCTCTAGGGATCCCAGCTTAGTCCTACTGTATCTGAAAGCTTTGCTATAGCCAAAACAAATGACAGAGTGATCATACTCAATGAGCTCTGATGTTATTTCACAAGAGCCACTGAGTAATTTCATACAGACATATCTTTTAACCTTTCATCACCCAAATTAGAAACATCATAACACAACATAAAACACATCTGAAAAATCCATTGGAGACAGGAACTCAGAAAAATGCAAGTAGAAATAAGCGTTTTGAGATTTAGGTGTTTTGAGAAAACACTGACATTGAATGTTAGATTTCCTTTTTTAAAATTCTCAATGCAGAAAGGGACCTTTTACAAACACACAAGGTGATCAAGGAATTTAAAAAGTGAAACATGCTTATTTGCACACACTAGGGAAGTAACTCAGACATTTCTTATTTTAAAAGTGAAAGATCAATGAAAGAGATTTTCAGCAACAAGTTACCAGTTGGGTCCTCATGAATCTAATAATGAGCTCCCTTTGCACCTTTATGCCCCTGTAAATCTCACTTTACATGAAGCTAAAGGTGAAGTTTTCAGAGTACCTGACAAAATTTCTACATGGCATAGGGCAGCACTGTGCACATACACCCACATCAGCCCTAAATGTACTAACTCAAGTACCAAATGGGAGAGAATCACTGCAGCATAGCAGTTTTCCCAGCTTTCTGCTCTTAATCTCCAAATATTTCTTTGTGTGGCATCCACCAGAGTTAGATGCCACAGTGTGCAAGTCACTGTTTTTAATGAGGACTTATTTTCAAAGAGGTGTGGAGAAGCAGATGGGCATTCAATGGGTTTTTTTCAAGGCACATGTTAAAAAGGAATCTAAAGTAACTACACTTAAAAGCTTCTGAAAATTAAACACTTTAACCTCCTGAAAAAAGTCAGATAACTAAATACCTAACCTGCTTCTGAAAAGTTTTTGTTGAGTAATTTTTCCTCGTACCTGAATCTTCTTATATTTCATGGAAAAGCATGGACATAATCACACACAGACTTCCTTATTCCCTTTAGTCTTTGCTTTTCTTCATTTATCCACTTGTTCTCCTATGGAAAATTTAAACACTATTCCTTTCACAGTCATGGAGCTCTTACACTGATGTTACACTGTTCATCTTTAGGCAAAGCCTAATGAAGACAAACAGGAGACTCCCATCAGTTCAGCTTGGTTTTGGATCAGATCCTAACAGAGAGGAGTTGTGTTCGTTGAATTGTAGATAGAGTAACAGCTCAAGTCCTTCAGGCGTAACTCCTCTCTGAATTGTTGTAGAGGAAAACCCACTCTAAACAGATTGAATCAGGAAAAAAAAAACAACTTGGATAATTGGGAGTAGAATGGGTCCATTGACTTCAAGAGGAGCTACTGCATGAATGAAAGGTGGGCTGGCATTGGCTTTTGCCATGTTACATATGAAAGATGGTTCTTGAAACTAATTAATCCTTGAAAAGATCAGCTGACCTATCTCATTGTTAGCAATACATTTTTAATTATTCATTTTAGTCAAGCATCATTTGAACACAAGTCAATTTGCAATTTCATTAGAGTACAGAGAAGGCCTGGGGTCTATTCCCAATAAAAAGGAAAAAAAATCTCAGGCAAAATTTCATAAAATATGTTAATCCTCTAATTAATTTTATGTATCAAGCAAGAATTAATGTGTCCTGCTATTTAAGCAGAAGCCATCTTGTCAAGAAGTGCACTTTGTCATACCTTCCCCTCCAGGAAAACCTCTTTACAAGCTTTATGGCAAAACACCCTTGCAACTAATGACTAGCTTTGAAGCAACATTCACAGACCATTTGCTTTTCACATGACATTTGGAGCTTCCCCCCCCTCCCCCCACTACTCATTCCAAAGTCTATTCTAAGTGTAGAGTTCTCACTGCACTGCTTTTGAAAACTAATCAATAAAGTAAGACTTGTCAGGTTGCATCTGAGGAGTATCACATCTTTTAACTCCCTTCTTGCTTGAGTTGCTGTACACATTTTTAAACTAAACCTTATGTTATACATACTATATTCACAGGCACACAAGTGTGACGCCTTTCTTTTTCTCTCTTATATTAACTTCAAAAGCTTAAAACTTCTGCCAGTTAACCTTCCATAAACTGACATTATATGGTCATCATACATAATCAAGTGATGGATTGCATGCCAAGAAGACACAAAGAGCAAATGTTTACACTTGTTATAACTATGACAATTACAGTATTGCAAAAATGGAAAAAAATTACTTCACTCCATGCTAAAGAACTCCAAAGAAAACATATCCATGTTGGTAAATACTGAAACAAATTTTGAATACCTCACTAGCATCAGTATAAATCCTAGAGTGAGGCAATCTGTACTCACAGAAATGAATTGAGATCAAAATATGGGCCACAGAGTTTCATCTTTATTCTAACTTTTGAATTTTCTTAATCAATGCTAAAATCTTTAAGTCCGATTTCTCATTTCAATGGCTTTGTGTTATGTGTCTCAACTGTACCTCATCTAATTTAATAAGATGCAAGCTAAGGAAGTACTTAAGTTACTTGTCAAGGGTTTCAGATGACACATTATTATTGTACTCAAAAGTCAATATTTGCTAATCATGTTAGTAGAGGAACTGATCCACGGCTACAATTCTTGAATTGCTAAGGCATTTAAGATTAATTAAACCTGTCTTCTCCTCACTCGACATATACACACATGGCACAACACCCCCAGCCCCCACCCCTACCTCTCTTCTGAATTGGACAAGTCAGTTTCTCCATAAGGAAAACCTGTATAGTCCACAGCTGTAGGATAAAAACCTCTTAATTTTCTCAGCTTTCTACCTCCATTGTTGGGATGGTCATTCAGAACCTGACTTCAGGTACCAGAGCAGGTCATGTTCAGCACTTTGGGGTTGTGCCCTTTCTCTTTGACACTGGTACAACATCAAACCAGGCCATTGTATTCTACCTGTGATCTTTGCACAAGACTGCAGTTGAAATCAGGAGAGAGCTGCATGTGAGCACAAGCAGAGCCAATCTGGCAGTGTGACACAGGTTGAAAAAGCCTGATTGCTCATCTTGTTTCAACTGGGATTGTTCATCCAACGGTCTCGCACATTAAAGGTACTGAAGTGCTGAGCAGGTCTTATTCCATATAGTGGCAGAAGAGCTATGAGTTTGCACCTTACTATCTATCCTAATTTTCATTTTATCACACATAATGGGAACAGTTAAAAACTGATCTATGTCTTTCTTTCTCTCTTTCAAAACTGTTGTTGAATTTGGTGTGTACAACATGAAAAGATTTAGTATATTTCCTAGGACTAGGTGCATTGTAAGCAAGTAATATGCAAGCTTCCACATGCAGACTTGCCAGTGCACGATCCGGCTGAATTTCCAACCCTTCTGCTGCAACAGCCTCAGTCTCCTCTGAGTGTACCATCAGCTGCTCAGAGGCCATGTCAGTGTCTGGACATGTGCATTTGCTTAGCAATGTGGTGACTTCCTGATAGGATCATATATTGATTAGCAATGTGGTGACTTCCTGATAGGATCATATATTTATTCAGAACCTGGCTTAGAAGAAGGTACAGATCTGCCTTGAAGCAGGAATCTCTTAGTGGATGAAATGTGACTTACTTGCTACCCAGAATATATTACTGTAGTTTGTGTATTATTGTGATTTTCTCTTACTTGACTTTAAGCAATTATTATACTGTCTAAACAGAGTGGATTAAATGTTTATATGAGAATAATAGAGCAGAGTGGAGATTTGCAATCAGACATATTGGGAGAGTTTCTGATCTACATAAAACTTGTGCAAACCAGGAGGATGGGTATATCTATAGCAGATTAGCCCAGATTTATGCTCATAAATGGGACAGTAGTGTTGGAAACCACAGGTATGATTCAACAGAGTCACTTGTAAAACTGGTGTGTGTGCAAAGACTTATAAAGGGGGAAGTGTTCACTGTTATAAGGAGATTGAACGGATATTATGTATTAAATCATACAGTGACTGCATGGGGTTTGATAAAGACATTTAGAACATCAACACGCACATTAAAGAAGTCACTGTTTTGAGTACTGTGGTATCCAGCCTGTAAATGCTTCAGATCAGCACATTATTGAGTATAACACTCAGAAGGAGATTTTGCCAGATCAAAACAATACATTCTGTTTAATATTCCAACTGGTGTTAAACTATTAATCTGAATGTGCTAATAGTGGCTGTCACATAAGTTGAGCATCTGAAAGCTTCTCAACAGTAATGACTTATCCTCAACTAATTTCTTTTTTTTTATTAATTCAGTAAAAAGTATAAGATCATTTACTCTTTAAAGTGGTTCCCCTCCCCCCTTTTTGAAGTTAAACATTATTTTATGCATGTCTTTTAACTTACTAATTTATTAATTTAGCTCTGCCACACACAGGCTGAGTTACTATTTTTTTTCATTTATTTATTTGTCTTTAGATCAATCATGGTGCTATTTTTAGCGTGCTTTTGACAAATGCACGATCTCAGCTTTTTCTCTGTGTGCGAATCTATTTGCCTCTGTAAATTGTTAGTGAATATCACACTTGCCTTTACTGGTCTATGCAAGCTCAACTTGATAATCTTAGCTCATCTTCCAGCGGAGCACATATCTGCATCACAAATACCATCTTTGAAACTGGCACTAATTGGCATTCATCTTGGAATTCTCCATGGAATGGCCACAGACACAAGGTGAAAATTTGGCTCTGTTGAAGGCAACAGGAGTATTGTCATTGACTTTAACAGGGTCAGGACTTCTTCCAGAGACTGAGCTGCCTCTCATACAGATGTTGAGACTGAGATAAGAGATTCAAATCCTCTGTGTTTGCTCATGACTAACAAAATGAGGTTTTCTGCTAACCTTTGT
This sequence comes from Motacilla alba alba, assembly GCF_015832195.1. NCBI lineage: Eukaryota > Metazoa > Chordata > Aves > Passeriformes > Motacillidae > Motacilla > Motacilla alba. Next base: position 97,434,470 of record NC_052018.1, read on the forward strand.
CCTCCTTCTGCCAGGATCTAGTCCTTTTTGTTTTTTAAGGAGTGAGTGAATAAGTAAGGCTTCCAGCTTCCTCTTGCATTGTCTTCCCCAAATTCCAGTTCCCTTCCCTGTCTTTATACTTGATAAAATATCTCTTCAGGCGCAGTGCAAGTTCTCTGCCTTCTGTTATCTCTTGATTCTTCAGTTCTTGTGTATTCTTAACCGCTCTGTTTTCTTAACAACTCTACTTTCAAGGATGCTCTTGCTCTTGAAAAAATGAAATTCCTTTAATTCCGTCTATCTTTCTAACAATCCATTGTTTTCTTTGTTTCTGCCTCCAGTTTCTCAGAAGCTGTTTCTTGCCATTACTAAGAAGCTTCTCAGTCTCTGGTAAGAGAATCTACACTTCTCCAGGTTCTGTACTTTGCTTCATCAGAAGACAATCTCTGTCCTTTTCTTTGCTGATCCTTCCCTCCCAACACCTGGCTTCTGTAATCTGCTCTCATTTCAGTTTGCTTTGGATATGCACCTTCTCTGACAGCTCCTTTATTTTTTGCGTCTCTCTTTGCCACTCGCTCTCCCCATTGCCTCACAGAGGTGTCCATGTCAGAATCTTTGAGGCACTTGCCTTTCTCTGACAGTTATTCTCCTCTGCATGTCTGCATTTTCACAGTCATTTGCCTCTGTATATCCTGCTGTCACTTACATAATGGCTTGACTTCCTAAGGTTAGTTGTTTACCACTTCTTCCTGATTTTCAGATCCTCATCTCCTCTATCAGTCCTGTTAAACTTCTGCTGTTTCCTGAGTTGTCTCCTAGACCATCTTTTTCTCTTATCTTGCTGCCCCTTCTGCCATTGATTGTCTTTTCTATTGCAGTGGCAATCATTATTTTTTCATCAACACAAGCTAAAACTGTTACAATCATCTCTGTTTTTGATGGATGATGTCAGCAAGATCTCCCCACTTCCTCTCCTTCCATCTAAAATACTGCTTGCCAATACTGCCTTGTCTCCACCAACCATCATCTTCCTTGATTTTCTACTATCTGCTATAACAAATGCAAGCCATTAAAAAACTCTGTGAAATCTACTGCTTTAGGTTCTACTGCCATTTATCTTCCACTCAGCTTATCTGACTGCTTCTCCCATTCTTCTCTTTTACAGACTTCCTTTGTCCCTTTTTGCTTTCTGTGTTTTCTTGTGTGTTGCTCCATAGAGTAGGAAGCTTTTCTTTTTGTCATCCCTGAGCAATTTTTTTCTTTTGCTTCCTGAAATCTTTCATTAGAACTCATCTCTCAGCTTTGAACTGTGCCTTTCAGTCAAGCAGAGGCTTTAATGCACTGGAAGACAAACTGTGATACTGGCCAGAGGTGTGTTACTGTAATGTCTCCTCATACCCAGGTACAGCCCCAGTGAAATCACTGTTCCCCACATCACCTGGAGATGGTAGAGAGGGCAGATTGGTACTCATGTTTGAAAAGCATGAACTACATGTTCAGAACTACCTCAGTGTGCTACAATACATCACTGTTAAGAACATAGAATTGTCAGTATGCTGAGAAATGAAATAACTGCATTTCTCATGTAGTGAAAAAAAAATCAAATGGTGAATGCCTTGAAGCCTAGAGAAAGCTGAAAGCTGCAAATTCTACAACTGCCCTTATCTTGCCTTGAAACACACTGGCTACTCTTTTGAAAGTTTTCCCATAAAGGTTAGGACAGGAGTTCTTGGTACACCCAATTACTTGTTGGGACTTGGAAAGCATTGCTACACAGAATTTTTACTGGGTGAGTTTTTAGGACTAAGGCTATGTAGGAATTAGCATGAGGTTATCTTGGCTTTACAAAGCAGGGTGATTTTTTTGCATAGGTTTTATTTTATTCTGCAAAGTTTCCCCTGCCAACATAAAAGGAGTGCTGGAGGAGTGCAACAACTGAACTCCCTATGACAGAAATAACAAAATACTGCAGTGTGTGGACCATTAAGTGAGATATCAGAAATATTCCCTCTGATACAGGAAGAGAATGATGCCACATCGTACGATGCAAAATATCTAATTCTTTAGGGTCTTGAACTAGAATTTCTGTAGGCCTTGACTCAAGAATCCAGATGTACTGTGGACGAGTAATTTTCCAGTTCATACAGGGCTACCCTTGATATTATGAACTTCAGACCAACATATTCTGTGTTCTGCAAATTACTCTCTTTTTATGTCAGGACCATGATACAGTTTGGACAAAGTCTAGAGCTGAAGGTTTTAAGTGGTGAATTCCAGAAAAATAAATGGAAGAATCTAGAATTCAGTCTGCAGATCCATGCCACAACCTTTGTGATAATTAAATCTCGTCCAGTACAGGAAATCAGATTACATTAAATGCTTTGAGCCACTGCATGACCTCTGTATTCTGCCTTCCTTGTTGTGCAATCCATATATTATGCTGAACCATTTTTCTTTACAGCGTGATAGGAAAGGTTTTCCTTTGGGAATACTTCAGTTCTGAGCCAGCTTTGACCTCTGACTCAGAGATAAATGCTTCTCCACAGTCTAGAAAATCTGAAGGTGACCTCCAACTCTTCACTGTGTCCCTGTGGCACAAAATCTTGTCTTCTCCTCTCCCACACCTATCTGTGTGCTGACAGCAGGACCAGCTAGCTGTCCCTTGGCAGTCAGGCCTAGCCTGCCCTCTCCATCACAAAATTGATTTGAATACATTTACATGATTTACATGATTCAGTTCAAGTGCCCGGGATTAGCTCAGTTGGTCAGAGCATGGTGTTAATAATGCCGAGGTTGTGGGTTTGATCTCTGTATGGGCCATTCATTTAAGAGTAGGACTTGATGATCCTTATGGGTCCCTTTAAACTCAGAATATTCAGTGATTCTGTGAAAGTAATTATTGAAAATTCCTGGCCTCTTGAGCCTAATCAAGCCTCATGACCCCTTCCCCACAGCACTGGATAGCCATAGTGTACTATGCTTAGTTAGGGATCCTGAAAATCTGTGTGGGTTACCAAGTGCTGTGTGAGTTATCCAGCTGCAAGTAAATTTTCCCAGGCATTTAGAATACACCTTAGATAAAGGAATTTAAAAAGGCATCTCTGTTACCAAGTGGACCCTAGCAAACAACTATCTTGGCCAGCAAAAGGTGAAGCACAGCTGTGGGGCCGGAGTAAGAAACCACAAGTTTACCACTGAGCTTAAAAAAAAGTTTTCATGTTTCTGTAGTAAAAGGACATTTTTTTTGTATCAGAGGTTGACTTTCTATGCACAAACCTTCTGGTTGTGTAAAGTGTCCCCAGCTCCACAGAGGAGCTGTGACAATTTACACCAGCTGAGGAGCTGCTCAGCATTTTCGGTTATGGACCTTATATACTCATGGCTAGTTAGAGTTTCTGTGGAGCTGTTAACAGCACTGTGTGCATGTAAATCTTGCTTTAGATGACTTTGGAACAGTTAGGAGACAGCCTGCCTGTCTATAAAGTAGAAGAATCCTCGAGCATATGCCTGGCATAAGGTTAAAACAGAATGGTGCCCCAGCAATATGAAATATAGCTATTATTACCTAAGTGAAGACCTACAAATAACGTCCACTAAAAAGTTGCCACACAGGATAATTAGGTGATAAAAAAAAAACAACAACCCTTGTGTTTTGGCATAGCCTGTTTCATTTGTGTCTGTGTTTTTAAGCAGTTTCATCCCAGAACACACCTAGCTCCTTATCCACCTCAGGGTGTTGTGCTAACTTACCTACATTTTCTTCTAGAAATTGTTCAGTCAGGGAATGGCATCAGCCATTTTATTGAATTAAGTTTGCTAAACAGTCAAACAGCAGCCTACGGTAGGCAAGGCCTGAGGTACTGAAATAGAGCAGCAGTTATTACTCTTTGAAGTAAAAAAAGGTCAGTATAAATGAGAATTTAGTTGTCTGGCTAGCTACTTTGTGTGTATTCACACAGGCAATTCACATGTCCCTGTGGTGGGATGCAGCTATGCTGAAAAGGTCAGGTGGCATTTTCACAGCAAGGCCCTGAAACACAGACATTTCAGAACACATTCTTCTCCCTGTAACACTGTGAGTGGTACCAGCAGAAAACCAAGGTAACTGTGAATAAGGAAACCATTACTTTGTAAAACTCCCTGAGTTCAACATGCACAAAGCCAGCAGTGAGTAGGAAGAAGGGAAAAGCTCAGTCTTATGAATCCTTATCAGCTGTCCACTTCACGGGGGAAGCTGGTTCTGCAGAGCACATGACATTTCAATGGATTTTCCTGATGTTGTGTGTGAATATAGGGATATAAAACACATATTTCTAGGTAAAACTAAAGGGGAAAAGTAGGTCCTCTGAAAAAATATTTCTGTAGAATTTTTTAGCTTTAATGATATTGAATTACAGCAAAACTTCTCAAGACTGTTCTTGCAAGTCCTTTATACCATAAAACATAAAATTACAGTAAGTCTCCATTAGTACAGTGGCTACTATTGTAATCAGTTTTGAAGAATGTGCTCTATGAATGAAAATATTTTGATTTAAGATCCTGTTGAGGAGCAGTCTAAAACGTATACTTTAAATTACACTTTAAAATAAGTCCCATGGTACCTCCCTACAATGTATATAGTACACTGGCTTGGTGTAATAAATTCTTGTCCAAGGTAGTCAATTAAGTTTCAGTAAATATTGAAGCTGCCTTCATTTTAAAATAATTTACTTCTTGATTTTAGCTGATAGATATTCTTGTATAGAAAATTAATAAAAAATATGTACACATATATGAAACAGGGCAGGACTTCTGCTTTCAGCTGTTACTATCAAGCATCCTGGCGTCTATCAGCAGTATGGCAGCTGACTGGCAACAACATGGAGGAAAACAGCCATACAGAGGACTTCTCAGGCTGAGAATGAAAGGAATGAAAGTCCCAGGCCCTCTCCTATCTTCTGTCCTTTCTAGCACCAAATTAGTTATTAATTAATTGAAATACTTCCTGTGAATAACAAAAAGTCAGATATGAAGGGTAGAAGCAACCATTTCTCATATGTGATCAGGCTATCATGGACACAACACTACCACAAAATGAAAAGGATGGAGAAATTCCACTGAGTAGACTGGGTGAGAAAAACTGTGTCATCTCTTTAGAGTTTAAAAAATAGCAGTATTTTTCAAAAGTTTGATGAAACTGAGTGAGATGATGGAGGAGAAAGTCTCAAAAAATTCTTGAATCTGCCAAAGAACTCATGTAGGCAATCATTCTTACTAGAGAATCCATGATAAATCCTCAGGATATGGGACCCAACCAGAAAAGGTTCAGTTTGAACTTACATCTTTTAGAAAGTCCATTAATTAGTCTGTAGGAAATCAGGCACGATTGCCTTCAGTGCTCACAAAACTACTTGTGTTTCTTCTGGAACACAGGCAAATTGCTGAGATGACAAATATATGTCTTCCAATAATCTCTCCCTTTCATGAATGTCTGAACATTTTCTTTCCCAAATGTATACTTGTTTGACAGTTTTATACCTAACAGATGTTTTATGTAGATTTATTGGTGCCTCAGACTTTCCAAGAACATGAAAAAAATTTGTCTGTCTTTACCTAGACTACAGCAATCGACATTATCTTAAACCATTGTCAAATTTCTTTCCATCTACCTCCATAAGTCTTTCCACAGGCTGTCCTCCAAATTTTCTTCATATCTCTCTGGTTCTCTATTACAGAACTGCCATTTGGTCAGACCCTTTTTAATGTGTTACATTATCAAGATCTGACACTCTGGTAGAGTGTATTCAAAGTTTGCTTTAATTTCTACAAATTTTTCACCTGTGATGTAGAGCCTTTGAAAAAATTCAGGTCTGTGGATTTCTATCTAATATATATGAACTTGTTGTTCTGACTCCACACCCATCCTTTAGAAGCAGTCCAACTGCTCCTCCCCTCCACATCCAGAGATTACAGACTGCACAGTTTTAGCACATCAAACTTGGGATCCTGAAATGTTAGGAGTGCATGACTTATGAAGTAGAAAATATCTGAGCTACAGGTCTAACTAAAAATAAATGTAAATTTGAAATAGTAGATTGCTCGAGTCTCCCACAAAGGAGCAGGAGTCTGGTTGTTGTGGAAGCCTTAATAGGACAAGATTCCTAGTTAGAACTACACAGCACATCACATCAGATATTTTGGCATTACAGTTACAAAAGGGAAAAGAGAAGAAAAGAACCCTGAGGAGTTTCAAAAAAGTCCATATGAGATATGGATAGCAGGCTTCTGTGGAGAGCCTCTGTTGGCCTAGAGAGAAAATTGTACAGAAAATAGGTCTGTGAGACTTCACTCCTAGCCCATAAACAAGCACAGTTTTCTTCCCCTTTCTTACTATTGGTTGGCAATCTCGCATTGCAAAAAGGAGAAAATCTTGAAATCTTTTGACATTGTATGTTGGATATTAAGGTCTTTGTTGGTTTGACTGTCACTTCTGTGGTATACATTGAAGTGACATTCTGTCACTTCTTGTGGTGTACATTGAAGTCACAGGTACAAGTGAGCATGCTGCAATTTCAGCAAAATGGAAAATAGAGTAAAATCTGGGGTGATTCATTCATTGCTAACACCTATTCAAGTTCAATAAAGAAATAGCTATTCCAGTTAATGTTGTCTTCTTTTACAGCATTAGAGTTTACAAAAACAGTATATAAAGTTGGGGGTTAGAAGGAAGAAGTGATAGCATTTGTCTTCATAAGTCACTGGTGGGCATAATGGGAGCCTGCTCTCCTGGACATGCTGATCACCTGGCTACACATGGGATGTAGTGAATTAATTCCTTGTTTTGCTTTGCTTTCCCTATTAAACTGTCTTTATCTCAGCCCAGGAGTTTTCCAGCTTTTACCTTTGTGATTCTCTCCCCAACCCTGCTGGTAGGGCAGTGAGGGAGTGGCTGTCTGCTGGATGGGGTGAAACCACGACAGAAGTATTAACACTTCATTTACTGTTTCTGAACTCTTACTCATGGCTTGGAGAACAAATTTTTCATTATGTCCATTTTTTTTTCTGTCACACTTCAGCCATCTGAAGGCCTCTAACACCCTAAGGTGCAGCTAAGTAGATATAGAGTATCTACTGGGATACTCAAAACCAACTGTTCATTGGGCTCTTCATCATACCCCTCTGAACCACCAATGTGACTCCCCATTGGGAGGAGGAACTTCCTGAGGTGCTTAAATATCCTTTGACACTTGGCCCTAGAGCTACAAAACTTGCCTGATGTATGCTCAGCTTGAGGTATGTAAGCAATCCCCCCTGCTCAGCAAAAAGAAAGAATATTACCTCAAATCTAACTTGCCATGATCAGTTAGAATATAGTATTTTATTTGGATCTCTTCTGTTCATGGAGTGTGGCAGTGTATGCAAAACTTCATTTCCATGTCTACACAGATCCTAATTTCTCAGGGTTAAAACTTAAATCAATTTTTCCTTTAGGGAGTACACTCTGCAAAGAGCAGACAACCTTCATTTAAATAGAAATCTATAAATCCTTTAGTCTTCACCTCTTTTAACCACATTGTTTGAGGTGAAAGCTGTTAATTGTGGTCTTTAGCAGGTATATGTAAATGCAACCTTTCCCCCAAAAAACTTTGAAAATGTGCATAATCAATAATATTTTTGATAAATGCTACTGCTAAAGACAAGAACTACTTATAATAATGAAATGCATGGGCTTGATTCTTTATTCAACTGAGTCACTCCTTTACCTCCACTGCTTTAAGGAATTCACTGCAAGAGCAGGATCAGGCCCTTAATGGTCTGCCAGCTCCATACTGACATTATACCCAGACAACTGTCACTGAAATGTACATTTAGTTCCATAAGAACAGTACATTAGATATCCCTAAATGTTTTAGGAGGCAGGACTTTTATGACTATTCTGACAAAACCACCAGTACATGTAGAAACCAGAGCTATGAACAAATACTGCAGTTACGATTTACTGCACAATTGCCAGAGTCTTCCCAATTTCATCTCTGACGGCTACTTACTCAGGCTGTCATTTTTAACTCCACAGATTATATCTGCCTTGGCCTCTTACTGGATTCACTGGAGTGTGTTGCAGACAATACAGCCCTCAAACAATGACACATTTGTGTTCATTTTCTTCTATTTTATCTTAGGAATTCTACTATTTAGGTCACTATCTGTTGCTTCCAGCTATTCTTTGCTGAAAATTTGTAGCTCTTTTTAGGCTTAAGAAGATAAAATCAATGAATTCATCTATGTTATTCCTCTGGGTATAAAGGTCTAGATGTAATAAGTGGTACACATAGTATAAGATTACATTGCTATTCCTGAACTGTAGCCCCAAGATTAATTGTGCCTTATAGGCCAAAATTTGAAGAGCTGCTGGGTGCTGGCCTCTCTGAAAATCTGATACAACTAACACAATAAAACCCTAGTATTACCAAATTTCTCAAATGCTTTAAATGTGATCCCTCCCTAGCATGAAGAGGAAAGGTGTGAATGTATGCCTGTGTAGAATTTTAGATACAGAAATGGAGAATAATGGTGAATGTATCCTTTTCCTGATAGTATCTGCCTTTCCTAAAAGAAATGAAAAAATCCACTACAGGTTTTACTTGAAAAAGATAATGCTTGGATTTTAGCAAGCAACATCACTCATTGTGAAATCCATCAATATCTGTGGAATAAAAATTATACTTAGATATGGCAACATACAGGAATTTCATTTACATTACATTTGAGCTCACTGATAGCTCTACCATAAAAAATTGGTATGCTCTGAATGAAAAGATGAGTGCCCAAGAAAACAGTCATAAATTAATTTATAATGAAACCTGACAGTAATAATTTAATTTAGAATGTATTCAAGATTGTTTTTACTATTTGTGTAGGACTTTTTTGCCTGGAGGAAGATGTGGCTTCATAATGAAATGCCAGCTATTGAAACTTCTGAAGTGTACTTTAGTAAACTAAACTTCTTAAGTGTACATATGTATTAACTAATTAAAACTATGTAGATACTTTCCTAATGAAGATCTGTTGTCTACTACAAGCAGTCAAAAGACTCCATGATTGAGGTCTACCAGTGGGCCACCAAGAACTCACCAGGATGCACAAAGGATGCTGAGCACAACCTGTAAAATCTGTGGGATGATGAGCCAGCTGCTCAACTTTCTTTCTCAGTGGTGAGGAGATGAAGCAAGTCAAGTGACAAAAATAATTAATTCTATTCAGTTTGTTAACTGAGAGATGGTATAGCAGGGCATTTGGGGATAGGCAGGCTGTGACCAAAAAACCTTGGCAGTTTGTCTCACCATCAAGTAAGAAAATCATGTTATTAAAACATTGTTAATTCTATTTGGAAAGTAATGTTTAATAAAAAGCAAATTACAGGCTTTTGAAGTCTAATAAATGCTAAAAATAGGCACTTATAAAAAGTTCAATAAATAACAAATAAATAAAAAAGTCTCTCCATCACGATTAGTTTAAAAGCAGAGGGATATAAATTGCATTTGCCTCACTATCAAAATTGGTATGTCACACTGATCAGCAGATTCTTTAAATATGGTTTAAATAAGCAGCACACAGGAAGTACTTGAGTGAGTAAGAAGTGACAATTGGTTAAAATGGAGCTTGTGTTTTCATTGCATTGGAAAGTTTGAAAGGGGAATGTTCTTTCCATATACCCCATGGAAAGAGCATTCCCCTTGTCATACACTGAACTCTTATTTTACAGCACTGACGCTCATGATAAAGGGTGAGCCAGTATATTCTGGCCAGTATATTGAAGGACAGAGCAGTGGTGGCATTTTAGGTGGGCAGCTCCAGGGCCTTTCTATTGTGGATGCTGAGAAAATCAGCAGTTAGCTGGTTTTAAATTTTCTGAGCATGCTCAACAACACACAGTGACAGCATTCAGGCTGTGTCATTTCCTTGCAGAGCTTGGGGAGCTATAATGTGGTTAGCCTGTATTATTTATCCATTATTTACCCCAATTTCAAACCTGATTAAGTTAGTCCTTTCAAACCACAGAATGAAACTTTCCTAAAAAAAATACTCAACATCTAAAATAGCTCCTTCCTTCCATCTTCTCAAATTGTAATAAACAAAATTATCCCTGTAAACAAAATTTACCCTGCTTTCTTTACAGAATTGTATCTAGGGAAGCATACTGGGGAGGGAATGATAGCTAAGCTGAACACTGTTGTAGCAAAATCCTCTCTTTTACCTTTCTCATTAGTATTTAACATTCTTGTGCATCAGTACCTTAAAAGCCACTTATGTAACTCTCATATTTAATACTGATGGTAGTAGCCTTTTCTCATTGCCTTTTGCTTGGCATCTGGCCTGTTACGTGATTGTGGTGTTCTAGGAGAGTCCAAACTAAGAAAAGCATACCTTAGATACACAGAGCAAATTATATTGTCTGGATAAATCAAATTTCTCCAGTAGCTGCTGTTTGGGGTTGACACTTATTTGTCATACAGACATGCAAATCTTCTTTTTAACAGAAAACTACCAGCAGACTTGACTATACAACAAAATCTTGCTATTTAATGGTATGTTAGCTGTTGAAGATATTATTATGATGAACTTCTTTGAAAAGCTGAAAATGTTTTTCTGGGTTAATTTTCAGTCTGATCAGTAAACGAATCCAATTCATGATATATTGCACAACACTAGCAGAGGAGGGAGCTGCACTCACAGACTATAATGCTTACTGGGCACCTGCACAGGCTTTGATGGCCCTAGTCAACTGACACTGATCCCACAGTGGTTAATACAAGCAAAAGGACCCCAGTTAAATACTTCAGGACTGCACTGCAGCTGGTTGTGTGTTGAAACAGTTTGTCCATCAAGGACTGTTAGCTTAAATGGATCAAAGGAAGCACTTTGTCACCACTATGGGTAGAAAATTGAGGTATCAAGTAATTAAGGAAATTACCAAGTGAGGGCTTCAGGTAAAGCCCATTAGGAATCTCCATTTCACCCCCTTTTACCAGTTTCGGTATTAAGAGTATTTTTAAAAACAGACTAGAAAAATGTGAAAAAAAGTTTAATGATGACTTACAAATATACAATACTTACATTTTCAAGAGTTACAAGAACAGCATACTACAGAAACCCAAAACTTCCTCCAACCTTTGGAGGAACACTTCCTAGTTATTTATTTACAAAGAAAAATTACAGTCACTTTTCATAGTGTCACAAGTTTACATATAAGCATTTCTCAGTTGAAAAATATCTTGCAGCTTACCCAGAGGCAGTTTTTGCAGTCTGAGCCTTACACGCATCTATCAGATCAAAAATTCTATCAGACCCTTAAGCTGACATGACACAGCATTTTTTTAATTTAACAGCCTTTGTTTGAAAATATGTACAACCCAGATGGCTAAACTGATGCACAGTCTTGAGATTTCACCTGGTGTATTATGTATTGCTCATGATTTGGTAAAATGGCATAGGCTACCTTTTTTAATTAGCTTGGTGATGTGCCTTTAGAAAAAGGTGGTCTAATTTCCTTCGGGTATTTCAAGTTCTTCCTGAAAGGAATTTAAAAGAATATAACATGTCCTCTGCAGGACACTTTTTTGCATAATGAAACTTCTATAATAAATTCTTCCTTATGTACAATTCTTATCCCAGGTAAGAGATAAACTGAGCACATTTTCCAAAGTCTGTTCATTTCCATCAATTTTCTGATGTTGGATGTTTCTTAGATTGTAGTTTATTTAACCCAAAATTTTAAAACTTTCTTCTACCTGAGACCAAACATTAGTATTTCTTAGTCTGTGTGTACTTGAGAGTCTTCTTGTAGAATAGAATACTTGCAGTAACACAGCCAAAACACATCCAGTCTGTTTTTGACACCTTCATTATGTGTGTATACCAATACTTCCATGATTTTCAGGCCGTATAATTTCAACATGTGAACTCAACAGAATCTTCATCTAGCTGAAGGTAGTTTCGGACTAGACATTTATAACTGATTGCTTCTAATTAAAACTAAGTACCTCCAGAGTATTAGTTATGGTTCAGTTCCAGATCTTTTAATATTCAAAACCAGAAAATACGTGCCATCAATAGCTGTGAACAGAGTTCAAAAAGTGTTTTCTAGCATTACAGTATTTCCCTACCAAAAGCTTACTCCACAGACAAAATATACTCCAAGTTCAAGTAATTTTAAAGAATGCTTGTGTTCTGGACTTTCTTCGAGCAAGAGCTTCTTGTTTTTTTCTTTCAATCTCCTCTTGAGAACATTTTCTATTTTTTTGTTCTACCAAAGACACTGTAAATAAAAAAAACATGTATTAGGAGCTTCAGGTTTGTTCAATATGTATTTCAACTTAGCCATTTCCAGTGTTTGAAGATCTATGGCAGGAGCACACTATTCTGACACACTGTGCACTCAAGTTAAAAATAACTCATCTATCCTGTCCTCTAGGGAGGAAGGGGGCAAGACGCATGACCTCTGTAGGGCTACTGATTACTATCTCCCAATGAAAACACTGGGATACACACATTTGCTTCAAGGAAATTTTACTTGGGTGCCCTTCAAGTGAACCTTATGACATCAGAGTCAAAACAGGAGATGGTGATGGGTTAAGAAAATGAAGGCCATCAGAGTGAAAAGGGCTCTACATTTTAGTGAGTTAGGCAGAGATATGAACATGGAGATAGTATAGACACAGGGGTCAGATACAGTACAAGTGTCACACAAATAAAACAAGATAGGTTGAAAGAAGGTCAAAAGTAGCAATAAAAATTGGCAAAGGAGACAAGAACATGATAGCTAAGCATAGCATTTTATATGGTGTGTTACAGAACTATAAATTCCCATACTATAAAATCCTGACCTTACTGGAACCAACATGAAGACTACTTGCACATATCAATAATTTTACCATTTTTTATACACTAGTTTCCAATTAGTGTATTTCTAATAAGTATTCAAAGTGAATAAACAGGATGAAGGGTATATTTGCTTCTCACAAAAAAAGTGTCCATGAAAAATTAAATAGCAATTTTTGAAAGGACCACTTAATATCCATTTTTCGGTTATTGTCCTTTCCCTCAAAATTTAAGCTGAAGAAAGCTATGGTTTATCTGTACAGAAAATCTATGCTATCTTCTTTCATTCCTTTACTCTCTAGAACATGCCACAGAATAACTAGTTATCTCTCCGCCTTTTTCCCCCTTATAATCCAAAATTACTACTTTCCATTTATACGCTTCTCTGCTGGGGAAAAAACAGATAAAATACTCATTATTCAATAATTAATTGTTTTGTTCCTTTTGCAACAGTGCTTCTTTATAATGGAGGTTAATACAGGACACTCTTAAAGGCATGTTTTATCAGAATGAATATTGATTAAAGTTTGCCAAGCTGTGAGATCAAGTAAAAATAAGACTGACTGGCACTTGACTGGTTCTCTATTTCCCCAGTAAGTAACACTGAGCATGGAATATTGGCAATAAAGAAGTGACTGACCTCTCCTCTGGATGAAAGGGCACCTTAGTGTTTAGATTGGTAACACAAAAATATTTCACTGGCAATTTCAGCCACAGAGCAAACAACAATAGAGGCTGAGCTCTGAAAAGTATCAAGTGATTTGAGGTTCCAAATTAGAGGTGTACAGTAATATAAAGAAAATGGCATTCCATATTACCTGGTGTGTTCTTCCCCTGTCCCATCATTAACTAGGGTTTTACTATGCATCAAAATAACAGTATTTTTAAGTAACAGTTTAAGAAAATAGCATGCTGAGTGGTGCATCAGCCTATAATTGATCCTAGGGAACCTGAGTGTCTATGGAGAGAGGGTGTGAGGTATTTAGAGAAGTTGAAGGGAAACACGTGTCCTGAACGACAGGAATTAAAGATATTCATCAAGACAATTTAATTTTTGAGAAAATAACCTCCAGATTCTCCTTACAACATCTGCTAACACCTTAAATGGATGAATAGTGAAGCCTATTTTAAGCTGCAATACAGTATGAATTTCTCTGACATTGTGATTACAGTAAGGAAACAAACAGTCTAACAGTGATACAATAAAGACAAATACCTGATGTAGTCTGTACAAAAGACTCTGAAAGATGCCTCTTGAAAGGTGATTTCTTATTGTCAAGCTTGCGGTGCAAGGCGACATTGACCTGATTCTTGCTTCCTTCCGAACCCTGCAGAGTAATTCCAATGCCAGAATGATTCCCTGAACTTCCAGACCCTACACGATGACCACCCAGAGAATTGTTAATCTTTCGGAATTTAAACTTTGAAGGCGTAAGTGAAGTTTTGTTACCAGAGCTGCTATTTGGAATCTTTCCCGCATTATATGAGAAATGTGAGCAGTCGAGTGCTTTTCTACTAAAAATATTTACTGCATTAACAAGACTTACTTCAGAACCTGTCTCCCCTGCTGGCACAGAATTTGACCTGTACCATTTCCCTGAAACAGTCATTGCACTATCTTCAGAAGCATCTTGATGACAGTTTTTAGGGAGTGTGTATTTACACTCCACAGAAGGACCCGAGATCACAGTCTGAGGATTTGAGATGTTCTTACAGTTCCCGACATGACCTGTTGTGGCCAGCCCATGCACCGTCTTTGATGAATTCCTACAGGCATCATTTAGTGAGGCATCATTTGCATTTGTTTTTTGTGCCAAGAGGAGATCGGGTAGTCCTTGTTTAGACACTGGGAAGCTGTTATCAGCATTTGATCTGGAATTAATACTGGCTCCTTGAATAGTTTCAATTTTTTCATTTCCTTCTTTAACATCCTGGCTCTGAGTTTGCTTTTCTATATCATCACACACCTGATATAACAATTCATCATCCTCATAGTCTGCATCCCAAAGACTATCAGATCCACAAAACATACCTAATATCTCATCAGAGAATTTCGGTTCATTCCAGTCATCAAATGACAGAGGACATTTCTTTGGTATTTCAACTTGATTTGAGTGACCTGTATTAGCTTGGTTAACCACTTTGGTTAGATCATTAGGTTTCATGTTGGTAGAAACACTGGATGACGGACAGGAAATGGCATGAGTATTATTCCCAGGTTTTCCTGCTGGTTGTCTATGAGGATTAAATCTTGAAGGAAAAAGAGGAAGAGCATTGCTTTGAGGCTTAGTAGATTCATTTCCATTCTTCATTTCAGATTGCACTGAAGCAGGAATATGGTTCAAATCGTTATTTTGGGTACTCTTCCAAACAGATTTAGTTTTATCTGGTTTAAGATCACATTTACCATGCAAGGCCTTGGTCTCTATCTTGGCGTTTTCTGTCTTACATGGCTTTTGTAAAGACAGTGATTTTACATGTTGTGAGCTTTTACTAGAATGTTTCAAAGGTGAATACTGCAAACTGTTAGATTTGTTTACAGTCCCCAAAAGAGTTACTGAATTGCCACTACTTCTCTGCTTTGTTCTGCTAGCATCACTGAAATCATGCACAAATGGATTTGCAGGAATTTGTGGTGGTTCTTCAGTACTTATCAATTCAGGATTTTGGGTTATTTGCATCACAAAAGAGTCATCTGCCAAAAGATCTGTACCCCAGTCATCAAAGTCATCATTAACTACTCCAGCAAGCTTAGCAGAGGCCACCAATTGTGTCTTCAAAGAAGGAGGATTTTCTTTTGTCAGGGCGTCAGTATCAGCTTTTGGCACAGTCTGGTCCATGCTTCCTACTGCAAACAGAGTATCTTTTTGATATGCCTCTAAATTACCATGCTGTGTCTCTTCAGCTTTCTCAGGAAGATTCTCCTCCTCCAAGGTACTTTTAATTTTATGAAAACTATTATTTAAAGAAATATCTGACAGTCCTTGGCTCAACTGTCCACTGCACTTCTGGGTAGAAGAGTCAAAAAGAGCATGAAGGGCTACTTCAGCCTCGAGGTCTACAGACTTTTGACTGCTGGACTGACAGGGCTTTGCCACAGGAATGCCAGTGCTCTGTCCAACTGGTTTCAGGGATGCAGTAGGATCTGTTTCAGATCCTTCACCAAGGAGCGATTTCTGGTTCTTCGTATTTATTTCATCTTTAGAATTACTTGACGGCTCTGAGGTGCTCTGGATGAAGTTGTGACCAAGCTTCTCCTGTTCTTGAACAGCATCTAACTCTACTAGATTTTTATCAAACTCCTTAGCCAATTTCATGAGTTCCTCTTCAGGATTTTTTATTTTAAGATCTCTGGATTAAAAAGAAAATACAGAAAATAAAGTCAGAGCTACTGAGAAAGTTTGGCCGAGTTCAGTTACATGAGCCTATGAGCTGCTCATTCTCTAGTTTAACAACTACGAAGGTATGGCTAAATCCTACTGCTTCCAGTACGCAGTCAACATACACCCCCTGCAAGAAGACATAACAAGCCCAGAGTTAAAGCATTCTATATGCTAATATTCAATTATATGGTTCACTATACACAGAAGATCACATAGCCTTCTTCATGAAACCCAGCTATGATGAGCAAGAAAACACTGTAACTTACCTCGTACAACTTAACTTTGTCCTAGCTCGCCCTTTTACTACTACAGGTGTACAGGGAATAGCATCCTCACCAATCCATGTTCCTAAAAGGGAGTCTTCATTACAGGCTGCTTTTTCATCCTGAATAATTAGATTTATAATGCTTAGAAATTTGATTTCAGATAAAGACTGGATTAGACACACATCTTACATGAGTTAAAAGTTGCTAAACTAAATAAACTGGATGAAACCTGTTGAAAGCCACAGATAAGAACAAAAACAAGTTAAGTGAGATTACTGCAATGTTGCCCACTGATAGTTGCATCACTTTAATTATATCAATTTAAAGCAGGAACTTCAATAAAAATAACTGAATTATACTTTCGGCATGCAAATCTAGTAGTCTAATTCAGGTTTACACACATTGATGTTACAAGCTGTCATCTAGTTTACTTCAGTATACTACTAAGGAGCTGGCTGAGAGGCCAGCAGCACAAACAAATTAGAGACCTCAACATAATTACACTCTGTATGCTTACAAAAAAAAATCTGACTTCTTCCACTACAACTAATTTACAAGAAGAGCCTTTAAACAGAATTAAATGACATTTAGAAACTAATTGAAATTGTTTCAGAGCTCCAAAGTTCAAGCTTGAATTTGAATTCTGAAATGAAAGGGAGATGCAATACTGTGATGAATTGTTTAGAGAGGCAGAGCAATAAGATGCAGGAAATTACTGTGTGTAAGCCAGCAAAAGTAATTTGAACTTTACTAACTACTATGGTAGTTTTAAATAAGTTCTCTTAGTAAATTTAAGGGTTTTTTTAAATTTATTTTTGTTTAAAAAAGAAAATATAAGCAGCAGATTAAATTTATGGCAGAACTGTAATTATTTAAAAGGCATGCAGTGCACCCCTTATCAATGATTTTCCAATTCTTTTAGTAAAATTTCTCACAAATATGCTAAACAGTAAATACATTTTAAACAGCCCTGTCAAAAAAGCAGGCATGTTTTGCAAGCTAAATACTACATATCTATTTTAGGAATTACATGTTTTCTTCTTGTACTTAAAATGCAACAGCACTTTGGTTTCAACTTTCTGGGCTGTGGATATCAGGTTCATGCAAGAGGGAAAGGGCAAGATGTATTGGGGTAAAAAGGAAAATTATTTATAGTATTGAAGCAAGGTTACTATGCTTACATTATTGCAAAATATTTCTCATTTCAGTCATGTTCTTGTAAATCAGCAGTCAATCAAGACTGTTCAAAATGCTTAAAAACAACTGCCAAGTAAATTCAATATTTGAAAAAACTCTTACCTTTTAACAGATGAGTAATTAAGGATAAATAAACAGTATTCTTAAGACCAAGGGCAGTAACTTGTATTCTGAAAGTAAAGCTTTCTAAAATAGAGCTGCTGCAAGTTTCTTCATGTGTCCTTTTCTACAGTATCTGTGACTCACACAACAATCAGTAAATGCTATGCTTACTATTTTAATTCAATCCCATTCTATAAACTAGTTTTCTACATGCCCAACTCTTACCATGACACTACTGTAACTAAAACCAAGGCTAAGGTTGAAGCACTACTCTCTTTTGACTACTGCACATGCACAGCATCATTTTAGAAAGTTACAATTACCTGAGGAGCAATACGATTAACAATTTCCGAAATTTCTACTGCACATCTACTGGTAGACTGCTTGCTTTTTCCATTGCCTATGAAAACAAAGAAACTTCTTAAAATTTTGAATAACCTATCCAGTTTATGAAGTGCAGTATATCTCAAATAATTCAAATAAACCTGTAAACACAGGAGCTTGTTTCAGTGCTGTATCGAAGAATTTATGGGTTTTTAATGAAAGTAAAATCAAACAACCATTATAAGAGAAAAGAATCTTTTTCCAATAAATTGTTTATAACTTTTGCTACACTCCCATTGCATGCCTCAAACAGGTGTCCTGAAGTCTGGATTTTGGTATTACCTAGTCTGTGTGCAACTGGTGAATGAGAATCCCAAAAGATTTCTTGCTGTGTCTCAGTGTCATTAATAGGAGAGCTGAAAGTAGGTATTCGGGATTTTCTGCTCAATGATCTCTTTGGTGTCTTATGTAAACATGGCTCTGTGTAAAAAGAAAGAGGGTCTTTATTAAAAAAACCAACAAATAAGAGGCAAAAATCACTTAGAACACAGAACAGGTCAGGGCAAAAGAAGATGCATTAGGAACATCAAGAATAAAAACCAAGTTCACACTCACCAGGATTCCTTTACTCACAAGAGGAATACTGTACATAGCTAGACATTAAATACAGGACTCTTAGCTTTACCAATTATATCCTCACAGAGATAAGAGAAAATTACATGATACTGACACCTTTGCACCCAGGATTTGATTGTAAGGATGTCAGTTCTTACACTTGAGAGAAGACTGACTTAATCTTGTATACCTCTACGAGAGAATATTTTGTATTCTTGCTTGCTTTGTGTTTTTCACCCAGACTCTGAGCTGAACTACTACTTTCAAGGGCCTCCAAACTACTCTGGGTCATAACCTACATTTGTCTTTATTTCCTCCCCTGGGCCCTTCCAGCTAGGAGTATTAAAACAGAAATACAGCAATTCAAAACCGGCTTGCAACTGCCTTTGATCAGTAAGTGAACTAAATACCCTATGTGAAACTCAACTAGTCACCCCTGCCCTTTAGAAATGATGCTGTAGATGTGAAAGCCTATAGAAATAATTTAAAAGATGCTATTACTATTGGAGAAACATCTTAGAGGATGTTTTGCCCTGAAGTGCCTAGCCATAGAGGCCATAGAAGTTTTATCCTCTCCTCGGTTAGTTCTCAGTATTTGCTGTGGGAATCACAGAATAGGTCATGTTGGAAGGGACCACAGTGGGTCACCTTGTCCAACCTCCTTCCTCAAGCAGGGTCATCCCAGAGCACATACCACAGGATTGTGACCAGATGGTTCTGGACTATCTCCAGTGAGGGAAACTCCACACTCTCTCTGGGAAACCCGTTCCAGTGCACTGTCACCATACAGCACAAAAGTTCTTCCTCATGTTCAGGTGGAACTTCCTGTGCATCAGCTTCTGACTGTTTCTTATGCTACTGCTCAGAACCACTGAGCAGAGCCCAGTCCATCCTCTTTGCACACTCCCTTTAGATATTTATACATACTGATGATGCGCCCTCTGTTTTCTTTTTGCAAAGCTAAACAGGCCCAACTCCCTCAGCTTTTCTTCGTAAAAGACATTCTCCAAAACACTAACCAACTTTATAGCTCTCTGATGGACCCGTTCCAGGAGCTCCATGTCTCCCTTGTCCTGAGGAGCTCAGAACTGGTCACAGTATTCCAAATGTGGTCTCACCAGGGCTGAACAGAGGAGCAGGCACACCTGCCTTGACCTGCTGGCGATGCTCTTAAGGCACGCCAGTTACCATTGGCCTGCTTGGTCCCCGGGGCACGCTGGCTCAGCCTGCCCTTGACGGTAACAGCCCCTGCCCAGGGCACACGAGCCGGGCGAGCGGAGATTTACACCGCACCAACCCCTCCTCACGGCTCAGCCGCGCCTCCCCCACGGTTCGAGAGACAGCGGGCAGGGCCGGGACCCACAGGGGCCGCTCCCGCCGTACCTGCAACGCGGGGCAAGCACGCCCCCGCCTCCCCGGCGGGCAAGCCTCGGCCCGCGCCGCGTTCCACTGGCCCCTCCTCCGCGAGGAGCTCCGCCCGCCGCCGCGTCAGCTGCTCCTCGCCGCCGCTGCGCCTTCTCAGGGCGGCGGGCCCGAGGGACAGCACCCTCCGCCGGCTACCGGGCATGGCGGCCGCTGCAGCGGCACCGCACCCATCCTGCTACTGGCGGCACCGCCATTTTGCCGGGCAGCTCTCGAGGCCGCCGCCAATTGGCCGCCGCCGTGCCGCCTCGAACGGCCATTGGCCCCGCGCTGTGAGGGCGGGCTGACGGCCTTTCTGACGCGACGGAAAACTGAGGCCCCGCCCCGCCCCGCCGGCCGTGAGGCGCTGCCGGGTCCTCCTGCTCGGCGCTGCCGCCACCGTGGGGCGATGAAACCCTGCTGCCCCTACAGCTGGGGGGAGGAAAAGCTCAGCCGTGGGTAGAGGGGCAGGATGTGTCCTCCTGAGGACCCTTGCCGTCGGCTTGGCCTGAGGTGCCTCGAATCTACCATTAGCAAATTCTGGGCTGACATCTTGGTGGGTGGGAATGTTGTTCTGCTGGAGGGCAGGAAGGATCTCAAACAGACTGGATTGATGGGCCAAGACCAATAGTATGAGGTTCAACAAGGCCAGGTGGGGGGGTTCTACACTTTGGCCAGAACAGCCCCATTCAGTGATACAAGATGGGAGATGAGTGGCTGGAA
The DNA here is from genome assembly GCF_015832195.1 of Motacilla alba alba. Classification (NCBI taxonomy): domain Eukaryota; kingdom Metazoa; phylum Chordata; class Aves; order Passeriformes; family Motacillidae; genus Motacilla; species Motacilla alba. The sequence goes on from NC_052018.1 coordinate 97,455,318, forward strand.
ATTGGCTCCAGCAAAAGGACCTGGGGGTGGTGGTCACTGGCAGCTGGCCATAAGCCAGCATGTGCCCAGGTAGCCAAGGAGGCCTGTGGCGTTCTGGCCTGTATCAGGAACAGTGTGGCCAGCAGGAGCTGGGAAGTTATTCTTCCCCTGTAGTTGGCACTGATGAAGGTACACCTCGACTGCTGTGTCCAGTTCTGGACCCCCCAATTCAGGAAGGACACGGAGGTGCTGCAGCGAGTCCAGAGTAGGGCAATGAAACTGGTGAAAAGTCAAGGAAACAATTCTAACAAGGAGCAGCTGATGGAGCTGGGGGTGTTCAGCCTGGAAAAGAGGATGCTTGGGGTGACCTAATTACTCTCTACAGCTCCCTGAAAGGACATTGTAGCCCAGTGGTGGTTGGTCTCTTCACCCAGCCAACCAGCAGCAAGACAAGAGGAAATTTCATGAAGCTGCGCCAGGGGAGGTTTAGGTTGGACATCAGGGGGAATTTCTTCACAGGAAGAGTGATTCTACATTAGAATAGGCTGCCCAGAGAGTCACAGTCCCTGTAGATATTTAAGGAAAGTCTGGTTACGGCACTTAGTGTTGTGGTCTAGTTGACATGTTGGTCATAGGTTGGACTCAATGATCTCAGAGGAGTTTTCCAATCTAAGTGAGTCTTTGATTCTGTGAAACCCAACAGGCATAAATCATTTAATCCCAGTGAGGCAATTGATGCTGGTGAAGAGAGGCCTGCAGAATGTAAATTAGGTAGAGAAGAAATTAACTTGGGGTTCCTGAGAGACTGTGATATTACATCATTATTTTAAGCAATATAAATGCAAACATATGTATATGTTATGTAACAACATGAATATTTCCTCCCCGAGCCTCTAAAAATAAATATAAAAACATATATGTCGAGCATATAGGGTCAAGGAGTGAACTACTCTGTCTTTTTTTTGCCCGGTTTTCATTTGAAGTCACTAAAGATTGGTTTCCTGAGTCATGAAATCGTTTCTTTTCACTGGAGGCCTTGGGCGAACAGCATCTTTTTTCACTTCTCCATTCTCATGGGTGTAATTAAAAGCCAATAGAACGCTTTTTAACAAGGAAAAAAAATTAGGTACTATGTATTAAATAGAGAAACTGTATCAATATGTGGCAAAATTATAGCAAGCACAGAAAGTTGCAATATTTGAGTAGTTAACTTGTTTATGCCAGACCTGTAAAGTATCAAGCAGACTTCAAAAAAAAAAAAAAAAAAAAAAAAAAAAAAAAAAAAAAAAAAGAGGACTGAAAAAGTGAGTCAAGAATCAGGCTTCAAAATCCATTATAGATATCTGAGCATTGCTACTGCCTTGTAATCATACCAATGTGGGTAGATCTGTTAATCAGCATGAAGTGTGGCCAAGCTGTACAGGATATTTTCATTGCCAGTTTGCAATATAGTAATTAAAAAATGGCTTCCCTGGACTCCATGCAATAGGCACTAAGTAAGGTACCTGCTGCTTATTTACAGTTGGAATAGATACTGAGAAGAAATTTTGTACAGTAGCAGTAGATACATCTTAAGGAAAGGCAAAACACTGAAATTGACACACTTACTAGAAAGTACTACTAGATCTTGATGTCTCCTACCACTTTCTGGCAGCCTCATAGCAGCTGGGTACCGCACAGTGGTCTGCCTTTGCATTTCTTTCTGTTAACAAGTATAACCTGAAATACTGTCATCAGTAATTAAAATTAAGTAACATCTGTCATATTCACTGAGTGTTACAAATTTTGCAGTGCCTTCTTTGATTTCTTCCTTTCTCTGAGCTCATTGTTCACTAACCCCATTCATAAAATGTGAATATTTGCCACAGGTCTTTCACACATTTGTGAGGTTTTATGCAGTAAAAGCATTTTGGGAAAAAAATAGAAGCATATTTAACATGTGTTTCGTTCTGCATTGGAGATCTTTTTCCATCAATTTAAGGCTGTGTAAAGTTGTGTTACCAAAAGATGGCAAAACCCAAAATACTCTGCATGTATGGATAAGCTAAATAGATTTATAATGGGAAAGAAATCCCACTTTCCTAATGAAAAAAAGTGTGTGTATGTCACTGCAGCTTAAGAACTCAACTCTGAGCTGATACTCTTTATTAAGTTTAGGAATGTAGTGTTAGAAGCTTGTGATGTTGGAGGGTTTCTCTGTAGAGCTGTAGCCTCAAGGAGGGAGTTTGCATTCCCTTGGTGTGGCATGAGCAGCTGGATCAATGGCTAATTGTGGTGAGGCTGTGTTCCAGGGACTTGCAGCAAACTCCTAGTGCTGCAGTTGTGAGTCCTACTTTCAAATCAAAAGGGATAAATAATGCAGGAGATTGAATAAATAATAAAGTTAGTTCAGTTTTTAATAGGAGTATAAACTGCCTGAGAACTTTTCACTCTATCTTACGAGACAAGATAGAGTGAAATGAAATTAAATAAATGTGGGAGATCTGAGAATTTTCCTAATAATTTCCCACTGGTGTAATGAATTCATTGAAAATAGGACTGAAAATGGCTCATTTTTAAAGTCCTTCGAATACAGAACTTTTCAGTAAGGATTTTTTTCTTGGACAGAGTATGTCTCATTAGTGAGTTTTTCAAAATATCTAATGTATTGCATAAATATAACAAAGAAAGGGAAGTGACTATGTTATAGTTAAACTTTCATTCTTGTTAGGGTTGGGGAAAAGGGAAAATCAATAATAGTGATTTCAATGAAAATATCAAGAATTATGAGAGCATGGAAGTTATTATAAATAATGAAATTAATTTGAAAAATACTGGGTTTTTTTCCTAGTATGTTTTTAAATGTTCTGTGATGTTTTCAAAGTGAGCTGTCCTGGGCTTTTTTATTCCCAAACTACATTTTTATTTTGAAGTTAATTTTTTTTTAACCACTGGAAATGAAAGAAGCAAAACACACACATACTCAAAATTTATCTCCAATGAAAACACGTGTCTATGCATTTTGATCACCTGAGACCAGGTGAAGGAGCAAATTCTCCAAGCCATATTTTCCTTGGTTAATCTGTTTTTAAAATGGTGTGGGTACAAACTCTAAAATTCAGTACAATTATATGGTACTTTAAAACATGTTTTCTCCTAAGGAAAGAACAGTTAAGTAATGTCTATGTACCTATATGTCTTGTCGTGTGTTTCTACAGAGGGAGGCTCAGCAAAGCTCAGGGATTGCAGATGGGCACTGAGAGATGTAACTCAGGGAACCTGATATCTTCTAGCCAGCTCTTCCCCTTCAGAGCCAGCTTGGGTGTTTCTCTCCTGCACTGCCTCAACTGCTATGTCTGGTTTCATAGGAGATAATAGTACTTACTGCAGCATGGATTGTCCTAGGGGAAACTATGGAGTCACAGTACAGCAGTGAGAGGAACTACATGAACAGGGGAGAGAATTTAGATGCTTAATGTAAGATACATTTGTGAATCTATCTTTGGCCCTGTGAGCCCAAACAAAAATGAACCAAGACATCTTTATAACAATTAACTATGAAAGTACAAGATTTTCCACCTTTTCTCATCCCAGAAATCCTGCTTATCCACATATTCTCTTAAGAAGCCTTGGAATGTTTACTAAAATGGAGCACTGTGTGATAGCAGATTACATGAGTTAACAAGAAGAGATTTGTGATTTGTTGCTGGTTTTGAGACCTTAGGAAAAACTGAGAGAATATCTGAAATGTTAACTTAATGGACGATATTTTTTTCCATCCATAGGGGAGTGCAGGCATCATGTGTGTATTTTTGCTTTTATTAATAGCATTTTGATAGTACAGTTATAAAGCTTGTCCTTGGCTTGCCTTGAAATATACTGACTTCACTTATTATAGAATGTTACTTTAATTTTCCAAGGGGAAGTGCTCGCAGAGCAGAAACTGGTGAGGAAAAAATATGGCCAAAACAGTTACATATACCTTTAATTTTAAAGTGCTGTCCAGAAAGGTTTGCTGCAATTTTTGCTGATGCATAAATTGACCTAGACAGTAAATGGTACATGACCTTAAAAGTACCTGAAGTAGCCTTGCTTGGGAATATTTAGTAGAGAGTTATTTTATGTCAGAATAATTTACACAAGCCTAGTTTATGCTTTTGCATTCTCTTTCCCTCTCTCTCTCTGCCATGCCATCCAAGAACCATAGAAGCATTAAAAATATTTTACATATATTTATTTCTTTTTTCCCCCCTCTTCTTATCATAGAGCTTCATCTTAATTTATTTATCACTATCAGAAAATCTCATCAAATGTGGGACTAAAATGTAGCTCACAAAGACCTGATCCAGCAGAGCACTTAAGTACCTGCATAACTTCATTGCAATGATATTTTCCATTGCTCATTAACTGGAATTTAAAGAAAGTTTTCCATTGCTTGGTGTCTGGGCATTTAGAGGAAATTGTCAGCCAAAATGGCTGAGCCCTTTAGAAGAATTAGGTCAGGCAATGAACAGTCTACAAGTTGCAGAGGTCTGTAGGGAGCACTGGAGGTTCAGGCCCCTGGCAGAAAACTGGAGATAGCCATTGGGAGGGCCTTCCAGGTATTTATTGTAGTGTAGACTTATTTCCACAGCTCTTGTCCAGGGATCAGAGTGAACTGCATTGAGGAGAAGAGTCAGAGCTGTGCAAGGCAGTGGAGACTTATGCCTTAAACCTTAGCTGGGCCAGTCAGTTTCAGTGCACTGCTGCCTAGAGACAGCTCAATAGCTTCTTCTGGAACAGGTGTGATCACCTGGGCATGTCAGTGTTGTGCTGGCTTGCACTGAGGAATGATCAGGAGGAGTCTTGAGGCAGTCATCACCCATCCACTATGTTATTTGCTGCATCTCTCCTTGTACCAAGGATCTTTCAGAGTGTCTTGCTGGTTTTCTCTCATGTCCATATTATTATTGTTTGCTGTGGCATGGAGGATGTGCTCTCCCAGCTGAGATGCACCCTCTGCTACCTTATTGTTAATATATGAAGAGAAGATATAAACAAGGATCAAAAACTGTTCACAGAAATTATGGCAGCAAGATTTTCTTTACTTTTGTTTTGTTTTGCTTAAATCTGTTGATCCTGCTGTATTACAGCTCTAGGCTATCAAGTGGTGACAAATAGGTTTCCTGTTCTGTTCTCTTAGTTTCTGGATTTTTTTATCCCTTATAGGAAAACAAGTTAGAGAGTTCTTTAAATAACAGGAAAGAATAGGTTTCCAGCTTGTTTGGAAAGCCTGGCAAATATTGATCTGCTATATATCCTGTAGAAGATTTTATTTCATCAGTGACAAAAACTGAACTGTATTTCAGACCTCGACTTGCTAAAACTCTCACATGCTACAGTGTAAATTAGTGAAGTATTTTGTCAGCTACCAAACACAAAGCAGTGGATGGTCAGAGAGGAGAGTTTTTGATCATGAATTCTGGAGAAGAAAATGTGCACTGCTAATTTATTTAAAGGAGGTTTAGCTTTTGATGATACATCTGTTCAAGGAGAATGTTTAGTCTAAATAGCTTACTAAAAAATCAATGATTAAACTAGTATGAAGTTCTCCAAACACAGTCATTCTCTGTGTTTCTCCAAGATACTCAGCAATTTCTGGATAGACTATTTTTGTGTTGAGGGTTCATTGCTTGTGATTGAAAAAACAATTTCTGTTATCAAAGTGCCTTTTTTGAGGCTTTCATTTTATAAATGCTATGCATTATCCTTTGAGCCTGTATTCCATTAACTATAAGTCACAGTTTACATGGAAATGCTTAACAGTGAAGTCTCCCTATTCCATGTGTGTATGACTCTTATTATGCAATATAAACTGCTGCTGATTTTAATGTTGGAGTGATTAGAAGCTACCCTCTCCCAACAGCGCTTTTGTAATCACTGTCTAATGATTGAAGTCTAGGACTGGTTCCTCATGGCCCTACAGTTGTCCTTACTGCCATTATTAGTTGATTTGGTGACAAGATCAAGCTTGTACTGGATATGGAGGTTTGACTTGGAATTTTAGAACCTTGGTTTCAGGAAAGAAGCAAGAGAAAAATTTATGTTTCTGATGCCTCACTTGTTTTCTGGTGAAAGAATTTATTTCTCTGGAATGATTTCTTCATCAAGCATTCCTTGAGGAATGGCACCTTCCTTTAAGTAGGATTGAGTTCTGGGCCCAGTGTCCCTTCCAGCTTTATATGCCATGGCTTGGTCGTCCGAATTCATAGACTGAGCAAACAAGTGCCCAGATAAGATTAGACACCCTTTTGATTAATAATTTTTTTCATTTATTTTCAGATGGCTTTTCCTTTTGTCGTGTTGTTCACACATAATGCCTCTGACTCTTCCTCTGTCACACTACATCTTTGCAGTAATTTTCTGTGCTGTTCTGTCCCTGTGGATTTTACAGCCATGGATCAGAAAGGAAGTGCAAGCCCTAGCAGAAATAATAAATCCACTGCAGGTCTTGAAGGTACTAATTTCTGCAAAACAAAATACTGCCTCAATTTTGTTATGGGCTAGAAGGGGTGATCAAAGTGAAATACATTCATTGTGGAATTGGTTTTCAAAGCCTGCTTCTAAACCATTGCACACACTTTCTAGATTTCTTTTCTCCCCCCATAAAAGTAAATAATGCAGCTGTGTCCTGCCTGGCCTGTTACACTGCGCTCTTGTGCAAGGATTGTTCCCAAACCAGGCCTGTCTCATGAGATGAACATAGAAGCTATGTTTTTTTGGAAACAGGTCACTGGATATTATGAATCTGGATAACACGTTAAGATCTGTGAAGGGCTGCACAATGCTCTACTTGTGGGTTATGCAGGGAATCATCCACATGTTTGCTGCACTGGATTGCTGGGAGTCATGGTCATCTCCCAGGTGCCAAATTGCCTGGTGTGCCCAGAAATCTGTGACATATGTCCTGTGACTCCAACTGGAAGGTTGAGGTGGCTGGTCTTTGCTTGCTAATATGACATTTGAAAAAATATTTTAGGAACTGTCCCATAATAGCAGATATTTTTAATCTGTGCAATCTATCTAATTAGGTTCAACCATGCCCCATTCCTTGTCTGACTGCCTGTGCATTTCCGCTTAACCAGTGAGGTTTATTCAATAATGTGTCCTATAATGCTATTTCTTTCCTTGAGAGTATATGTTATCATCCCCAACACAGACTTAAGAATCCCTCTACTTTTTCCTCTTATTTTGACATCCTCTGTCTCCACAGTAAAGCCCTGTGCTTTAGTTAGGAGTCACCTAGCTAAGGAGAAACCTAGGTGAGATTTTGATCACATTAGTTTTGTTTTTAAGAACCTAGAAGATTCTTAACACACAGCAAGTATAGAGCAAGCACAATATTGGTAGAATTCCCATAAATTTAATACAATCTGGTTAAATTATGGATTCAAATAGTTAACAAGATTAGGAATAATAAGAAATTAACACAGTTGCACAGGCAGTTGCCTCACTATTACTGTCATTTCCTTTTGGCTTTGGTCATGGGGATAACAAGGTAAGATAACTTTGTCTCCTTTTATTGATTGATTTAATATTTGAAATAAAGATAAATATTTTTTTTGTCTGAAAAAGTCTTTTGTAACTTAATATTATAATGGTTAATTAGAATGGATGTCTTTCTGAGCCTTATTTTCTTGTTCATTTGATCTAATTTGCCTATTAATTTTTAATTGCCTACTAAGAGATCTTTACCATGTCGTGATTTGGGTTTTATTTTTACATTTGGAAAACAATGGCATGCCTAAAATGACTCAAAAGTATTGTACTGAGGAATTTCTGCAAAGGATAATTGCAAATTATGATTTCTTCCTGCTTCCTAATTTTAGTGCAATCCATTTTGAGTTAGTACTCTTTAACCAAAAAGGTTTGCACAGTGTGGAGTAGTAAGAAGGTGTTTCAGTTAGGGAAGCTTCATGGTAGAGGGTCTGTCAGTTGGTGGTCAAATGGAAAAAAAACTGTTGGCTGTTTATGAATTGCAGTGAAGACTTCCCAACTTACAGCATGTGTTCTTTTTCTCCATAGTAATATTCTGAGATTCTTAGAATTAATGTATTAATGAGCTTAGAAATAGAAGTATAAAGTTCTAATCAGGCCAAGTGTTGATTAAAATTATTTTCTGGTGACAGAAAATAAATCATAGTTCTTGGCAAGTTATTTCAAGTTATTCCCTAAATGTTTAAAATTTGCACCTTGTTTTTAGATTGAATTAGTCTTACTATAACTTCTGGTCCTTCGATCTTGTTCTTTCTCTGCCTGCTAGATTGAATAGCCCTCTATTATCAATTTTTTGTTCCCTGTAGGAGGCACTTGTAGCCTGTGATCAAATCATCCTTTAACTTTTACTTTGATAAGTTAATTGATTGAGTGCCTTGAGTCTCTTGTAGTAAGACATGTTTCTTGATACCATAATTGTTCCCCTGGGTTTCTCATAATCTGTGTAAATTTTCATAGTCTTTCTTAAAACAACACCAGGAACACAGTGAAACTACTAGTCATTTCACTGATGCAAAATAAGATAATACAACCTCCCTACTCTGATTTATTATTGTTCATACATCTGATGAGTATGGGAGCTTTTTGTTACTCTAAAAATTCAGTACTCTTAGCGGTACTCTAGCAGTACTCTAAAAATTCATAGTAATCTGGTTACTTGCCATGGCCTGTGTTCCCAAGACCTTGCCTCCTCTGTGGGATGCCTTTTTTCCAGAGTTGCATCTTCCCTCATTAAATCTGTCTCATTGTACTAATTCCTTGATCCATGGCCTTCCTCTTAGCTATACTGAAGTACATAATGTCTGGTTATGGTCACCTAATCCAAATGTCTTCTCCATTGTTTTCCATTTTTTAGTCATCTTCCCATATTGTGAAAATGTGATTAAAAAAAAAAAAAAAGTGAAAAGTAGTCTAGTAGTCAAGAGCCAATTCCAATACTAGTGCCTTGTTCCCCAGTTACTTAATGATGGGTTAGATGTATCTGCTACATAGTTTATAAGTGGTTTCAGATCCTATTCTGATTCACTGTATCTCATTTTAGCCATCCAAAAATTAGTTTCTATGATTACTAGTTTTCTAAGCTCTAAACAGTCAACGGAGAAAGATGGGGACCTTGACAAAAAGATGTAGTAGAGTTATCTGAAAAACCATAAACCACTTTTTGACAGTGTCTTTTTCTTTTCATAGACTATAATAGGAACATAGAGAAGTTAAGACAAGCTGCCAAACTTTTAGACAGCTGTAATTAATGTGGATGAATCCCATCCCTTATGCTTTTTAGCTTTTCAGTCAAACTGTGGTGTAATGCAAAGCCAGTTCTCTTACAGGCATCTATCAAAATGGTTGCCTTTAGCCGTCCCATTTGTAATCACATCAGAAAATGGTATCAATTTAGCTTGACAAAATCTGCTTTCCAGAAACCCATGTGGATCAACTTTAATTTTATTATCCCTTTTAGTTCTCTATCATGTTAGTTATCCCTTATAGGCCTCTTTTGCTTTTTTATCAGATCCTTTTATCAAATCCCTACTTTTTTTACTTTAATATTGACACACATCCAAACTGTAAAAAATCTGAGGCTCTAATGTCTTAGATTTATTTTATCTGTTTCCACCCCATCTATATCAGATGGACTTTTCTCTGAGGTACTTGTTCAATCCTTGATCAGACACCAGAAGATCTCTGGATGATTTAGAGCCATTTCTGATAAGGTGTCCTTTCCATGCAGCTTGTCCAGATGGTTAAGTCCTGCAACCTGCACAATGGAGGTAATGGTTTGGGGGTTTTTTGGGGGTTTTTTTTGTTTGTTTGTTTTTAGTTTAGGTTTTTTTTGTTTTGTTTTGTTTTGTTTTGTTTTTTGGGGTTTTTTTTAGGGCTTAAAGTAAAACATTTCATAAATGTATTAGATTGTGTGTTTCTCTTTCCAAACCTGCATGGCTTTAAACTTTTTGTGTTTTAATATCTGAGGAAAAGTTACCACATTTTTGATTTTTCTTCATCTTTCTCATTTCTCTGTAAAATAGAGATGTCTGGTAGAAAACAGACAGACCAAGGTAGTCTGTTGCCTACTGACTGCAGAAAGGCTTACAGGGCTGAAGGGAAGGCTGTGACCTTGTACTACTTGCATGGTAAGAGATGAAAACCTGATATTTTTTATTTAATATTGTTGCATAAACAGAATGCTCTGGAATAAGGAGATTCGGCTTCAAATTAAAAGTATGCTCACAGAACACAAGCAACAGGAGAAAATATACACAATGGTGTTTTCCTGATATGCAGATTCCCCAAAACTCAAAACTACCTGACAGAGAAGAAATACTCTTGCAAGACTGTTCAAGTCGATGTCATCTTGGAAACTACTGGTGGCAATTGAAATACCAAAATGCTAATTTACCTGGTACCAAAGTGATGAGCTGCGAAGGCAATCATTACCATCCTGTCCTGCCTGATCCCTCTGTCTGATTTTGAGTAGCACCTCAAAGGACAGAGTGTCTTATATTTCATTCCAGCCACTCCTGTTCATCTGTTGGAGGGATATATTGCCATTGTAGAAGTGTATCCTTTCACAGGATGCATCAGGATTTCTTGTATTTAACAAATGGTGAACTGCAATGTCAACAATTATAGGAATAATTTTTTTTCTGTAAAGATGGATTAGAGAAATAGTTCAATGATATATCCTTCTTTCTGGATAATCCTAGGACAGATTTTGATGGGAGGGCAAGGTGGTGTCACCTGGCAATGATATTTCACACTGCCTAATTCTGAGCCTTCTGATAAGTATCAGGGATCAGGTTAATGTCTAGTGAAACCACCCACTGTTGGAAGTTAATTCACCTTAGTGGGAGGTGTCTGGAATTTTCTTTCTTCTCTTTCCTTGGTCTTATAACATCCTTCATTTTTTGCTATTGTCTGCTATTTCTTCCTCTGCATCAGAAGTAAAGGTATTAGTTTTGCAGGGGCCAGACTACCAAATGGGCCAGTTGGAGAGTTCCAGTTCATTAGGGTTCTGAGGATGTTGGTTTTTTAAAAATTCCTACTTTGCCAGACTAGTGTCACGTAGGACATTTTGAGAGAATATTTTCCAAAATGCAGTTTTGTAGTCCAGAAGTAATATCTTGCAACACAGCAAGTACTTCACAGCACTATGTAGTTACCTCTCCAACATCTCATACATCATATTAAAAGAATATTTGCACTGAAGCCATTTCAGATCTTTGTGACAGATCACACTTAGGCTTATTATAGAAGTTTCTTAACCAGCAATGGGTTGCATTTCATTGTGAAGGTATTTACATGATTATTTCTTGGGAGGTGTTTGTCCAAGTGTAAATTACTCTGCCTCAGAACAGATTTTAGCGGCTGCCAACAGCTTGGATGACTGGCACATTGTCATTTTCATAACACACCTAAAAGGAAGGTGCCAAAAGAACCTAAGTGGCATTGGTGCAGAGAAAATTTTCCAGTAAAAATTTGTCTCAAGGTATATGGTTGGTTTCAGTTAATATCTGGGATAAAACAGATTAAAAACTATTATTTTTCTTTCACACTATATAGGGAGGAGGGATCTCCATTCATGAGAAAACAGTGTATGGTGATAATGCCATGGTAACATAAAATTATGTGGTTTATGCTTCTTCTAATGCATACTCATCCCCCTTTCAGATGTCCCTGAACTACTCCAGCTGAGTTAATGTCATGAAAACAGTTTATTTTCTCTCCTAGCCATTTGTCAGACATTTTGTGGGGTGAAACTTCTGTGCTCTTGTGGATGTTTTGCCCTGATTTCCCAAAGAATAGAAAGGGTGTGCAGTCGCTTCATGTGCCAGATAGTCAGTCGTGTTCCTCTCTCTGTTGACCAGTTACAACCAAATTCGATGTAAAAAATTATTTCTGAAATTAAATTCCTACTAGCATTAGGAAAAGTGGTGTTTAAAAAGAGCAGACAGAATCAATTTACTACCCCCATTCCTCTGGGCAAAAGAATCTCCGCACTAGAGTGATGCTGCATGTGTTCCAGGGTTCACTCATTACTAAGCACATCTCACATGCACTTTATTAGACAGAGTATAATCCAGACATGTAATGCAAATCAAAGTGAACCACACTTTGTGAGTTTACAGCTCAGGAAATGGAGAGAAGCTGCCTTCCTTCTGCTCACTGCAACAGAAGTCCTTTTGGGAAGAACACTGGTTCTTACCTCTGCTTTGGAAGTGTACTGCATGTGATTTCATCCCATTAGCTGTGATGGTCATCGTTCAGTCCTGTAAGTCATGACGTGATATAGTGGGGGAAAGGGTTGTTTCCAGTGTTATCAATATAAATCTTCCTGTGAACACTTGACCAAGAAGACACATGTTTTGCAATTATGTCAGTTTAAAGAAAGCAGCTATTTCCCCACAGTACTGTAGAATGGTTTTGTTTTTTTCTTTTTTTTTTTTTTCTCTGGCAAGAGATGTGAAGAATTCACCATTTCTATATATTATAATAATTTTTAATGCTGGAATGCTTCACATCCAGGATTTTAAAACAGGAGGCATGTAGCCCAGAGTTTTGTTTGTTTCATTTATTTAGCATGGCATGGCTAGGTCCTGGAACTAGCTTATATGAGGTCATTACCCTATTGATTAAATAGTGTGATGAAAAGGGCATGATAATACACTGCTGGGAGTTATTGCCAGACACTTTGCAAACAAAGCTGCTGAAAGGGGAGCAGTTGTGAGACCTTCAGTGTGGTGTGTAATTAGCAAGTGAGTAGGAATTAAAATAAAGTATACATGGCATGATGCAGTGATTATATGCAGATAAATAATGTTTTGAATACTCCCTTTTGGTAACTCTAATGAGAATACATCTTAGTACAGGAAATGTCTGCTGGGACTACGCTATCCAGAATCCTTAAACAAGCTGTACAAAGTTGTTCCTCACAGTGAAAAACAAAAGCATGGATGCAATGCTGTGGATCTGCCTCTTTCTTCAGACCTTTTTCTCTGTGTCTTTCTTTTCTTCGAAAAATCTTATACTGGTATAACAAGTGTTAAAGAAAAACAGTACATCTGTGTTTTTTCTTTGGGATGGAGCACCATTTCTTTAAAAATCTCCAAACAATCTTTTGGGAGACAACAACTGGATTTGAACAAACTACCTTTTGAGTAGGAAACATCGGCCACTACAACATGAAAGAGTTGTCTAAACCTGGGATGTACAGGCAGTACCAAACTTGTTATTCTTGCACTCAGCCTCCCCTTTGTCCCTCTGAGGAGCGCAAATACGTGTTCCTGAAATAAATCAGGGCATCTGGTTTATTCTGTGGCATGTGTTTCACCTCGGCAACCCTTTCAGACCTACAAATCCCAACAGAGGCTTTTCAGGCAGCATCTCAGTTGCCTAAAGGGGAATTAGATGGAAATTTTCAGAATAAGGCGTAGACCAGCTTCAGGGAGAGAGATATGGATAGACATTGGCAGACATCTTTCTGGCCATTTCTTTGCCCAGTTTCAAGATCCTTCCATTCATGAAATTCATCGCAAGACAAAGCAAATTTCAAAATAATATCAATAAAATTCTTCAGAGCTGTTACCCATGGTTTAATAGATATGGGAGAGATAGCTCCTGTCTTAGTGTCTATCAAAAATTTCAAGCTGCACATTAAATAGAGAAACTTAAACAGCCACAGCAGCACTAACAGCGGGAAAGAAGAGGGCACCAGGGGAAAAAATAAGGGAAGCAAGAAGAGAGGAAAAGAGAAAAACAGTGCTTTTATGAGGGAAAACATCCACTCAAGGCAGAAGGGTTGAAGCAACCATAGTGAGGGCAAAGTAAATGGGGAATACTCTGTCTGGCTCTATAAACCTTAATTTTAATTCCTCTTTTCCATTTTTCAGCTGAAGTAAGAAAGCATATAGCCATGTTTATATAATAGCTGGAGTAATGAAGATGGAATATATCAATATGGGGCTAAATCTGGCCCTCAGGAGAGCACAGGCACTGCAGCTGTGGCCAGCCCCTACCAAAAAGGAGTGGTGAGGAGAACAGCTCCTTGTATCTGACTTCCCATTACATCCTCTCCAGGGACCACCATAGTCTAGCCCTTAGAATAAATAGATTTGGTTAATTTTTCTATCTGTAGAGTTGGTTTAGCAGCTCTCAGCATTAGTTCAGTTGTGCTCCCACTGAAGCTAATGAAATGATTTTCTTGAGAACAGTTGGACCCAAAAAGCCCATTTATAACCTTTCTCAGATATTGGAGTTTGTCTTTTGGGACTGTCTTTTGTTCTCTTCCTATTTGATATCTTCACCTTCCAGATCATAACAGGCAGGGTTTTCCTCAACTTTATCACAATGCTGTTACATACTTATAGCCATAATGTCCCTTGATTTGAGAGTGTGGGAGAAACATGCAGCGTGCCACATTTGACCACATCCTCTGAAACTGAGGTTGTGGTTGAGCTAATTGTTTTCACGGCTGGAAGAGAACAGACAATGCTGCCTAAAGAGTGGGAAGATATGTGTCTGTGTGAGCCTGTGTTTGTGTGGTTATACCATCTGGGAAGAGCAGAGCCAGATATACTTCCCTGTGGCTATTTTTTAATGTGGAAATCCTCAGTAAACATGCAAATGGTGAAGTCTCATTGCTGAAGTCCTGCATTTGTCGGAGGGTTGGAGTGCTGGGGACTGCATCTCACTGCAGAAACCCTGCCCTCTGGAATTCCTGTTTTTCATTCCCCAACTGACTCTTTTTGCTTCTGTGGGTAGGGGGGAAGTTGCCCTTCCTCTGCATTTCTCATTTTTGTTACACAAGCAGTATGAGGTACCCTTTATTTATAATCTGAACGTTAGGGATGTTGGGCCAATCTGGTGCTTCCAGCTGGCTGAACACTTCCTAGAGCTTTGGATACCAGATAGAATGTAATTTATTGTGGAAAACAGTAGGGGAAATACACTTCTTGCTATCAAAGGTTAATGTAGAATACCAGCAGCTCTTTAGCAAGGGTATATGTATTGTTGGATAGTCTGTGAAAATGTGTCTGTTATTAAAAGAGGAAAACAAATTGCTTTCCTTTTTGATGCTGCTGTTTAGCCCCTTCTATTTTCCCTCCTTCCCCTCAGGTATTTTAACTCCTTCATTGCAGTTTTTTGCAGTTTTCACAAGTTACCTCAGGAAGAAAAAATTTTACTTTGTTTGGCATGAAACTGAGCAAAATAAGGTTTTTTATTTTCTTTTGCCTTTGTTTTAACTAAAACACCCATTTCTGTGCCAAGACAGAGCAAAAGTGCTGAGTTAGCCAAGGCTATAAATTGAACTGGTCCTTTTACCCCTAGAAAATATGAAAGCATCCTTCTGCCACTGAGCTGGCACTCATTGCTGGATCAAGTGCCTCTATTAACAGGAAATCAGGAAAGTACATTATCACTCCAGTGCTGTCATTACTAGAGGGTTTCACTGAGCTATAGAGTCAGGAAAGTGATACTGGGAAGACCAGACAAAAATGGCATACTTTGAGCAAGGGAAGGGAAGCTTCAGACAAAAAACTTGGAGACACATTAAGAGTTTGTGAAGGTACCCAACATGCACTGTAAACAATTTTGAGGCAATTGGCTGCTTTTAAAGGGGATATATTAGGTAAAGGGTCCCATTATTCCTCAGGTTTAGAGATAAACTCATGTAGACTTTTCTAATGGGCTCACTTAATCAATTCTAGAAGATCTGAAACCTACCAAGGCAAGACTGAGTCAGCCTGGAATCTTACGAGGCTCATTCTGCACCAAGGAAAACCCCAAAGAGGGATTTTATTGGCAACTTTTTTTCTTGCCACTAGAGTAAGTTCCCTCTCAGGGATTCTTCTGCTTAAGAGAGGTTTTTATAATCATCAGAAATACACAGTGAACTGCACTGATAGTTCAAATAAAAATAGAATGGAAACATGTAGAATAATAATTAAGTAAATATTGTGGTTATTTAAGACATATTACTTACTCCAAGTGTTGCCAGGTCAGTAGGTAGGGAAGCTGCTTTCTTCCTGCAAAGCCATGCTGAATTCACCAGATCTTTTGTCATTAGAACCATAAGGAAGACTTAGTTGAACATTTTGTTATAGTTCACAGTCTGGGCTGCATCTGACTTCCATTTTATGGGATAAAAAAATGACAAATAATACATAAATTCAGTTTGGTTTGCTTTTCTGAAATAATCTTCCTGACGCCCATGCAAGGTAAGCATAGCTATCAAGTTTTACAGATGTGGAAACTGAGGCAGAAAGGTTAACTAATGCCATTTGAAAATATAGGTGGCTAAAATGAAGCAACTTGAGTCCACGATCCAAACAGCAGAAGCACCAAGCTCCTGGTTTCACTAGAAAACAAGGATGCTCAGAATATCCATACAGCAGGCCCTGAATGGATGTGCTAGAATCTGCTGCAGAGCAAGTGTCTCCCAAGTATGGCTCCCAGTTCGCAGTCAGACCACTAGACCAGAGCACTCCTTCGTGATTGTCAGGACCTGCATGTGGTTCCTAGTTCCATTTAGGATTTGGAAATCGGACATTTTTTACTGATATTTGCTCCCAATTTCCCTGCTCTTAGTCAATTCTCTTAATTCTATTCCTGCATTTTTTTCTGTGTGAGAAATCTGCTTAATAGGCATGATCAACTTCACAAGAAAACCTTTCTGACAACATAACATATATTTTTGTTTTTGTTTCTTGGGATAGGCTTCCCTCTGAGAATTACTCACCAAGCCACATATTTGCTTTGCTCAAGACTATTCTACTAAAAATATTTCTTGTTTATTTAGTCTTATGCACTGGTCTGATATTCCCTTGTTGCTACAACACTTTTGAGCAAGAGATTGAAGCACCCAGGGAATCCAAGATTATGCCCAGAAGTTAAAAACAAGCACTGATTTTAACTGTGGTTTTTGGGGGGCTCTGGTTGGAGTATCAGCACATTCAATTTTTCAGCATGTTCTGAGCTCTGGCTCTGTATAAAGCTGGGATTGTTCTGGGTGTCTGAAGGCAGCAGCTCCTGTAGTTCACAACAAACATTTCCAGCCTGGGGCTCCCAAGGAGCAGATGTACCTTTGAAACATTGGTTATTTTCGCTGAGAACTTATTAGTTTGACTAATACAATTTCTGTCAATTCATAGTCTCAGTAAATTAAACAATATTGAACTACTATTTCACAATTCTTCCAAAGTCACCTATTCCCTAAGCTACAACAGAAAAGAATATTTCCTCAACCCTCCCCCTAAGTTGTTTTCAAAGAGGTTTCAGAAATCATTCAGACAATGAGACTTTAGTGCTGTGAAATTTTATCAAAGGGCACTCTTTCCCTGGACTCAGATATGAACATATTTTGCCAATCAGATAAAACTTCTCAAGGTTTTTTGTAGCAGTGTCAGTGGTTAACTTCATCTTATTGCACGGTAAACAATTTTGTGCTACAAATAATTTTTCAGAGAACCTCTTTGTTATATTTGGTGAAGTCTGGAAAGATTATTTGTAAGAGCATTTCCAAGAACTTTACAGCATAGTGTAGTTTTCAATGAAATTAATATTACTTAGAAAGGTTTTTCTTTAGATTATAAAAGACAGAATGTATAATGAAAAGGACTGATAGGGAAATGTTTTTGGTATAGTAATAGGCAGAAGAAATACCTATTAAGGAGAAAAATATCTGTATAGTAACTCCCTCTCCATTTTAAATTGTACATATTATTTTAGCTGTTAGGAATCCATCCTTCCACGATGTGAAAGCTGACAATTTTTACTTACAGCCTGAAGCTAAATACTGCAGTGCCTCAAAATGGAAGATGAAACAGGCCAACAGGTTTTCTTTGTCTTTTGAAAAAAATGAAGTGTCATTTCTTCTCCCTCTCCCTTGTGTGTTCCTTCCCCCCACAGCATCCCTACTGGTATTAGCAGCTTTTCCTCCAAAAAAGCACTAGATGGTGCCCCTTTTCTTTGAGAGTGACAGAGCTGGATTCCCAAGGGACATGCTGCCTTGCCGGTTAAAGCATTGGACACAAAAACTTGGAGTGTCTCCTTGTTCTTTAATGTAATTGTTCCAATTCCTTGTTCCAATACAAGTCTCTTTCATATCTTTCAAGTCTTCAAAACTGAACTAGATCCATCTTTAGGAGACCCTCTTGTTCCTGTTGGAAAATGAGTCATGACTTCAAAGATTCATGGGGAGTAAAATAATTTTTTTAAAAAGTGATTTTAAATCAAAAATAAGAAGGAACAGGGCATGTACCTTCCTCCCTCTTGTCCGTAGCCGAGCACTGCAACATCAAAGAACATTTGTATTCTTTGGTGAAAAGAAAACTTTTCAAGTCAGCAATCTTTAATTAGATGCTAGCTGGTCAGTCTGACTGATATTAATTTGTCAATTTTGTTATGAACCTTAGCCTTTAACTGACTGAGCAGCTGTTTGTAAACAGAATTGATATTACATTTCAGTATTTCTTTCAAATAAAGTGCCAAACAGGGAATCTGGCCTAGCCTTGTATTCTGTGTGTTCTGTCAACTTATTCTATATCTTTATCAAAAAAAAAGTTAGTACTTATGTTCATGAGATTGTTACATGGCCTTTGAAATTGGAATGAATAATTGCCTAAAAGGATATTACCTACCTGCATCTGTATTTCTTTCTGCAAAGTAATTCTGTTTACCTGGTACATGTTATCTTTGTATTTAGGCATTCATTCTAGTCTAGACCCTTAACAGAAAAAACTTATAACATGACACTGAAACAAATTCAAAATCAACAACAAATAAAATGTTTGCTTGTTAAGAAGGAAAGTTGAGGCAGATATCTAATCCCTCATTGTGAAAACCCTAAAAATGAAATTAAAAAAGCTACTTCCTTTAACCTATTTATTTAAGCATTTGAAATGACATAAAAATAATCTTTCTTTGAAATGATCCAAGATAAATTAGTCCAGGTTTGTAATTTCTTACTATTTTTGTAAATGGTCCTAAGAAAATTACGTCCATTGGCATCTGGGAGCAAAAATTCAACTGGGAAAAGAAGCTCTAATATGAAACAGAAAGAATTATTCCCATGCTCTGGCTGCCCTGTCATATGTCATGACATGTGGCAGGTTGACTGCTCATTAATTCTATTTATATCAGTATGATAATACACCCCACTGAGTACACATGTGTTAAAATATTCATAAATTATGTTTAGTGCAAGCAGATATACATTACATGCCAAAAGAAGACTATTATTTAAAGACAAAACTGGTAAACAGTCAAACAAGGAAAAGTCTTTTTAATGTTAGTCCAGTAGGTTGTGTATCATCAAACTCACATTTAATTGCCTTTACTTGCAGAGTCTGTCTACAACAATGCAGTATCCAATGCACCATTATATTTTAAGAGCTTGCAAAAGAAGCAGCTTTTACTGAAAGTAAGTGGAATTTCAGAAATTACTGTAAATGTCATATTATCTCAAAGCAGTAACAATAACAATTTGAAATATTTAAAATGAAGCTTTACTTCGACCTGCACATATTTCAAGGTACTTTTACATAGCTTAAAGCTCTACTCTAAATATTAATTTATTCAAATGATAACTATTTTTTAAGGGAAATTCAGTTTACCCCCCAAAATAGTTAATAGCAAATTTTAGGCAAAAATTAGCCAAAACTAGTTAGTCATCCTTGCTCAAGATTTTTTATATTACGTATATCTCTGTCTCTATCAATATTTATATCTATATCTATATATGTTAAACTTCTAAAAGGCCTGTTAAAACAGTAAAATGAAAAATATGTTTTACAGGCAGCTAATTTTGCATAGAATGTGAAAATAATCTCAGGATATTAAACCAGATAAATCTGTGTCTTAAAATCAGTTTGTTCAGAATCAAAATGCTCTTCTATGTGCAATCAGTTTTGAATTTCTTCTAGCATTGGATCAGAATTATTAGAGTATTTAGACATTCTTTTTTTCTGGCACGAAATCATTATAGATTATGTTGAATTCCTGTATTTAAAAATACTTTTGAAATGATGTTTTAAATTTAAAAATGCATTTCAGAACTTCAGAAATTATCACAAATTATCACAGACTAATGGCACAGGTGTTAAAATCCCTGCAAGTTTGAAAATTATTAACAGAAGGTATGAAATAGTACACATTTATTTGCTGTTATTGTGATAGCAGTTCTCCTACTAAATAAGCACAAACTGAGCTGGTTTTGATATTCTGTCAGTGCTTCATATTTGGAAAACAATTTCAAAACTTTAAAAAATATCAAGTATTATAATGGGCACAAAGAGAAGGGAGAAGGGCATTACTTCATGGTGAAATTTTGAGAACATGTGTGATGAGATTTGAAATTTACATATATCACAAAGGGCAAATAATTACCCTGTTTCTACTCAGTTTTAAGAGACTTGACAAGGGCTGGATGACGTGACTGACTGTAAAGGGTACATAACTGTTCTAATCACAAAACCATGCTCATGTTTCTAGCAGCAGTGAAGCGTAGTGCCTTCTGATAAAGGATGAAGAGAGGGCACAGGAGCACGATGTTACTGAGTCATCTCTTCAGCAGATTTGGTGGGAAAGATGGTTTGCCCAGGTGTTTGTGTGCAAAAATGTCACCCCTTGATTTTGGCTGCATTGCCAAACGCACCAGCCCAGCTGATGGTTGCCCAGCTATACAGGTGGCTGAATTTTAGCTGTCAGTGGAATGGTTAGAACGGGTTGGGAATTTTCTCTTTCTTTGATTGAAAAGGCTGGCTTGAGGAAACTGAAACTTTTTTTTTGCAGGCAGGTATCGATTTCAAAGAAACTCATCAGAAGAGATTTGTCAGCCGTCGGATGGAATTTCTGGCTGAGACCAGAAGGAGATGGCAAAGTTGGAGTATCAGGTAGCACCGCGATCGGTCAGAGCAGTCACCTGGAATGTGGAAAATCAAGGTTCAGGTCTGGGGACTTGAACGTGAGATTTACAGAGTGCCCTGAACGAGGTTTTTGAGTTGTTTGCTTGCTGTGCATTTAACTGTTCATGTAAAGTGGAGTCCTGCTAGCGAGCAGGACGTCTTCAGACCTGATGTGTCCCTGATGTGTCGGACTAGACTAGGACCTGAGGCAATTTGTGGAAAATGGGAGAGAGTGGCAAAGCAAGCAGCACTGAGTGCTTTACTTAACCACCTTTTAAATACTCTGCTTATCTCTCATTCTTGTGTATAAAATTCAAAAGGTCTTGGTCCTGGAGAGGAATGGGAACATTTCTGAAGTCTCAAAATAGCTTTGTAAAATGCAAAACCTGCTTCTCCCATGCCACCGCTATCCTCTTTGCCATAGGAACAAATTGCAAAAATCCACTTAATTCCTAGGAGCAAACTGTGATTCATGTAAAATGATTTGTCAATTGCTAGGGAGTTTACTGGATGTAAGGTTCATTGTAAGTATAAAAATTGCAGTCTCTTAATAAGACAGCTTTTAAAAATAAAATGCTTTCTGAATTTTAAGAAACTTTGTAATAACATAAACAAGGCTTTTAATCTTGGTAATGTGAGTAGCAAATTATATACATCATCTAATTTTATCAGACTATAACAGTTGTAGTTTATATCTTCAAAAACAGGTTGTGAATGCTTGAGGGGAAAAACTCTTCATAGCAAAAGCTAAGTTAATTTTGTGTTGTCTCTATGTTGCTGGCAGAGAAGCCTTTCTTTATTTAGTTCATCTTTTTTTTTTCTGTTTTTTTTTTCTCAAAAAAAAGTGTAATTTCATGCAGCAGTTTATTTAAATATAGAAAAAAATCATATTAGAAAGATTTCTAATTGTAAGCTTTCTGAAAGTTTGTTATTCACTTTCATGTAAAATTTGGCCTCAGTACAGAACTGCTGTACAATCATTTTCATCTGAGATTTGAACATATTGGATGAACTAGAACAGTTCTTTCTTCTATCCTGTCATTTTTTTCCCTTGGAAATGATGAGCATATGGCAACCACCCTTACTGGATTCTCAAACAACAGGAGGGACCTTATTTTGATTCCTACATCCTGTCATCAGTGAATCCCATGATATTTCGTTCTTGCAAGGCTAAAGATGTGATGCGCATTTGCCATAAGGACAGAGCTTAATGTGATGCCATTTTACCACAGGAGCCCTCAATCAGTTAATTAAACATGATATAAATCACTGCATGTATTTGTAAAGTAAGATTAATATGGCAAAGTCAGAGTAATGAGGAATCCTCGCCATTGTCTGAGTGTGAATCATTGATACAAAGATTACCCTTTTGAAACTGGATATCTTTGAGTGGGTTTTGTTGGCTTAATCCCTCAGACTGCTTTGTGCAACTTGAAACCCAGACCTGTCATCTTTAGCCAAAATTTCAGCCATAACTTCCTCAGCTTTCACCCAATCATTTAAATTAGCATTCATAATACTTAGAAAGATCAAGCCTTTCAGCATACCACAAGGCTTCTTCATACCACCTGGGACATTGGCAATATGTTTAATAAATATTTCATTTAATTTCATCATGGAGATTCTTCTTTTGGTTTTTTTTTCGGGGGATTTACAGGGTACCCACAGCAGCACATTCCATCACTATGGTCACTTAGGTTTACAGACTTAATAAAAGGGTTTTTTTCTTTCTTGAAATGTTATGGAGCCTTGTTAAACTAGGGCAATTACAGACACACAAGATAGGTGCTCTAGAAAGATCAAAGCCTCCTAAAGACAGCTCTTTAGGGTTCTGGAGATCTATTTGAAAAGCACTCAGTTTACAAAGTAGAGATTTATAAACCCACACTTTGAAAATCCTGTGTTCAAGTAATGGTAAAGGCCTAATATTATTTAATATGGAATCCAGTTTAGCCACTCTCTTTTGACATCAAACTTTGAACCAGTCTGAAGGAAATCTGATAGATGGACATGCCATGACACTATATGCATCCTGTGGCATGGTGTCTTTCACGGAACACTATTCATTTGTTACAGAGCACCAGGCCTGTATTTTGCTGTTTTAAAAACCAGGCAGATCCTGCATATAGTAGGCAGCCTTGACACTTTGTATTTCAGTCAGGAATGTGTAGGAGAGGAAAGAAAAAGGGGAGAAATGATGCTGTCCTTGTTCTTGGACTGAATTCTGTGTTCATCAGGGCAGTGAAGACAGGGGTCAGGCTAGAGGTAGATCCAATGAAAGGAAAAGGTGCCTCCTCAAACAGAACCCTGTACTGGATGTCTTACAGTGTCTGAAGAGAGTCTCAGAATCATTATGCAATCAAAGGAGCTGGCAAGAGGATAAGATATCGTCAGAATTCAATGCTTTCCAGAATTCATAGACTTTGCTCAGAAGAGGCTTCCATCAGCTTTGAGACAGGTCTTGATAACCTCACTATGAGTGAACAGCACAAGTGGTATTAGTTTAAAATGTTGGAGGGTGTCCCGGCTGGGATTGGGATGTCTGGGGGATAATTCAGTAAAGAAGTAAACTTCCATCTCTCAGGTCACAGGAGAATATGTTGCTATTGTTCCATCTGCTCCTTCACTAGAAAAAGAGGAAAGTGAGAAAAGATATGGGTGCTTTCTGCTCCTCCCAGTGCAGTTATGATGCTGGAGATCAAAGATCATGAGCAGAGAGTGCAGAAGTGATTGCAAAAGCCAAAGGGGAAAGAGAGGTTCTTGGACACTGATCCCTTTTCCCCATGTCACCAGCAGGAAATTGTCTGAGAAGACCAAGCGGTGGCTTTGTCTGAGTGCTGCATGCTCACAAACTCTGTGATGTGCAACTGATGGAGTCCATGTACCTCCAGAAATGGGTGATTTGTTGGGGGGGGGGGGGGGGGGGGGTGTGTGTGGTTTCAAGTTGCTATTCTCTGCTTTGGAGCCTCTGCTTATTTTTCATTGATACCACACTTAAGGGTTTGACTCTGTGAGCTTTAAGCCAGAGCTTAAGGGCACACAGAGCTGGGCCCTAATGTAAGGAGCTTGTGTGGCTGTTAAAGAAGAACCTTTGGCTGACTTTTTTGTCTGTACTGATGGCATTCAGAAAACCAGTAGATCCTGTGCAGCTGGAAGTACTGTCATTGCTGTTGGAGTTTTGAAAGGTCTGTATTTGCAAATGCATGAATGATGAAAGTAAAAAGCGTAACAAGAGAATCCTGTTGTATTCATAACTTTTCTAAGCTGCAGGTGCATAAGCATAAACACTTGAGATGTGATGATCTCCTTTCTGTGCTCTTCATTAGGTTAACACAGTGTAAATTGAAACTGAAGTGAAAAACTATGTTAACAGAATTTAATTTTATTTCTGCTTCTGTTTTTTTTCTCTCATTCATGTTCTTTTTAAGTTCACAAATTCAGATTTGCTTTTGATGCAGCATTTAATAAACATCATTTTGATACTGATTTGTGGATAGCTATTTGAGATTTAGCCTAAAATATGCATAAATTACCTAACAATACCTTGGAAAATGGCCTGTTTAAAGAACTTCAGTCTTCTATAATCACTGTCAATACAATTTTCATGATAAAGATTGTTACTATACCAAAATGGCTATACTGAAAGGCTGTCAGGGAAAAGATGTGTATTCCTTTGAAGACTTACAAGTTTCCCTGTGTTTGTTATGGTGCAGGATTTTTGTCGTCAATGGGTCAGTTACATAGAATGAGTAAAAAAGAACAGAAATAAATAAGATGAGCTAACCTTAGAAGGAAGACTTTAAAATGTGTGAGAAAAGCCTCTGGAGCTGGGTTATACCTGTGGATATGCTGAGCATTTGTGTGACCATTTGTGACTATTGACACTGGTCTCAGAGGCTGCAGGATCCTCTCCTCTCCTCTCCTCTCCTCTCCTCTCCTCTCCTCTCCTCTCCTCTCCTCTCCTCTCCTCTCCTCTCCTCTCCTCTCCTCTCCTCTCCTCTCCTCTCCTCTCCTCTCCTCTCCTCTCCTCTCCTCTCCTCTCCTCTCCTCTCCTCTCCTCTCCTCTCCTCTCCTCTCCTCTCCTCTCCTCTCCTCTCCTCTCCTCTCCTCTCCTCTCCTCTCCTCTCCTCTCCTCTCCTCTCCCTCAAATGTCCTACAGCAGCATAAAACTCTCCTGTGTTTTTTACAGTTTTCTGGTTAGAGTTGCTTCTTTTTCTACTCTTGGAATTCATCCCTCTCATAAAACTCCAGTTACAGCTGCATTTGCTTACTGTGCGACTTTCTTTTATGGCTCTTCCAAACCTATATTGCATTTTACAAAACCTGTACCATAAAGTCCCATGTTCATTCTTGTTCTTATTTTTGCCCTGTGGGTGATAGTGCTTACTTATCCAGTGCTGTCAGACCCCAAATAGCTTGGCTTAATTATTCCCTTCTTACATTGTTGTGTTTTGTCTGATATCTAACCTAAAATTCCTTGTCACTTATGATGAAAACTTGCAAAATGCAAACAGTTTACTGAGAGGATTAGAGTTGATGTGAAGGATTAATGCAGAGCTAAGGAATCTCCCTGCAAGATATTTGGATCAAATCCAGCCTGCACAAGTTACCACAAGTTGTAGTGGGCAGATAGAACATACATTTTCATTGGTTTGAGGTACTTTTGTGCATAATCACTCAAATATTGAGAAGCTTCTGTTTCAGGCAGGTTTGTATGATTTTGGGGTTGAACCACTACAGTGCTTTATTTCAGGATGTTCATCAAAATTAATTTTACAACTGGTGCCTGAGCATTAATGGGAAAGGCACATGGAGCTGATAAGAAGTTAATGTACAATGTAGAAATGTCTGTGTGCATGTATGTCCAGCCAGGAAGGGGAAACAAGGCCACAGGACTTTTGTCCTCTCAACTGGCACACAAATTGAAAATTTGTTTATTATTCTTTTTTTTGGAATTGAACTACTACACTCCCAACCTTTTTGAAAATTGTTAAAAACATAGTGAAGCATCATGTCCTGCTCATATATTCTTTGTAGAAATGTTAATCAGAGTGAAAATTCTCAAAGACCACATGTAAGATTATTGCCTGTGGACTTCCACTTATATCTAGCAATGCTGTCTGGAGAGATGCTTCCTGTGTGTAGCTGAATGTTCAGAATGCCTGACAAACTTTCTGTCTGGGAATGAGAAGACTGGACAGAAGAGTGGTGTGAGTTCCTGAGTTCCTTAAAGTTAATTTGCAGGTGAGAAAGTAGTGTCAAGTTTTTGTATTAATCCCTCATGCTCCCCAAATATGAGTTCTAAATAGTACATTTAATACTATCATCAAGTATTGGGGTAGTTTCAGATGAAAAATTCCATGGCATAGAGCTCAAGGATTAAACCCTCTTGCAGGGCTACTTGTAAACCAGCCTATGATGATGGGATCTTTGTTGATTCAAGTATTTGATATTTAAAAAAACCCATAAAAACAACAACAAGAACAACAACAACAACAAAACCAAAACAGACCCCAAAAAACCCCAAACAAAAAAAACCCCCAAAAGCCCAAAATCAACAACAAAACAAACAAACAAACAAACAAACAACCCCCCCAAAAAAAACCCAAGGCAAAACCCACTCAGAAAAACAAAACAAAAAACTGACCAAAAACCCCAAAAAACAACAAAAACCTGAGTTTGAAAGTAATCAGGATCTCTATTCATATGCTTTACATGTAATGTAATTTCCTGTCATGTTTTTTGTAGATTTGTAATCCTCCTTGTAATAAGATTAAGGTAGACTACAGAGACACATACCTGAATTTTCCCTGAAAAGTCAGTGACTGCAGTCAAGACTCCTCCATTTCACTGGCTGAAGGATCAGACCCAACTTTCCTATTTGGCGGTAATGCTCAAGTAGGCTTTAGTGGCTTTTGCTCTGCGTTGTAATTTCTTTGCAGCATAATAAAAAGCTCTTTAGAACATTGCTACACAGATTAATACAGAAAGTGGTGGTGATACTTTTATACACAAGGAGTTTAATACTAGGATGCAAGAACAAATTGATTGCAGGCAATCCTGTGCTTGAGTACCCAGGAGTGAAAGGAATGATTACAATAACCTCTGGGATTTCTTCTTAGATGTGGTTCCTGAAAACACCCACACCCACAAAGTACTAAGCACAACAGAGTATTGTTTCCTTCTGATGTGGAATCACAAAAACATATTTTACTTCAGGAGGTGGGAGGGTTGAGGGGGAGAGGAAACTCAAGAGACATTAATGTTTAATGTTTTTAATTTTGTAAAATGAACAACAAAAAGGATACGGTTTGTGAGTGCTGCTGAGATTGTTTAAACTCTGGCAGCTTGCTGTCAGATGAGATGCTAAAAGCCAGGAAAGAAAAGGAAACTGAGGGGCAAACTGACTAAACTGCTGGCATGTCACCTTTGGCACCCTGATCTGATGGAAGAGTAAAATAATGGTGAAACAAATTTGGTATACTTTGCTGTGGTTGCCACAAAATGACTTGCACTGCCTTGTATCAGACAGGACCTTGAATTGCAGCCAGGCAGGTATATTTCTCTTCTTTGTGGAAGGTTATAGCTGTTATAGAGCTCATTTTCCTGACCAGCCCCTGTGTTGAGGACTACATTAACTATGCCTTTGCTTCACTTAGCCCTTCCAGATTGCTCTCTTCAACCCTGACAGAGAACATGTCTGTGACTGGGGGCTTCCAGGCAGACAATGAAACATCTCTCAGGAATGGGGAGGAATTCTCAGATGACTTTAACTCCTCAGCTTACCAAGGGTGTTTTAACCCCTGATAAATGTGAAGAGAGTAATTCAAGTTATACAGGTTAGAGCAGTGTCTGTATATACTCTGCACAAAGTAGCTCAGGAAACAGCATTGCTTTTCTGTGGCAGAGTCTGAAACTTTAGGGTGGGGAAGAGATAGGCTCAAGGGCAAAATAAATTCAGAAAAAAAAATCAGTCTGGAATATGACAATAAATTTGTTTCAATAAAATAAAGATAGGCCTCTGGTATTTTAAAATAGTAAATAGACAATATCAGTGTTGGTAGTTTACCATGCCACAAAAAAGAAAAAAACCACCAAACTCAGAAAATAAAAGTAAGAATTAATGTTTTTAATGAAATGAAACAATTTTTACCTTTTGGAAGTGCAGCATTGCAGCTTTTATTGTGAAGCTGAATTTTTTGGCAAAAAAAAAATACCCTGCTTATATTTCTTTCTCCTCTTTGAGGCTGACTGATTGCTTTAATTTGTAGGGTGTATGTGCTTAAAGTGCTCCGGTTGGTAGTATCCATCTGGTGTATACAACTCTCAATGGTCAGGGCATTATAATACTGTGCCTCACTGGAGATTTTCCTGGAATGGGGTGTAGAATTTGCTCCAGCACAGCTCTGACGCTGGTGAGACTGTGGCAAAGGAACAGATGTTACTGTGGGTGAATAATAATCTGCTGTTATGGGGGTTGGGGGGGGTTGACCATACTACAAATTAACAACACTGAGCCCATTTAGGTGTGTGCTGGTTTATACTGTGCCTTCATTTGTGCCATCTTTTTTAGGAGCCACCTTTGTTATTTCTGTTCTGCTGGAGTCCAGAACCGAGATAGGTCTCTCCGTGAGCCATTAAAACCTGCAAGAGACTTGGGAGGAAGGAACTTGTCTAGTTATGACTATTTCTGTGGGGAGGGGAAGAGCTTTCTATGGGGTGGCAGTCAGTAGCTTGGTGAGCCTCTGACTCATTGGGTCCCCAGAAACTATGGGAATGGGAAGAATGACTCAGACCATAGTCAGTTTTCCATATGCCTCTGCTTTTGCTCTGGGCCCTACATCTTGGTCCAGAAGTTGCTGGGACATTCATTCCTGGGGGACAGAGTGGTACAGCAAATACTTGTTATCCAAGACAGATTAATACAAGAATTCATGCTATTCCTGCTGCAAGTGCCCTGGAACATATAGAGGATAAAGTAATGCTTGGATTTATTTTACATTGGGCTAAGGATAGAAAGACTCCAAAAAGTTGCCTAGAATAATGTAGGGAAAATTTACTGTGAAGAACTAATTTTGTCTCTTCTTTTCAAGGTTACTGACTATTGTTTTTTTTTCTCCCACGTGCAGCAGGGTCATTACCTGCACAGCCTAACTCAGGAAGAGCACTGTCCTCAGCTGGGCCAAACACAGCTTGCAGGAATAAAAACATTTCATTGGTTTTCTCATGTAATTTCTACTATACCAATATCTCCAGTTACTGTATTCGATAACTGTTAAAGATCTTTCATTTTATTTGGATGATCTAGGTACCCTATATTGACAACAGCTCTGGCTTCAGCATTACTGAAGAGCTACTGTGTGTAAGGACAGGCCTTAATCAATAGGTGTATGTTTTTCAAGCAATGGGAGAATAGCTTAGAAGTGGAGTTTTAAAAAATGGAGCATGCTTTTATGAATCAGCTTAGTTCTAACTAGTTTAATTTAGAAAAGAGCCTCTTTAGCAAATGAAATTTTATGGCACCATTCCCAGTTGGTCTTACTTTCCATACAGATTCTAGATTGCAGTACAGGTCAGGAAGAGATCTGAACTCCTCGGTATGAGGGTGGCTGGTATTCAGCTGCTGCAGTGACAGGCAACTTAGAAGGAAATGATAGAATAGATGAGGAATCCAGGCCTGGGTTTTGGTTTGAAACTGTATGTCTAGTTCCTTTTAAATGATATTTTAAAGTGAAGCTAAAGATGTGATAAAAAGGAACTTGTCAGCAATCATTAGACCTAAAATTAAACCTGCTCCTCCACTCAGTTCACAGGCATGTAAGTAGCTTGTTAGACTGCTGCTCTGCTCTGTACCAATAAACAGGCTGAATATCAAAATGCTTTAATACCAATTCTAATTCTTTGACGATTTTGCCACTGGAATTCTTAAGACCTTTACAAACTAAGCCTAGTCCTGTGAGCCACGTCACCATTCCTGCAACAAAGTCCAGGTACTGCTCACTGCAAAACTTGCCTGATGGTTACAGCTTCCTCTTCTCAGTAAACTATGGCTGTTTAAAGACTATTTGGAATATGACCAAAAATAGAGGACAAACTTTGAAAAGTCCAGTTTATTGCCAGACTTGTTTCCTTTTGAACTGACAGTTCTGTAGGGAAGAAAAAAAACTTGTGTAGACAGTGAAAGCCTAAAGCAGCAGCTCTGTTCATAGTGTGTGACAGATTGAAGAAGTCAGGAGCTGAGTGACATCAGAGCTCTCCAGGAAAAAGATCTTTCCCAGGCTGAAGAAACTAGTTCCATATCTCCTGTGCTTGCCTGGAGACATGAGGCTTGTCAGTCCAGATAGCTCCGATTTAGGTAAACATTTTTGTTCTCTAGCTTTGGAAGGGGCATTGCCATTCCTGAATGACAATCCACCCATGAAATGCTTTCAAACCTGTAGATCTCCCTCAAAGGATCCTGCAAGCAGTTCTAATCTGCCTGCTCTGGTTTCCCTTCTCACAATAACCTATACAGATCTCCAGCATTAATCTCATAGATACATAAGTGGGTTAAGGCACAAATACTCTCTGTTGATTTCACAAGTCTCCTGTTGTTGTTTTAGCCTAATCATGCTGTTTTGATGGTTTTACCTTGGCCTCTTGTGTTTTCCATTGTGGCCAGCTAAACTTGCTTTACTTTCCACTGATGTTGTCCTATATTTAGTGTTTTGACTTTACATGACCCTGACACCATGTAGGGGGAGGAGGAGGAAAAATTGTATTGCTGATGGCTAATCCTATGCGTTGCTCAGAGACTTCATCCACTCTAGCAACCTTTTTTTTCATGGTAATATTTTTTGTAAGCAATAAAAGGATTAATTCTAGAAATCAAGCTCTTTGATTATGATAAGCATAATAAATATCTTAGACAAATTGCTATCCTTTTAAGAATATTAGTAAATGAAGACCTTTGCTCTTTTTGGCTGGGCTTGAGGCTGCTGGTACATGTATTAATACCATCTGCACTGTATGCTAATACAACTCCTTGTTGTCTGGTCTTCCTGGGAATGCATTATATAGATTGCAGCTGGTTCAGGATGCAGCTGCCAGGGTCATGACTCACACTAAGATTAATCATTATGCCTGGATGAACTTCATTTCTTCGACTACCAATTTAGCAGAGATTATGAGATGTTACTTTTAATTTACAAGGCTTGGACTAACACGTACTCACCTCAACAACGTGCTTTTATAGTATGCTTCTCTTGGTAAATCTCCTAGAGAAGTAGAGTCTTTTGAGATGTTGTACTTTCAGCTTGAGGAGCAAAACCTTCAGCGTTCTGTGTGTGAAGTGGCACATGGTGAGATTCTCACATCTTTGGGTTCACTCCTCTGATTGGGGACTTATTTCTGCATTGTGTATACTGTTAATGCAAAACTTCTTGCTGGAGGAACAGTGTGACAAAGAGGAGGATGAAAACTTCACCACCACTTCTTTCATAATTAACATTGCAATTTAGCTAGTTCTCTGGGTTTAGTGCCAAGTGTTTTGAGTGATAGCCATCCAAAGAAATGCAGTTTCCTTGGAAGGGAAAAGCCAGTGTGAGTACTACCACTTTACATGCAACTAAGATCATGCAACAATATGACACTTCCCAACAGAAGCAAACAGCATAAATTCAGCTAACAGAAATGAACAGGAGTCTAACTCGACTGCATTCCCTGAAGCTGAGTCTCTGAAATCTTCTCAAGCATAAAGGGGAAAAAAACCCACATGTACAGAAGACATTTGAAGGACAATTGACTAAATGTGCCTGTGGTATTCCACATCAGAGCTATGAAGAGGGAACTTGAGGTTACCTTTTTTATGTACATATGGCTTAGGTTCCCACCCCTAGGGTTTTGGCAAAAGCTATTGTTGCTAAAGAAAACCTGATTGTTCATGTATGGGGTAGAAAATAAGAAAGAAATTATTTTAATTATTTTATGTGCTACAGTTGCTTCTTAATGCTGTACAGGCTTTTACCTCACCAAGCTGCTCAGCCCTGAGTACAGTGAGAAAAAATATCTCTATCAGAGAGCCAGAGGGTGTGATAGCTACTGAGTTAGAAAACACCATTGTTTAGGAGGAGAAACAAATTTTCAGAAGTTTCATTTGGCAGCATATGAAGGAATAGGTCTTGTTTCTCTGTTGAAAGTTCTGCTTTGTAATGGGCATCACAGCTAGAAGTTAGTTGTGTGTCATTTTTTGGGAGAAGGTCAAACTTCCGAAAAAGTGTCTCATAGAAATGAGCTGGCTTTATCTCACATTGAAATTAAGCACTTAGCTGAGGGGTTTAAGCCAGGAATCTGTTTGCTCTCAGCAACTTCCTCTGTCAATAAGAGAGACCCTCCCTCCCTCCTGAGGGCACCTGTGCCAGCTGGTATATGAAGCCATACTCTGCAGGTGTCTGTTCCTCATCATCCACTTTGAGATTCAGAAAAGAAGCACCTCAGGTTGGTGGTGAAGGCTGAACCAGAGGAATCCAGCTTGCAATATAAATATAGTTTAGACCTAAGAAATTTGTGCAGAGCAAAGTCATACCTGGATTGGGTTCTCCTAATTAAGCACTTGAAAACTTCCAGGTCTAATCTGGCAATCTGAAGACAGCTGGTGCAGAAAGCGTATAAAAGAGAGAAGGGCAACGCTTTTCCCCTCTAAGTAGGCACATTGTGTGCTTCATACCACAAGAGGAAACTTGTAGGGAGACATGTTTGAGGGATCCTCATGCTAAATCCAAGAAGAGCCCTGTCAGCTGACCAGGAGAGCTCTTAGGGCTTACCTGTGGGTTCCTCTGGAGTGTAGAGCTGCAGGAGCCATTTGGACTTCAGGTTACGCTACAAGACCTGAGAAAGGAATATTGTGCCTGAGATCTTGTCTGGGGCTGGTATCCTACTTTGAGGCCAACTAAAATCCTTTGTGGAGCTGAGGAAAGAGCATCTTCGGGACAAGAGATCTTGTCTGGGGCTGGTATCCTACTTTGAGGCCAACTAAAATCCTTTGTGGAGCTGAGGAAAGAGCATCTTCGGGAAGTGAGTGTGTGAGCCTTATGATTTCCCAAGTATTTGTTGGCACTTGAGGGATACCTTTTGAGAAAAAAGGTTGAAAAGAGTGCCACCAGCTTGCTGGTTGGAGATGGGTGTTGTCCTTCCTGAGTTTTGCAATTCAAGGTGGGGTAGTTGTGGGATAGACTCAGTGACTCAGGGGTCATTTCTACATCCTATATGCTATTATTGTAAATTGAATTTTTGTGGGCTTTTTTTTTAAGGTCTCAAAATTATTTTTTTTTTTGTGCCTAACACTTAGTCATACATTTTTTTGATCAGAATTTTGTAGTAAGTAGCTCCAGTAAGAACTATAGAATTCTTTGAAGTAACAACTTTAGAAATGATAAAAACTCCTTCATGGAATGCATATGATTTTTTTTTTCCAAATTCAGTTCTCCCCTTGATTTTAATTCTTCTGATGCCCAGAAATTCCTGAGTCTCCTGCTGCTCAGACCCCTGTTTTTTATGCAGTGATGTAAAATAATCTTTTTGCTTTCAAAGCAAAACTGTCCACATAGGGATACTAAACACATGTGTACAGAATTTTTTCCCAGTGTTTACCTTCAGCTCAAACCTTCTTTTAGTGGAAGATACTTCAGCTGAACTTCTCTTTCCTGAAGAAACAGTAGTGTAAGGCTCATACCAGTTGTTTTAGAAGCAGACAAATATGTATGTGTGTATAGGAGGCTTAAAGGAAGGATTGTGTGCAGTTGTTAATTTCCACAAAAATACACATTAAGCGTCAAATATAAGCAGAGAAGTGAGGAGCAATGCTCAGTAGCTTACCCTGGTGCCTAAGGAATGTGCCCAGGAGGCTGGACTACAACTCCATTATCTGGCAGCAGATTTCCATGAAATTAATCTTATTTTACTCCAGGTTCCTCTGAGATCTGCCTGTAAATCTGAAATTTATGGGAGGGGTATTTTTCTGGGATAAACTACAAACCTCTGGACCTGAAAAATGTGTTGGTTATAACTCTGGCTCCTTCAATACATTTGAAACTCCCTTTTGACTTTCTATAGCAGAGGGAGATCCTTTTCTCTTTGTCTGCATGTTACTTTTAGATGTTTTTTACCATCTTGCTGTTGTGTTGTCATAAATTAATAAAACAACAACTTTGCATGCAGCCGAGAAGATGTGCACTTTGAATTCTTTTATGTGACCACTTTGGAGTGGAAGAAAGAATGATGTTTATTACATGATGTTTCTTTAAATCCCTTTGGATTAACATTTTCAGCTGAGTCCTCACCAGACCTCTTTGTAGGTCACTTATGTGTGATACCCTGGTTGCACCCATGGCTTGGAGATGCCTGTATTCAAGTGACCTAAATTGCATTGAGAGAGAGAGGGAAGCGGGGAGGGAAGAACTGGTGAATTGTGGGAAAAAAGTCTGCCTGAAAATTTGACAAAATGCAGTTCTCCTTCCAGGAGAAATTAATTCAGAAAAAGACTAGTTTAAGAAATTTCAAAATATAAAAGGACAGATTAATTTAGGAAGGAAATGCTGTTATATAGCAGCTCAGAATGTGGACAGAAGTGCAAACAGGGGTATGGTTACAAAATATGGGTGCAAAAGAGGCTTTGCAGTGAGATGTCTGGCTCTGTATGATCCAGTAAATGAACTCAAATTAGCTGCATTTGTATAAAGTTTACATGACAGTGAAGGAATCTTCTGGAAGTGATGGTCCCATTAGCAAAGTGATATGCCTTTATTAACATTACACAGCTGCAATAATCTTAATGGAGGAATCTAGTGTTCTTCCCAAATGAAGATCTTATCTCATTTATTTATTGTCTTTCTAGTAGTTATTAGTTCATCTGATCTTGGATAAGTGCATGGGCTGAAAATTTTGATGCTGCAGATAGGAAGTGGATTTAATGCAGGATGTTAGTAACTGTGTTCTAAGATTGACTTGTGTCTTGATATATGTTTCCAAGTGGCTGGACTACTGGCTGTGCAAATACTTCATTTGCGTTGTAGTCTGAATTAGTCACCTGTTACTAGTGTGCAAAGCAAGTGTTGTCTTCTTTCAGATGCTGACAAGTGGCATTTAAATGTATCTCTGTCAGATACATGAGAAATTAGACTGCTGAGCACATCTCTGATGCTTCCTCTGGCTGGGAAGTGAGGTAAAGATTAACAAAGAGTGAAGTTGGAACAGTTGTGTAAAGCACCCTCTTTGAATATTGAGGAAGTGCGAATTCTGGCTGCAGTAACTGGATGTTTTTATCTGAGCTGTAAAGTTTTACTACAGTTTTTTGTTGGTTTTGGTTTTGTTTATTTTTAAACAGAAATTAGTACAGAGGGAATAGGGATTCTTACTTCCCTCATGACACCTGGTTAGACCAAAAAGCAGCTCCTGCCACTCTGCTTATGTGGAAGAAAGAGGTGGTTCTGTGTGTTATATAATGATTTTAAGTGAAGCATGTGGGGGGGAAAAAAAAAATCTGAGATGCTTTGTTGATGCAAGGTGGCACCTGATCATACTGCAGTGGTTTCTTTCTGATGTGGAGATACTTCCCAGGAATGCAGCCTCTCTCCACTGGGGTGATTTTGAGGAGGACTCCTCCTGTACCTGTTCATAATCTGTGGTCAAGACATGCTGGAGGAGTGAATGGAGGATGTTCACATGTTGTGGTTGATAGATGAACAGTCTTGGTGTGATTTCTCCTGTTACCAGAGTAAAGGGAGGCACCTTAGGGATGAGAGGTGTAGGGCTGCAGGCTCTGAATCCCTCCCTTCTCAGTGAGGTGGGTATTTGGGTTTTGAATTTTGAATTCTTGCCCCTAGCCTCACCCTCCTCCAGCAGGGTATTTGGATACCCATAGCAGAGGGCAGAACCACACAGTAAATTCTCTGGAGTAAAGCTGCTGCAACTTCTGGTGGGGAATTGAATGTATGGCTTATGCCCTAAAGCTAAGTGTATAATGCTTAGCAAACAGAGTGAGATTTTTTTTCTTTGCTGCTGGAATAAACTATCATGTTGGAATGCTGTGGTTTGGACTTATCCCTAGATGGGCATCACCAGTATGTGCATTTAGCAAATAGCATTATTAAGTTGAAAAGATGTCTCTTGCAAATTTTATGGGTTTGGAACACAAGGAAAATAACGGCCTTCAAGGACTTCTAATACATTGTTTTCTCAATATTAACCCTAACAACACTTTCCTCTCTGCATCCTACAGCATGATTTTTGTAGGGCATATAATGCTGCTGTTTAGCTGCATGGGCACATTAATTTTTTTTAACCAAGCTGCACACAGGAGGAGAAAAAAATTCAAGAGAGAGAGAAAACATTTCTGTTCCTAACATTCATTTATGTGTTTGTCAGAAAAGAATGCTAGTCTTGGCATTTATTTATGTGTGTGACACTACACTGTAGATCCATGTACAATATTCAGTGTAAACATAAGGTGCTCTCAAGCTTTATTTATGACCTCCTGCATCCGGCTGTAAAATACCTACAGAAATTTCTGTTGAGCCAAAACAAGAGGTGAGATCCAAGGCAATAGATCCAAAACTAAAACACCTGCGGGACACAGGTAAAAGCACCTTCTTTTCTCCATAGACTTAGACTGCAGTACTTGTGCTGTATAGCTGAGGAATGAGTGAAACTAGGAAGTTAAACTTGAGAGACTGTTCCAGAGTGAAGACTGGCTAGGGCTTACAGCTTTGTAATGCTGCTTGTACTGTGGGAATTATTAGCAACGAAGGAAACCATTTTTGGGTTCAGGACTTTATTCTTTTGTCCACATGAAGAAAGAAGAAATTGCTAGTCTGCATAATAATAGTATATTTCTTTGGATGCACAAAAAATGTTACAGTTTATGCAAAATATATTTATAGCCTTCCTCAGTGGTGTGAGGGCAGAGGATAAAATCATCAGTATATAAAGTAAAAAGCCCTGAATTTTCTTAAGTGTGAGAAGAAATGACAAGAAGGAAGTTGTGCTGCTGATCCCCATCCAAATAGATTGCCATGAGTAAGATTTGTACAGAAGCTGGCTTTTAGGCTTAGATCCAGGCTGCAGAAGAATTAAGCACCTTGCCCTGCACACACAAACAATTGTTAAAGAAGCAAGGTTGTTGGCATGAATAGTTGAGTGAATGGTTACTTTTGCTTTTGCTTACACTGCACGCAAATGCTTTTTTCCTGTAAAACTTTTTTTTCCCATTTCACTCACAGAATTGGGTATCCTGTGACAAAAGGTATCTTGTAACTTACTTCACTTGGCAGCAAAATTGCATTCATCTTTTGAGCTTCCAAACTGTGTTTCATTTTTGTTCTGGCAGTGTATATTGGTTATTTTCTCCTGGTTTTCTTTAATGATCTTGCCTTTATCCAGTTTTTGAAGACTTTACAATGATGAAGTGGACCAACTGATGCAAAAGAGTTACAGGGAAGAAGTAGTGGAAAATTTTAAATGATCACATTTCTGCAAAGTAGCCTTTTGTGAAACTTATACTACCATTCTCTAAAGAAAAAGCAGTTAAGTTATTTAAGAGGTTTCAGATTGGCTGGCTGATCAATATCAAGTACTAATAATGCTATATTAGCAAAGACCCATACATTCAGGCCTTATTACCATGATGTCCATTTATTGATACTAACATTTGGTCATACACAAGAAATTATTTTGACATTATTTTTTATGAATGTTGTTCATACATGCTATATGGCTTGATCTTGCAAACCTTTACTCATGAGGTTGTCTTCAAAGATTTTCAAAGAATGGCCCTTATGCAATACAATCTTGATTATCTAAATGTCAAGGGAGACATTGAATAAGTTCATATAAGCGACATTTTGAATAATGAGGAAATTTCCAGGGCAATTAATAGATGTCAGGGGACATGACCATCTTTCAGATGACAAGGAATTTTCAGAAAATTTAGATTTTGATAGTTGAATTCCTAATATATGTGCTATTGAGAGACTGAAATGTCAGAATGCTTGAAATGTGCCCATATATTCCTTAGCACCCCTTTCTGTGGAATCAGCCAGAGTTCTATTTACTGTGGTATTGGCATTGAGGGTCAAATTGTCACAAGCATTTAGCTTAATATTGCAGTAACTCTGCTATTAAGAGTCACGTTCCAGGAATACAGTGTTAAATCAATATTGGAATTGTCAGAGGTAAAATGTTATTTAGAAATACATCAGTGTCAATTTGGGAATATGGTTTTAGGAAAAAAATAATTCCATAAAATCATGAAAGTAAATAAAGTTAAAGGGAGGAACCTCCTGGAGGTAATGAAAGAAGAGAAATCCTGTCTCTTTTGTGGGAATGTGGAAATACCCAAGGGAGAATCAGTTTATGTCAGAATGACTGTCTTTAAATTTGGAGCTGGCTATGTGAAGATAAGCCAAAGCCAAAACTCCTGGGTTGCGACTCCTGTCCATCTCTGCACAGAGCAACAGAAGGTGCTGCGGTGGGAGGCACTGGTTTCCTTCTTTTCCAGATGGCTACATGGGAGCAACCAGGGATGCATGTGGCTCTGCTGGCCCCAAGCAGGGAGCAACACTGGTGGTTCTGACTGCCTGTCCTCAGGTCGGCACCACCGCTGGCTCCGCTGCAGATCTGTCACCGCTCTCGTACCGGCTTGCTGGTTCCTCTACTGCCAACAAACAGCAGAGGCAGAATGATGACAATCACAACTGATAGTGTGCTGGGGGTGTTTGGCATTCTGTCCTGAGTCCAAATACTAATGTTTGTAGGAAGCTGAAACTGATGCATCCATTTATTTTGGCGCAGAGATGAGCAATCGCTTGTTTCCTAGGAAACATGGGGCTGTGCATATGCAGCTTTGAATGTGCACCCTAATGTTTTCCTTCATGGTGATAGAGTAGAAAGTTTGTCTGATGAGATCTATTATGCTTAAAGCAGAAGGGAAAATAAATTTGGAAAGTTGCACTATTTAAA
The DNA here is from genome assembly GCF_015832195.1 of Motacilla alba alba. Taxonomy (NCBI): domain Eukaryota; kingdom Metazoa; phylum Chordata; class Aves; order Passeriformes; family Motacillidae; genus Motacilla; species Motacilla alba. The sequence goes on from NC_052018.1 coordinate 97,494,200, forward strand.
AAGAAGATAGCAGCAATACTGCCAAAGTCATGAGGAAAGGCAGAAATAATTCAAGAAAATAAAGGAAGAGTCCTCTCTGTCTATCAATCTAGGAATCTGGAGATTTTTATAGTTGCAGAGCCATCTGCTAAGTTTCATTTATTGTGCAACTTTACTACATCACCATCATCTGCTCATTAATCTGCCTTTTTTAGGTCTACTTCTGAAATTCTGAACCTCTGAGCATCTGTCAAATAGCTGTCATTGGTTTTGAAACAGTCATAGGGTATAGTCTAAAGTTTTTTATAGTCAGTCATTTTGCGTTGTGTCCATATTACTCAGCAAAATCTCAGCAGTTCATAAGAAGCTCACATCAAGCTTGTCAGTAAACCACTGCCACCACACCCTGACTCTTTGTGTTTCTTACTAGAAAAGTAAATAAAACCTAATTATTGGCAATGTATCCTGTGTCTCAAGATGTGGCTTGGAAGGCATGGCAGCATTTGGTCCTTTTCGGATCAGAGTAGTGCTCTTGGGTGGCGAGTGCCAAAAAAAAGGAGGATTATGATCACAGATCACTGACCCCAGCAGGAGCTTTACCATTGACTTAAATGGCTGAGACTTGGACCATGGTTAAGGAGTTTTGGATGTTAGATCAGTCCTGGCCATTCTGCTGTGACCTGAACACACGTTGCTGAGATGAGCACAGGGAAAATAAAAACCCATTAATTTCAAGCAATGCACAGAGTTCCTCAAATACAGTGCCACATCCTTCAAAGATGGTCAAATGATTCATTTGTCCTGCTCATTGTTAACAGAAAGAAAAAATAAAAGAACTGATCTACCTGAAATACAGAGCCCTGGCATCTGTGTCTGGGTGCATCTTAGACCAATCCATAACTTTCCAATTGTCCATTATCATAGCAGCAGGCAATCTGATGTGTTACCTGAAAAGGCACTTGGAATTCGAATCCTTGCTTTCTGGCCCTGTAGGAGGTGAGGCAATCCATGAAGCCCCAGGAGCCAAATGAACAGTGGCTGCCTCTGTGAGTAAATGCTGCTGGAAGTAGGTATTAGCGGGTCTGAGGGACTGGAGTCCTCTCCTGCCAGATGGCTGCCAGGATGTCACTGGCCCGTGTGCAGCTTATAGATGCCTTTGTCATTCCTTCCCTGAGGTATCCTGATATATTTTTTTAGGCATTGATTTAATTTTACCTGTTTTAGGTAAATCTTGGTAGAAGTGGATGATTCAACTCAAGAATTGTTTTGTTTAGGGACTAATGATTCTGGCTTGATCTACACTCCTATTTTAGAGGTTAATCTCTGCAGTCTTCTGCTGGGGAAGGCTGAAACTTCCATTCTGAAACCTCCTGTGGAAGGACTAACCCTGGGCACTTGGAACCATATTCTGTCTGAATCTTTCTCTCTTGATTATGTATGGGACTAAAGAGACTGTATTTCTAATTTAGGTAGTTACAGATGATGTACCACAAGATGGATGAGGTGATCTAATAGCCTGCTAATACTTCCTGGCCCTGTGTTTCTGCTGTTTCTCTTGCTTCTGCTTGGGTGCTTGTGCTAAAATGGCAGGAAACTATCCCAGCAAAACAAATGGAGCCAAGGCAATCTGAGCCCTCTGACTGGGATGAAGGTGGAGACCAAAACTAGTAGCAGAAAGAGGCTCGCTCTGTAGAGTGGGAACACTCAGCGGTAACCATGAGCCTTGATAGTCACCTTCTATCCTTTAACTGAGGTGAAAGGTTGTCGAATTCCATTGTTGCTGTGACTTTCGTCAGTCCTTTTAATGGCAGCAGCAGCAGTGACAGGTAGTGTTGGGCTTCTCACCCTGCCAAATACGTGTAAATACCCTTATGTACCAGCAGACTCCTGACCTCTGAGATGTCTCTCAGGGTGGGACATTGTCCTGGTTTAGGGCAGATTTTGGGAGGAAATTTCTGAAGTGGTCTTTTCTAGAAAGCAAATTCAAGCGGACCCTCCCCCAATGGGTTTGTGAGGTAATCTCCTGCGAGAAAAGTGGAAAAAACTGTTTATTTAACAAGCAAAATATTCACAGACATGAAAAAGTGAATAATATTAAACAATGGAGCCTCTCATTGTTCTGAAGAGATGGCAAATTCAGAGAATGAGTCATTTTTGTGGGGTGTTGCTCGGTTCACTCAGTCTCTTAACTTACCCTCCTGTGCTGGAAATGCCACATCCTGGGCCCTAGTGGGCCACAGGCACGAGCTCTTGGTGGTCTTCTGGGTTTTCTGTCCAGAGTAGGTATAAACAGTTCCAAGATAAAGAAAAACCACAGTCTAGGGAACTTCTCTGCCTCAGCTGGCTAAAAAAACTAGCTAAAAGCAAAGGAGAGCTCTGTCCTGCTGTCTGTCTGTCTGCAGACAACATAGTTCAGGAGAGGATGCGGGTGAGCAAGTACAGTTTCTGATAACAAACTCCGTGCTTCTTCTCCCCATCTTCACTCTCAGAACCAATTTTAAAAGAGCAAAACTTATTTCTGGGCTAAACAGACAAATGTGGATACAAGCATCATAAAGTCACCCCAGGACAGACTTACAATTAGATGTGCTGTTTGTCTGGGGGGAAGGAAAAGAGTCTTATCAGAAGATAAACTCATATAATCATCTTGACAGTGGATGTTATCATTTATGATATTATATATTATATATTATATATATATTATACATGTATATATATATACATGTATATGTGTGTATATATATTATCAGTAGTACTTCTTTAAAGCTAATAAAACTGAAGTCCTTCAGTAAAATTAGCTCTAAGATGTACTTTTTGCCTGATTTTTAGAAATTAAACCTCTGCAGCAAAAAGAATAGAGCTTCTGTTCTAGTCTCCCCCCATTAACAATAAATAATAGTGGAACAGGTGGAAAATTAGCATCTTGTTCTCAGACCAGAAAATATCTTATTTTGGATGGAAACTTGTGAATTTTTTTTTCACAGAGCTCTTCTGAATTGTTAGTTTCTTCATCTTAAATCAGAAGTGACTGGGATGATGAGGGAAGTGAGACCTGAGATATTGTCAAAGTGTCTGGAGTAGAACATCCAAGCAGTAGTGCTGCAGTGTTTTCCATGCCTATTTGTGATGAATGAATTGGATGAAAAAACTATGAGAGAAAACATATTCTAATGAGTGATGAAATTATGGCCTTGGCCTTGAAGTCTGAAATAAGAATTTTATGTGGGGCCAGAAATCAAAAGTCTGAATTTTGCATTTAACACTTCAGACTTTATTGGAAGTTAGTGATTTTTAGAGGTTATTATCTTTTGTGATCAAATTAGTGCACATTCATACTGCTTGGCAGGGAATGAATTGTGCTATGGATTACTTCTGGGCTGTGCTGCTGGATTTTGATAAATCCATCTAGTCCCATACTGTGGAATGTGTGGACAAGGTTCAGGTTTGTGCTGATGGAAATGGAAACCTCTTGCTTTACTGAGTTCAATTTGTTTTCACATGTGGTGTGTTGTCTATCTGGTATGTCTGTTATATTTATAGCTATGTAAATATAATTTTGAAAAAAAGCTAGTTGGCAATTTTCACATCAATATTGTGTTTTCAACAGAAAATGGCTTTTTAGTCAGCAGAGGCTGCTGGCAAAGCTTTATCGTTTGGATCTAAAAATATTTGGTTTTAATGAAGCATTGGGAAATGAAGACTTGGAGTTGTGGTTTTGCTTTTTTTCCTGTAAAATCATGAAGAACTTGATGCATCTGTTAACAAATTGTTTATTGTTAAAAACATTTTGAGTGAAAGTTATCACAGCTGGCTCAGACATTATATATGCTTATGTATGTGTTATATTTTGTCTGCTGAGACCACTGAAAAGAAGTTCTTTGTGCATAGTAAGGAAAACTAGATTTGCAAAAGCAGAGGTTTGTTGTTGTGGTTTTGGTTTTTTTGTTGTCTAGGGATTAAAAAAACCCCACCCTTGTAAATTTGCTAATATTTTCATTAGATCTGGCAGCTTTTCTTTGTGACACCAAATTCTAAATGGTGTTCCCTGTTTGCTTAGAGAAAGCAAGGGGCCCACTTCACACTGTTTGCTCTGAGGCTTGGGCATTGACAGGCAGGCATTTTTCCACATTTTTTATTATCAACTAGAATAAGCAGTTTAATAACTAGGATTAAACCATCAGATCATGACAGAGCAACATCAGCTGCAGGAACCAAGTTGGAAAGGATTCCAGATGTGATTAGATGAATACCTGCCCCTTAGGGGAAATAGTTAAGTGGGCCTCTGTTTTTATTGGTAAGATAAATGTTTCTTGGGCCATTCTAGGCAGGTATCCCAGGTCTGCATTTTCCCAAAGATGTTGCAAATCCCTTGTGCCAATGAATGTACTGTATTCTACACCTGAGCCAAAACTTTGATGAAAATCAATGGTTTTGCCAGAACACACAAGATTCTGCTATTGCTTGAATCATTTACATTTTTGTTACAAATGCAAAAGTGTGTTTACAGCATGCCAGTAGATGAATATTTCCTTCAGGGAAGGGGGAAGTAGGGAAAAGTTGTGATCAGATCCTCTGCTGAAGGGAAGAGTTCTCCCTCTGAAATAACAAAATCTTACTGGTTTCAGTGAGATGAAAAACAATCATAAATTTATACCTTCCCTTATACAACATAAAAAAAAGAGGTGCTTATGTTTTTCATAACTGAATTTGCAGTATATTCACCTATGGATAAATACTCAGGGCTATGAGAGACTTAAAAATCAGATTCAGGGAAGTGATTTCTGGAATGAGAAAAATACCTGTTTAGAGATCAAAATAGTCTAAAAACTTGTTGGACTGCAGGAGTTCCTTGTGTTAGGAGTGGGAAAATTCTGTCATGCTGTTTTAGCATCAGTGCTGAGAAACACATTTTTCTTAGTTGTTAACTACTTTGGACTATCTCTGCAAAAGTATTAAGCTACCAAACAAAGTAACAGTGTAAATCTGGCCTTGGAGCACTACCATGTGCTCACCCCACACACTACACTACAATACTGTTCCAGTCTGTGTGATGGGAGATGTATTGTACAAAAAGACTTTACAGGTCTGTCTGTAAACAGCTCCGCTTTCTGCCTAGTCACTGTATAGAAAATGAAATGAACTTAAGGCACCAAGTTAATATTGGTGAAGAAATAAAATGTCAAGTTAGAGTACATGATCATCTTAAAACATTTCTTCCCTTTTCAATCTTGAGCACTCAGGCTAATAGTGCAAATGTGCTCAAATATCTATAGCAGAATACAAATGTAAAGCTTTGAGAAAGTAGTTCTAAATATGTCTCTTGAGTCCAGGTAAATTTTCCAGAAATTATTAAAACCTGTAAATTTGCACATTTTTATTTTTATGAAGTATTTGTTTTACCTCACTTAAATTTAAAGGTTATGTTGTTGTAACAGTCTAAGGGACCTGGACTACTGCATAAAGGAGGACAAAGACTGGTAAAAGTTTTAATAGTTTCAGTCAAACCATATTTCAGTAAATACCCTTTTCTGATGGCTCTTCTGGCAGCTTGTTGTGTAAAAGACTTAACCTTTGTTTCCTTTTCCATGTAGTATAGAGGAGAGTTTTAGGTCATTGAAGAACCAGTTGGTGAATCTCAGAGAGTCCACATAATAAGGTACTGCATGAAGAAGTTCTTCCCTAAGAGAAGTGTATAGTCCTGAAAGAATCAAAGGAATAAATAGTGGAAAATATTGGGGTTTATAGGTTTGTCTTACAAGACTGGACTACACTTAAATTTGTCTCTATTTTTGCAAGTTCTCTGTTTATCTGTGGTCTGGTACAAAGCTTACAGAAATCAGTCTTTGTATGAACCCTGATGCACTTCTGATTAGTGCTCTTAGAAAATTTATTTTGGCTTCTTTCATTGACAAATCTGTATGTCTGAAGTGAAGTTAAACCAGGCCACAGAAAGCACTTTATCACCTGCAAGGTGAAAACCGCATTTTTAAAAATTCTCTACCTTCATTTCTGAAATCCTTCACTACTACAGAGCAGGGTGTCTGGCAATTTTTCCAAAGAGTGAAGCTCCTCAGGTGTAATACACAGGATAATCTTAGTGAAGAATGTGTGGGAGGTTTGCTCACTGGAGATTACAAAAAGAGCCACTGGATGTGGGTCAGGAGAGACTGTGTGGCTAGGTGTTCAGAGAAATACAAGGAAAGCAAGTTGCAGCAACGTTCATCTTGACTGACTCCCAGAATGACCCTGGCCCTTTTGGCAGTCGGTTTTCCCCAAGAAATTTCCTCTGTGGTTGTGGAAAAGGTAAACCTTGCCACCACAAGGTCCCAGAGCATTTCAATGATATGCCATATTTTTTGGATCTAGACCAACTTCAGATAAAGGGGAGAGGGTCATCACAGGTTGAAAGAAGGTACTTTTACAGGGGGTAAGTCAGTGACTTAAGGCTGAAAGAATTGCTGCAGAGCAAAACAGAGTGCTTCATAGGCAGGTCTGATAGACTTCTGTTGGACCTCATACCAGGGGCTTCTGCTGCCAATGAAGGGCAGCCTTATTTGAAGGCCCAAACATGAAATGAGCTTTGGAAGAAGTGGCACAAGCTATATAGATATTTTGTTTGTAATTCGAGTTTTTATTCCTTACCTATTCTTTGCTAAAGTATTTCAGTTTTCTGAATGCCCCCAGGCCTTGCAGAAGACTAAGTGGCTATGATAAAAAATGAGATCATGACAGAAATGAGGTAATCCTTTTTCTTTTGTCTTCCTCTGCCTTTCTAGTACTTCCAAAAGAAATATTTATGTTAAAAAAGCAAACAAAACCTCCCATCCCAGATCCATAGGTGAAGTAGTCGTTCATATTTTTGTTACTGTTTACAGTTTCCCCACACCTGTGGCTTTAATGAGGTTTGAAAAAAATGTAGGAAAAACATCAATATGCTTCTCAGTCTGAAGAAAAGCATTTTGTTTTTCAGGTTGGTCTGGAGCCTGTTGCAGGTGATGACCCCTTTCAGTGGGCATTGTATCAGGCCCCGACTTTATTAATTTTCAGGTTTGCAGGGAAAGGGAGTGCAAATACTAGTGGATGCTTGGGGGTTGACTTTTAGAGGATTTTTGCCAGACCAAGCTGCCTTGGACCCTTTGCACAGAGGATGTACTTTTGCTCTCAACTCTACAGTAAGTTCATGTCAGAAGCCATGTGAAGAAAAGGAGTCAGGGAAAACCCAAGTGCAGGAGTGTTTGACCTTTTCTGCTGCTCTGGATCTCCTCTATCTTCCCCTCCCCACCCCCCCCCCACCACCCCCCCACCTTTACCCCACACGTCCTGGGGTGATAGTGTGATACTTTTTCTTGGGAACTTGCATGAAAGTTGAAGTCAGATTGATAAAGATGTGGAAAAAACATTAAAACATGAAAATTTCAGCTTTTTGATTAATTGAAGGTATTCAGCTGGGTTTTTTTTTTTTTTTTTGTTTGTTTTTTTTTTTTTTTTTGACTGTACCTTGTTTGAAGCTTGAAAAAAAATTAAGAAACAGACTTTTTCTTCTTGTATGTCCTGACCTTATATAGGCACCTGCTTACAATAATTTATAAAGATAAATCAGTAAACGTGAAGTAATTCTAAAAAGGCCTTCCCTTTCTTAATGGTTTTGTACTTAAAGCCTTAGGTATGATTTTTTCTCCCAACTGGGATTGCTATGGATGCTTTTGTCTCAGAACAGATACCCAAATACCAAATTGTTAAACAGATTTTTCCTTTGGAAATGTCACTGTCACTTGAAAAATACCATGTGTACAATGCAGCTGTCTGATTTCTTAGGATTACAAAGATGCAAGACCGTGTGAAGCCTATAAAAAAGTTTGTAACTCAATGCATAAAATTTCAATGTTTATTTCTAATGTTTTGAGATTCTCCTTTGCTGTAGTGTGTTTGCTTGCAAAACCTCCCACCCTCCAAGTGTTAATGTTGAATTTTGTAACTTTTTGTAACTCATTATTTCTGTTCACATACTCTTCTACAAATCTGAATTATGCAGAACATTTTTATTGTCAAACTTGTTCCTGCTTTTTAGTATTTAATCTACTTTTTTTTTTTGGTCCACTACCACACTGTTGCATTTTTGGGTTTTTTAATCTCTTTTTATTCCTTCCTATCAAATTTTGTTTTGTTTTGCTTTTTCTTTTAATTGCCCACTCCTCAGATGTGGACTTCTGAGTTTCCCATTCTGAATTGCCACTGAGAAAAATGTTTTTAACACATTTTTGTTGTAATTAAACAATTCTTTGTGGCTAATTCAGCAAAAAAGGAGGAACTGACTGGCTGCTGTTGGTGTTGATCAATATGATGACTGTATCAGTTTGTCATCTGGCATAGCCATTGTCCTCCTCTTCAGCTGGTGTTCATTTCAATTTGTTCTGTTACAGAAGTATCAATATGTGATGTTTTTGTTCAGATTTCACCAAAAGAGATCTTTTGATAGAAAAAAATTCCTCTTTGCTTTAGCTCTCTGTGTACTGCAGCAGCAGCTTGTGATATTGTGCTGAAAATTCTGTAGTCTAAACAGATTTGCTTCAGATCAGTGACTGCACAGCAAATCACCAAGGAATATTTATGACCAGATGACACCCTTACCAGAACTAGATTGGCTCATGAGAAGGCCTTTTGCTCCTGGAGATGCTGTTTTTGTAGAGTGAGACACAGATCATTTAATGCTCATATCCTCTGGTCAGGAGGAACTGGATTTCAGGGGATCTGAGCCTTGGTCACTGCATTTCCCAAAGAACATAGCACAACACCTGCATCTTCTTTTAAAATTGGAATTGACTTTACAGCTTCAGCTGGAGCAGTGTTGAGGGGATTGCCTCCCAATGGAAGCAGCTGCTCTGCTGCAAACCAGAGCTGCCTGCCCTTTTTAATAATCTTGCTGAATTAGCCCAGCGCTTTCAGAGAAAAAGTGCAAGGGCTCGCACAAGAGCCGATCAGCATGGATTTTGTTATCATTAATATATTCTGCGCCCCCTCACCCCCCTTTATGTCTTAAATGCACTTGCTGGAAGGAGGAAGTTTGGAAAACTGCAACCTTCCTGCTTTTGCTTCTTGAATCTTCCAATTGCTGCTGCTGGCAAGACAGCCTAGAACCCTGCTCCAAAATGACTAGTGCTAACTCTGGAAATGTATGTTTGCCCTTTTTTTGGGGCATTCATCACATCCTTAGCCTAGTAATGGTTCTGTGGATGCAGTGGAGAAGAAAAAAGAATAATCATTGCTGTGCAAGATGATGAGATGCTGCAGGAGAAGTTAGTGGGCCTTTTAGCAGGCATTTGAAGGTATATAAGTATAGCCCCAGGCTCTGTGTGACCAAAGGAGCTTGGGAGATGATCAAATGTATTACAATTCAGAGTATCATTATATGCTTAGCAGCCAAGCTTAGTACCTGCTGGTATATAAAACCAGGTCCTCTGCATAACCCACAGACTCTCAAGCTCTGCCCAGAATACCAGAAATCAAGGATGTATAATGTGAAGCTTTACAGTGTGTTTGGCTCAGCCACACCTGCCTTTGTAGATAATCTCCAGAAAGAAATTCAGTCATCAGCAAACTTGACTGCTGCATTCGTCTGTGTCCTTTTGTTGCTGCCTGTAGTGAGAGTGCCTGTAGGATGACCATTGCTCTTCACCTAACTTTGTGGCACTGATGAGAACTAGAAAGGGCACTCTGAGCTTTTTGCAGCTATGCATTACTTCATTTTATTCCTGCAGGAGTTGAAAACTGCCATTTGTTTTGATCTTTATTCTAGGGAGGGAACACAATAAACAGTGTTGGACTCGTGCGGGGCTTTCTTGTGAAGTCAGAGAATGTTAATAGAAAAAATGTTTTCCCTCACAGTGGGAAACTACTTTTTTTTTTCTTTGAATAAATGGCTTCTTTGCTTTCAATTGGTGAGTAAAAAGAAACTTGTAGAAGGACAGAGGCGTGGCATCACTGAAAGTTCTGTAGTATGACATCAAGGTGCATCACTAGTAACTGTTTCTTCTCACAGTTCTTAGACAGTCATATAATTGTTTAGGTTAAAAAAGACCATTAAGATTGAGTCTCACCATTAAAACCGAGTCCAACCATTAACCCAGCACTGCCAAGTCCACCTCTAAATCATGTCTCTTAAGTGCCACATACATAAGTCTTTTAAATACTTCCAGGGACGATGATTCAACCACATTTCTGGGAAGAATATTCCAGTGTTGGAGAACCCTATTGGTGAAGATTTTTTTGTAATACCATTCTAAACTAAAAGTGAAGAGATTTAGATTAGATGTTGAGAAGAAGCTCTTTACCCAGAGGGTGGTGAGGCACTGGCACAGTGTGCCCAGAGAAGCTGTGGCTGCCCCATCCCTGGAAGTGTACAAGGCCAGGTTGGAGAGGGCCTGAAGCAACCTGGTCTAGTGGAAGGTGTTCCTGCGTGTGGCCAGGGGATTGGAATGAGGGGATCTTTAAGGTCCATTCCAACCCAAACCACTCTGTCATTCTAAACCTCCCCTGGAACAACTCAAGACCATTTCCTCTTGTTCTATTTCTCATTACTTGGGACAAGAGACCAATACCTATCTCACTGCAGCCTCCTGTCACATGACTGTAGAGAGTGATAAGATGACAAGAAGTGATCTCTGGGTACCATCAAATGATCTCTGCTATTAGGCCCTGTCCATACTTGTGAAGGTGTTAAAAAAGAAAAAAAAATTACTCAGCCTTTTCTTTGTGAAACTAAGGAAAAGCATCAGACTGTTAGGCTGTGGAGGGTATCTCAAATGACAAAGTAAGCTAAAATCAGCTTGCAGAAGAGGGAAAATGCAAGGTATATACTCAGGACATTGCAGAGACTACTTAGTTCCTGCTTGTATTGTGCTAAACAATCGTAGCTCTTCTCTGACTTTGCATCTTTAGTCTTCCAAGACACAACATGGAACAGTGACACAAGATTGATGGTTTATGTAGTCAAAAGCTTATGATAGGGTGTATTGGAATATGAATTCATTAGCCATTTATGTATTTTAATACCCAGACACACAGTGTATCTGCTCTTGCTGTCTTTTGTCTTGTAAACGTGGGGAAACTTGTGGCAAACATCCATGAGGTCGGAGCAGGAATATAGGCAGGTTTGCAGCCTACCTCATGTAGTGGAAACTCATATACTTCCGTACCAAAATATGAAATAGTTTCATCCCACCTAAAAAGTGCAGATAGAAATGAAAACTTCTGATTCTTAGGTTTTCAGCAATGCTAGTAATTACAGTGTGAACAGGTGAAATGCCAGATGTGACTTCAGTTTTTGTTTATAATTCTGAAGAGTTTATGCATTTTCAAGAAAGATTTACCTGAAGAACCTAGATAAGTAAATAAATGGAGAGAGTACATGATTAATGCTTTTAAAATAGTAAATGCTTCCCATTTGCAACATTCTTGAAACAGATCAGCCATGAGGACTTCGTTTTTCTTTCTGCTTTACAAGGCTGGCTGTGTTTTGTTTATTTACTCTACAAATTTATGTTCAATGCCTCCTTTTTTATTTAACCCACAGGAGAATTTTGGTCATTAAACTGCATTAATACATATTTAATTAAATAAATTTTAAAAAATATGATAAAATAATGTATGGGGATGAATCACTAAATAACATTAAACATTTAATCCTTTTAATTTAATCGTTAAATTAAAAGGAATTAACAAAATTAATAATGACAAAGCAGCAGAAGGAAATCACATGTATGAGATCCAACATAATGTTAAGAAAAGGACCCACACAGGAACCACACAGTTTCACTATTTGGAAGCTACTGCAGGCACAACTGGTACTGCAACAGATCCATTCTATGAGCATGAATGCTTATTACTGCTTACCACTGTCCTTATCTGTTTCTGCTCCTCTTGCACTATGTCCAGAGCAGTGGAAAAAAATGTTATTTCTACCTTTCAGTGTTTCTGCAGATTATGATTCTGTAAAGAGTTGGCATCAAGGCAGGCTTAGCAGTTTGAACAAGCAACAGGAGCTTGTCTTGTGACTGTTTCAAGCAAGGCAATGGAAATGCATCAGCTGTGTTGATCAAAGTGGAAGTGTTGAAATGTGAGTAAATGAAGTGGCTAAGAAGATTTGAAATACAGTAAGGAAGAAAATGGAATTTGAAGGAAGAAGTCTTTTCTAGCAAAGTTCCATAGCACCACTGGATTGGTTGCCATTTCAAGTTAGATGGGACTTGTTCAGAATGGCTATGTCTGGATAAAACATGAAGTTTTTGGGGAATTTGAAATATGTAAACACAAGCTTGGTTACAGGCTGGCTGGAAGATCAATATTTCAGTGTTCTCACTGCAGAATGAAAAGTCCCGAGATTTTGAGTACCAGTTTAATAGCTTTAGTGAGCTGTTTCTAACACTTTGGAATTATATTTTTACTTCTGAATTTTTGATTAAATAGAGTAGTTTTGGAAGAAGCAGTTCAGTTTTGTAGTAATCCTGTTTTAATAAACCCAGAACAACAGCAGTGATCTTGAATCCCTCAGACAAACAAGATTAGGAATTTCTTCAAATAAAAACTAAGTCCACGTTTGAAAGGAGTGAATATTTACTTTTTGTATCTCTAATTAGATGTATGCTGCACTAAATGTAGATTTTCACACACTTTCAGTCACTTAATTCCATTGAAGCATATTTATTTATTTATTTTTATATTCATTTTTTAAAAGGCAAAATAATGCTGCAATTGCTGTTGGCACTGCAGGGGGATCTCTGGCCTGCTCTTGCCTCTGCCAACAGGTTGTGTTGCTACTATAAGCCTCAGTTTTCCTCACCTGTAAAGGAGATTATGGTATTGAAATGTGTTGGTAGCAAAGGAGGCGGAAACTCAGCATATAGGATGGCTATTATGGAACAGTCAGATTTAGTACAGGTCCAAATGCTGCATCTGAATGACTCAATATTGCAGAGATGATTATGTTAGAGATGGTCACTTATATAGTGAAATTAGATGGATTTGATTGTGTGATTCAATTGCAATAAGTCTGCATGGGGAAAAAGACAGTGTCTTAAGATAGTGATGGGCATGATTCAGAGTGCTGATCTGCATTTAGGTGAGAATGTTTCAATCTGGCACAAAGAGGTTCCTACTCCAGTCTTTCTGTGACTACTCATGCCCAAGTCCTTCAGCATTCAGATGCAAAATCTTAGAACTTAACCCTCCCAGATCTGACTGGTATTAATTCACTCTCTCATATATTTTCCCCGACTCCTACAAACTTCATAGTGTTGAAAGTGAGTCTTGGATTTGTCTTGCTATGAAAAGGTGCAAGCCATAAAGCTCAGACTTAGGGGCTTGAAATTCTTTTAGAGCTGTCCTGTGTCTGGCAATTTGTGTTCCTCTGGGCCTGACAGAATTTTTTTGGCAGTTAAATTTTCACTCCCTGTGTTTTGCCCTGAGATTCAGGTTCAAATAAATCCGAAATGTGGAGCAGAGTTCAGCCCAAGTGAGTGAGTTTCCCATGGTTTCTGTCTGAAATGATAAATCCTTCCTTAGATAGAGAAGGGCAAACCTCCATTTGGTTCATCCAGAAGATTTGTAGGTGCTTTATGAACCTGGGTTTAATTTGGAGTTTGCAAGAAAGTCCTTCCCTATTTCTTCTATTCCTGTTTCAACTCTGGGGTATAACCCTACTTGTGTCAGAGTTAACAGGAGTTTTTCTCTCCCATTTGTAAAAGGCAGGATTTTCACTCTGAAGTTCTGCCTGCTTCTGTTTATTGCCCTTACAGGCCAAATACTGAGTTAGTAAGTATACTTAGTGAAGCACTTATTGATTTCAAGGCAGAATTTCAAAACCTCAGGATTCCATGCTCTTCCTCTTAACTCTATTAAAATTGGGAATGTATTAGCTATCAAATGACCCAATAAATGGTAAAATTCAATTGAGATGTAGATCCTTGAGGGCATATATATCCCTGGATCTTTTTTTTCCTGTGTTTTTAAAGAAGACGCTTTGACTGCCTTGAAAAATTCTCATGCCTACTACCCAAGAACGTTTTTCACCATCTATATACACAGTACATAGTATGCCTCCTGATTTTCCAAAAACCCCCTGGTGTTCTGGTGTTGTTCTGCTCTTTGACCTGCAGCCTTCTGTACCCCATAAACTGGAGCTAAAAATGTCTGTCTAATCGATCCTTATTTAATAAACACGGTTATCAATGCCTTTGAGACAGCTGTGTGACATGGGGACATCAGGACATTTGCTGGCTTGCCTTAATTGGCGTGGCAACGTTGGTTTTTGGCCTGGCACAGCAGATCAAAAATTGAATTTACAAAATCAAACTGTAGTTATCTACATTCCTTGATGTCCTCCCAGGTGAGCTACTGGGCTTCATGCTAATAACTTCTAAAGCAAGCAAACTTCAGCTAATTATGTGCTAGTTTATTCTCCCTTGCTAAATTTTGGCAGGTTGCTTCTGTAAATTATGAAAAATAAATGTGAAATATGCAGATGTCTTTTGTTTGAAGCAGATGTTTGGTCCGCCTTGCCAGAATCTAATCAGCTGTTTCCCCAGAGTTTTTTGTTTCTCCCCCCACCCCCAATATTGTCCAAGAATTTATGAAAATGCAAAGGGTTGGGGGACCATACAATAAGACATTTCTTTATTTTCCAGCTACCAGGCTTCAAGGTTACTCAAGGCAGATTTTTTTAGGCAGTTGTCTTCCCTGGCTAAAGTCACAGCAGATGCTGGCATAGGGCCCATAAGGCACAATGTTGTCTGAGGGCAGAATTTGAATGCAACCTTGCCTATCATGGGGGAGGTTGTTGTGAACTGGGAAGGAGCCAGTGAAAGATGGCTTTGAAGCCCTGATGATGCAGGGTGGCCAAGACCCGCCAAGACCCACCAAGACGTACGTGCTTCCCCCACGGGAGCCTCACAGATGGGGGAGGTAAAGATCTCCAGAGGTGTAGAGCAGCTGTGTTAAAGCCAAGGTGGGTGGCAGGATCACTTCCCTTCGTTGTTGCCCCAAACCACCCCTCTCCATGCCCTGTTGCCTAAGGCCTGGCATGGGAGGAGGATAGATTGGCTGGTGTTGTGCCCCATGCTGCCTGGCTGGGCTAGAGGTAGACTGGCAGGGGTGTCTTAGTGCTTTGTTGGCTTCTCAGACAGCACCACTCTTCTCAGCAGCACAGGGTCTGATCTGTCTGTATCAGTTTGGGCTACTTGCTGTGGTCTCCTGGTTATCACAGCTACTGAAAGTGAAGCCTCCTCCAGAAGTCTGATCCACACTATACCTCATACTCTTCTCCTGGCTTGAATTTTAGTTTGGACTTGCAAGACACAGGTGTGCTGACAAAGCAGCTGTGCCTCCCTTGCTATGATACTGCACCCTCCCAAGGAGCATTTATGTCTCAACAGCAGCATTTACTAGTTAGGTACCAACATAAGTGCAGAAAATGCTCCAGACAAAGATTCCTCAAACCTTGAGAATCATCCTCCCTGCTGTTAAAGCTCCAGCAGGCTCATCAGGAGTTCAGTATAATACTAATTATTTTTTTCAGTAAGTGCTGAACACCTGCTTTGCACTTTCTGTTAAGGATTTCACAGCATTTTATTGTGCATGGATTTAAACTTCCTCCTCCTACAGGTTAGGTATCAATTTCCCCACTTTGCTTATAGGGAAACAGACACAGAAATAGGCAAAGTGATGTTTTCTTAAAAGGAGAAAAGATAAGTTTTGTGTTTAAAAGACTTTAAGGGTGTAATGTCATCTTGATGATACTAGTCTATGTCACAGCCTTCTACTGGACATATTTTTCCAGCTGCCTTCAGGCTTCTCTTGCAGATCAGCAGAAAGGCAGATCCTTCTGCAGCACAATGTTGGGATTTAGCTCTGTGTGTTGGGAGCACTTTCTGTTTGAGTGAATCTGCTGATAATTTCCAAAATCTCTACTTTTACCTTAGGTGCTGGAAGACTAATGGTTGTCTCAGTTGATAACAAATGAGCATCTCTAGGAGCCAAGAGATACAGAACAGTAGGCAACTTCTGAGCAATCAGTAGTTCAGTATTATGGTCCTACTTATTTTTTATCATTGCTGAAGCACAGATCAAGAGTCTGTTGTGATAGGGGCTTTGGAAGCAATTAAAATGAATAGTCCTTTCCCTGGGGACAGAGGTCTTGAGATTGTGGCAAGATGCTCTTTACTGCTAAATAGATTGCTAGAGGGAAGGATAATTCAGCAGTGTAAGACTGCTAGGGATTTTTTTTTACAGTAAAACTGAAAGGGGAGAAAAAACATTGCCAATTTTTATTAGCTTCTTTATATTTAGAGTTGGAAGAATCTGGGTTTGGTCCTTCCAAAAGCAATTATTTAATCTGACTTTATCATCAAGGAATATTATTTTTTAAGAAATTAATCCTCATAAGGCAGTATGAATATATAGTCCTTTGATTACTCAAAAAATTGTACAAATCAAAATAAATTTGCCTGAGCTATTTAAAATAATTAACCTTTGACAGACCACCCTCTCTGGTAATGGAATAGTAACTATATGAATAAAAGATAAGTCATGATATTCAATGAATTACAATATTCATCCCATAAATTACAGGATAAAATAGCAGCATAATCTATGTTTTTATGACTGCAAAATGTCCTGAACAGTGGTCCCTGTACTCTTCAGGTTATTTTCTCTTCTGTTCCTTTGAGGTGTGCGACACCTCTTGTATGAGGGGCTTCTGAAGTGATGTAAAGTGATGTTAAGTTTTGTCAGTGCTCACAAAGGCTGTGACCCAGGACTTCCTTCCCTGCTCTGAAAGGGAGCCTGTGCTTTAATGGGAAACCCATGCTACAAAGGGATTTTCCTGAATTGTAACAGTAAGTGCAAATTATGATCCTGGGAGTCTCCTGCTATATAACCAAGTACAACGCTAATAAACCAGGGGTGTAAACCACATGAACATATGGACAAAATATGATCTGAATGGCATGATTATGTTTCTCAGACCATAATGAATTCATCCCAAGGTGCAACTGTGCATCTGTTGTTATAGTATTCATGATAGCAAACTCTACAGTTAAGGTTGCAATTTAACTCAAATTATAGCCACCCGTTTCTATTCACAAAAAACTTTCTTAAAAATTATTCCTTCTGGACTGACTCAAATCAGTTTTAAAATGGTCATTCATTTATATATTTATTTGGGGGAAAATATGCTTGATTTATAGAGTAGGGGGCTGAAAGGCACTCCCTTCCTGCTCCCTCCTCATCATTCCAACCCTGTTGATTGTCACCAATGCATTTCCTTAAAAATATATCAAATCCTCTGGCTTTTGAGGGACTGATCCTACTCGCATTGATTTTTTGGTGAATACTGTATTGGGCTTTCTGAGGCTCACTTTGTGGCTGCTGGCATGGACTAATACTGTGTAGGAAAAGATCTGATTACTGCATATGAAGCTTTAGGTGCTTAGAAGTTAGGAGTGTTGTCAAGACTAATTTTCTACTTATTTTCCTCCTTGTGAAGTCAGTAAGTGTTGCTTACATGGCATCCTATCTTTCTTTAGCTGGGAAAAATCCGAACCACCGTCTTTATAGACTGGAGATCAAGTGTAGGATGCTCGATTCTTGACAGTTGATACCAAGGAAGGTAAATTTCTTTAAAGCAAGTTTATCACCCCTCTGGGAGGGATGAGATACCAAAAGGCTAAACACTATTATCAAAAATTTTAAAATGGCAATAGAGGGGAATCTAGGTTTGGGTCTATAACATCATGTAGTCTTTCAGTGTCTATCTTAAAATCTTTTAATGCACAAGTCAACTTTGAAATGTTTTCCAAGTTAAGGCATACAAATGTTAAAGGAGAGTCTGCTACTCATCCTTAAAACAGAGATCAATATCAGTGATACATACAATATTTTGAAGTGTGAATGACCCTGAATGTGATGGACTCCCAACACACATTTATGGAGCAACATAATTTCTTAGCAAGTGTCCATAGTGTATCTGTTACTGAATGTTCTCCATTGTGCTTTCATCTGAGGGGAGTAAATGACACCGTGATTTCAGGTTTAGTTTTGATATGGCAGTATAGGGAGCTATATAGGGAGCTATATATTTTGCATTGGATTTTCTTGCAAGCCCCCTCCTGACAGCTGTGCAAGTGCAGGAGGGAGATTACACTGTTCTTGAAAAACTAACTCACCATGTCGTAATCAGCTCCCTCTGACGGGCAAATGCTGACCCCAGCCTGCAGCCTAAAGGGCCAAGTTAGACTCCAGTTTAATCCACAAAGGCTAGTAAGAAAAAAAAAAAAATTCCTCCCCTTGAGACTTCAGAGCATTATTGCTCCTTTTCTTGCATGTTGCTTACTGCTGCTCTGGGAATGAATGCACAGTACATTAGGGTGCACAAAAGTCACAGAAGAGAGTTTCTTTTACTTCTGTGGTATGCTCCTTTTACTTCTGTTATGTAAGTGGTCCCACTCACAAGGGACAAGGAAGTTCTCCAGTGCACACAGAGTGCCTCCTTTTTTATGCAATAGCATTGTTCAGCATTTATAGATGTATAATCCAAAACATGGCTTGAGAAGGGTACTCATACACTTATACTTTCTCAGCAAAGGGAAAGCTGAAAAAAGACTTGCCTACAGCCCCACAGCAAGGCAAGGGGAGACTTGGGCTTGGAACTGAGATCCCAACCCTATGCTAACCCCTGGGGTGTGGTATTCACATGCCCTCTGAACAGAGAGAGATTTAGCTTTCTTAAATATCTCCTGAGAGAAGCTGTGAGAGAAGCAGAGAAAAGAATGATCAGAACAATTCTTTCCATTTGTTGCTCCTGTGTTTGTGCCCATGAGAAATGTGTTCTGGAAATTGTTTAACTGAGGTGATTGCTTGATTGGATTCTGGTGATGGTGTTTTGGATTCATTGACCAATTGGATCCATGTGTGTCGGGACACCTGGGCAGAGAGTCACAGGTTTATGGGTTAGTTAGTTAGTGATAGTTCTTGTTAGTATAATATAGTGTAATATAGTATAATAATTAGTTAGCATTCTGAATCAATGGAGTCAGATGCCAATCATTCTTCCCAGACATCGGGGACTGTAACACTGATACAGTCTTCCTCTTCTTCTTCTCAGTGCTGGCTCTGCTGCCTTCAAGGCTGGCTGTGTCTGGGAAAGTGAGAGCATTAATGGATTGTAGTGCAACAGCTCTATGAAACCTCTGCCAAGTGCACAAAAATGATTCCATTTGGCCAAGTGACTCCACTGTCATTGTTACAAGCAGGGACAGCCATTGTAGTAGGAATTGTTGGAGACAGAAGCAAAAGACTGTGTTTTGTTTAGGGTTTCAAAAAAAAAATTGTAAGTTGCTGCTTGAAATTAGGACTTGCACAGCATTTTTGTTCATTTGCTCTCTTGTCAGCATGTTTTCTACCAGACTCCTGTTCTCTTGGGTGGGACAGAGAAAGATGCTGGCAAGATGGGCAGATGGATGGCAAGCTGCCACTCAGCCTGGAGCTTTGCAGTCCACAGCTACCTGGACCCAGAGGGCTACACGTGGCATGATTTGAAGTCTAAAAGAGAAAGTGAACTTTCAGTGACTCATTTCAAATAACTTTTTTCCTTACCTTTGTTAAAAGGTACCTTAGTTAAAGGTTGTATTATGACAATTAAAAAGAGACATTGATATAATTATGTAGTAATTGCAGTAAATTATCAAGATGAAACGATTAAAGCAGCTTTTTCTATTATTGCTGCTTAAGGTAAATGTCTTATTATATATATTTGGAAGAGAAGAAAAGAAGAATTCTCTTGCAGCTTTAGTATTACTAAAAATAAAGGAAGATTATGCTCTTTTGCTGCTGCTTACTGACACTGTCAAGAATAATGTGAGTGGCATGGAACCCAAAAAAAGTGTGTTCTTCCCTGAGCCCTGAGTAGCATTATAGCTCATTTTATCAGGCTCTCAATTGTGAAACACGCTTTTTTTTCTTGAACCTGCAGGCAGAGGAAATGATTTATTTCACAGAATAAGGGTACTTTTATGCTTACGAGTTTGTCCTTTGCAGAAAAAAAAATGTTATTTACGTAGATAAACTCATAGGGGAGAACATGAAATCACTACTTTCTTTTATTTCCTCATGGAAATCTTGTGTGGATATTCTTGTTTTCTATTAGGGATGTAAGAGAAAAGAAGGGGGAATATTGCTTCAGTCTGGCCCACTTAATAGGCTTTTTACCTGGGCGCAGAGTCCAGAATGTCTGCTGGTGCCAGTGATATATCTGATTTCCAAGATTTGGTGCCTAGCAAAATATTAACAATGATGCAAATTTTGTATTACTTCGTTCTTGTTTATTCTTTTGCATATATTTATCTATGTTTTCAAGACAAAACAGTAGTGTCTCATTCAGGGGATTGTTAATTGGATAGAGAGCCTTTCACCTCTGGGTCAGGGGCTCAGATTTGTTACAGGTCAGTACTGCCTGGGAGTTGCTATCATGTGACAGTTGCTCAGTGGCCCTTATGAAATGAGTTAGTGGTCTCAGTTCACTGTCTTGAGAACAGGTGTCTTCAGCACAGTTCAAACCTGAGGTGCCAGTGCAAAACCAATCGTTGGTAGAAAATAGGAATTGCACTTGGATATAATGCTCACAGTTTGCATGAACTTAAAAAAAATCAAGGGAGCAAACAGACATGTCTAGATCCTCAGCTGATGTAGATTTGGCATAAATAAATGAAGTGTAGCTGCAGTGATATCACCAGCTGATTGAAACAGAGCTCACTGTGGTTGGACTGTTTTAGTAATCTAAAGGTTACGGACATTACAATAATATTTTAAGTAAAGATAAAAATTATAAATCCAAGTACCTTAGAAACAAAATCACGTTTAAAACAAATTCAGGCTTCCTGAAATTTGGAATAGCATTAATTCTTCCATCTTGTGATGCCCTGAGATAACCATACAGTTATGGTTAATGGATTTTACTGTCTGTCGTCCCAAAGGAGATCAAATTGGATTCAAAGATACATTAGTCTCCAACTTTTAATGACTCTTTGCTTTAAATGGCTTTGCCTGTGCTTCTGCCAGGCAACAGACCCAGGCAAGCCATTCTGAATTGTTGAGGCATGGTGATGGAAGAAGTAAAGACTTCCACCAAGGAAGCTCCTAACACTAAGGGACCATAAATGTCTCACAAAACTTAAAAACCCCCAAACTTCTAGAAGTTAAGAAATAGTTTAGTTATCTCTGATATCACTGAAGTCTTGTTTAAGAGGTGTCTCAGTCTCATCTGACAGTGTCCAAGAGAAAGTAAGAGAACCATTTGCTCTAGAAAAAAGTAGTTCTGTTATGCTGAGATTTTGCTGTAGCATTTAAAATCTGAGTTATTTTGGTACTTAGTTCAACAGGAAAAATACAGTAGCAAGCGTGTCTTAATTTTGTCATAGAAGTGAGCCTGAAGTGAAATATTCATAAATTTTCCAAAGTAATTCCGTGCTTTATTAAAGAGCATATTCTCTATTTGTACAGGGTGCATCATGGAAAGAAGTTCAACTTATTTGAAATGCAGACTTCAGCCTTAATTACAGAGTAGTGACTAGCACTTCCATTGCTTTAGGCTTAAAAATGATGGAGGCAGAAAAGTAGCCTCTTCTCAGTAATTGCTTCTCTTCACAGTCTATAACTTCCATTCTCTTTCTTTAAATTAACTATTCCCACGTCTGGTATAATTTAGGGAGCAGGCTAACACACTCTTGTTGCTTTTCTTTACCTCAGAGCTGCTAGATGAGGGGACAAAAAGGCAAGCAAGAAAAAAAAGAGAGAGGATTGAAATTAGGATAGAGGATAGAATGAGTGGTGAAATGAAATTTTTACAGATTCAGTCTGTGCTGAATGATTCAGACTTATTTTCTGCGAACCCTGGTTGTTGGTTAAGGACTAGAAGACTTGTGAGATGTCTTAAAAAAAAAAGCCAATTATCAAAGTGTTCTAATCCTCTCTAGTGTCAGATTCCTTCCCAAACTTGTACCTTGTGCCATTCATAGCTTACTGACTTAGTATGCTGTTTGTTTTTCAAAGTCTGACCTGATTTACTGTCTAGGAAAAATTAGGGCCATGATGATACAAATACAGTGTTCAAAGACATTTACTTCAAAAGGATCAGTTTCAGTATTTACAGAACTGAAGGTGGTGGGATTCAGCTACAGATTAGTCCAGCCATTAGAAAAGGAGGCAAACACTGCTTGTGCAAATACTTTCACTATATCTAAATTGAATAAACTGAGGCTTTGGAAGAAGGAAGGGTAAAAATTCCAGCTGCCTCCTTTCGTTCTAGCTGAAACTTGGAGGTACAAGGGTGTAGCTAAGATTACCTTATTCAGTCACCCAGAAAAACACACCACTTGAATGCACTCTCTGAATAGAAGGCACAATGGTAATAGCAACGTCACACAACAGAATGGCTTCTGCCAAATCGCCTTAGCCTTTCTGCATGATCATCAGGATCAGCAATCTGTTAACCAGCCGATTCTCCAGGTTTTGCTGTAGCAGTATGCTTTAATTTGAGATTGCTCTTGCACATACACAAGAAACAGATAATTCTTGAGGGATGGTTTAAAGAGGAAAAAACACAACAAAAGAAATGTCACAATCCAGAAGAGCCCAATATTGGAAGGTGAAGGGAAGATTAAGAAGAAATTGCCTGTTACAGAACTTCATTAAAGCCATTTATTAGCTTTGTAATGCCTAACAGTCTTCTGGCTCCAGAGTTTTTTTTCATATAGGGGGTGGATAAGGGCACATTTCACTTTCATTTGCATTTTTGATCCCTGCTGCTCTGTTTATGGCATTGATGTTATTCATACAGTCTTTGCAATATTAATTTTTAATTTATGATGCTCATTAGGAGACACTTAGAATAATTATCATTTATCTTGATATATTATTTACTAAGACTTGCTGTCATGGTTAGGGACTTGTGATTAGTGGAAGGGGAATAAAAAGCAGTTCCAAAAGGTGCTTGGCTGAATGGACTGAGTCTGAGAAAATGGTTGTCACCACCAAAGGCCTGAAGTTCTAATGTCTAAGCAAAAGACTTGCAGCACCTAATCAAAACTCAGGAGGAACCTTTGAAGACAAGACTGGGACAGTGCTTAATGAACCTGCAGGATAATATTAATGAAACTCTCCTGTAAACCACCAGCTCATCAATTATTCATTCTGCTTTTGTCCTGGTACTTTACTGTCTTCTCTTTTTGTCTCAATATGATTACCTTTTTTTTATTCCCTGTATCCTCATTTTTCTTTTGTGGTTTTGCTGATGTGTACCCCTGGTAGCACTTCCTCCCTGGGAAATTCTGTTTCTTGAGGTAACTGCACAGTATCCACAGGAACAAGATAGGTAAAATGCACTCTTTGAAGTCATTTGGATAAGCGTGCTGCATTTATTAAGACTTAGTAAACCAGATCACTACATGACAGCCTTGGAGAACCTGATTTGTTAAAGACTACGGCACTGGAAACTCAGAATAATTTATGCAGTTCTTAATTAACTTTTAGGGTTTAGTAAGTTATTGTAATACTATATTGTTATTATATGTCAAAACAGAATTTCAAATAGTAATTACCTACTAGGAATATATAGACATCCTCTTTCCTCTTCCTCTTCCATAACTGTCCCTCTTATAGGACTTCTGAGAATCCCTGCCTTTAGTTTCTGAGTTCCCAGGTTGTTTATAATGTATGTTTCTGCAGAAGAGAAGGCAAATTTGATGTTTTGGAGCCTGATAATTGCAACTCTGCATCTGAAACCAGTAATGGTATTTTTTACTCTGTTTTATTTTGTTATTTTTAGACTTCCTGAAAGGGATATTATTTCTGTTTGTTTTCTGTTTGACACCAAAGCAGGAACAACAAATTACTAATTTTGTAATCTATTCCCCAGACCCTTGGCTTTCAATTTTTTGAACCATTGCGCAGCAGCAGTGGAATTGTATGTAGAAAACCTCAAGGGCCAATACCATCAAACACCTTTGAGACACATGCACCATTCCCTGCCTCTTTTCTGTTGAAAATCTTGACACTGCGACTAATCTCAAAGGCAACCACTGTATTGATAAACTATATTTTCTAGGGGGAAGGATAGGGAAGGAATTAAAAATGATGAGGTTCAGCAATTCTGACACTTTTTTTCTCTTCCACCTTCTGGATTTTGCATGCTTGTATTTAGAATGTATTTATATCAGAAGGGGAAAACAAAAAACCCTCTGTCTGGTGTTATGGGAAAGCGTATGCAACAGTCAGTGATGACTCCTTCAAAATAGTGTAATAAGGACAGCACACAATGCTGCAGCTTGGACTTATGCTATGTAATTTATGCTTTCATCTCCAAGCCAGTTTAAAACCTTACCAGAGTAATCTTTGCAGCACTCCTGTGGACAAGGCACATAGACATTGTTAGTCTCTTTGCTATGTTGGATCAGAACTTCATTAGGCCCTGGGATGCAAATACAGAAAGGCATGAGAGAATGTATTCAATACACAAATCAGTAGTTCATGTTATTTTGCACCCTGTTGTAAATTCAGATCATTTTGTAAAGAAAGCACTGCAGAATGATGATTTCTGCCCCTTCCCCAGAAAGACCAGCTTTGACTACTGCTGTAAATAATTGGTGTTTAGAGTTAGTAATGTGCCAAACCTGAGAATATTTATCTGACGATATTTTTTTTCCTCACTAATTGACATAATATTCCCAAAGGGTTCCCTTATTTTTATTCTACATTAACTCACTTAGATAGAATTTTAAAAACCATTAACATAGTTTGGAGATGTAAATCCTGTGGTCTGATATGAGATGAGCACTCAGAGCTGTAGCCTGACCCAGGCATGAGCGATGTGACACATGTACATGTCAAACTGCAACCCCACACAGGAGCTAGCTTGTCTCCTGGAAACCTTATAGCTGTGTTAGTGTAGCATGCTCCTGGATTCACTGTGATGGAGCAGGGGCATGAGGAGGCAGGCAGCACTACCCTTATACAGTGATAAATGGAGGTTTCCTCATGCCCCTGTGCTCTCTCTGTAAGCAGGCACCAGGATTTGAACAGCCCGTCTGAAAATGAGTGTTGGATTAAAATCAAGACTCTCTAGATTTTTCTAGCCATTCCAGCTGGTTGTACAGGGTTTCATTCATCACCTCTAAAGAACATTTTTGGATTAGACTTACATCTTTCCAACCAAATCCAACCTTAGCTGCTCTGGTAATTTAATGTTAGAATTGCAATTTACTATAAACCTTCTTAGCAGGCAGGTAATCAACTAAACAGAGTTTATTGCACAAGCAGCTGTTCAGCAATCTAATATTATTATTTTTTTTTTACTTGTTATTTGCAGCTGCAGAACAGGATAAATCCACATTAGTTCCAGTCTGCCTGACAAACAATCTCATCTCTGACATGTTCTAATTTTCGATAACTTTCAAGATCTGGCTTCTGCAAACTATGAAGCACATAAATTGAACAAAATAACTTTGAATAAAACAAGCCTGCTTAGTTTCTCTGGTTTACATGCTGAAGGCTTGGCAGTTATATGCCATGTTAGTGATTTCTTTCTGTTTGTTTGTTTTTTGCTTCTGCTTTTGTTGTTTGTTTTCAAAAAAGGGTTTACCTGTGTTTGGCAGTGGTTAGTGGAATTGCTAATGTTTTAACATGATAACAGGAATAACCCCAGGTGCTTATAGCATTTGTAACAAGGCACAGCAATGAGGTGAGATGAATAGGTGTGCTCTTTCTAAAGATGGTGTGTGCAGTAACAATATCGGGGCTTTTAAACCACAATCCTCTTTCCCTAAAGCGTTCCTCATGATCAGATTCAGCTTTCATTGAATATGGCAAGGGGGGAAAACTGATAGTGTGCATGTCATATATGAGCAAAGCATGGCATAGCTCTTTTAATGCTGGCCCTTTATAATCTTTGTAAGGTCTTGTAACTTTTCTGATTTTTGCCCAGGGATAACTTTTCCCTTATTTTAATATCTTTTCTTTTGTCTGGTTTGGCCAGTAATTGACTTAGTCCTTTTTTCATTTATTTCTCTGCCTCCTGGTTGTAGCATCTTCTCCCTGGAGTCTCAGGTTAGAAGTTTTCCCTTTTGTGAAACCATGACAGGTGCCTAATTGAATGATGAATGTCCCTTTATTACTCTGTAATTGAACTGCCAGCTTTTTGATTGGTTTGTGGAGATGCTCCACTCCTCATCAAGCACTGCGGGGGGCTCCAGGGCTGGCAGTCTGGGCCTACCCTCCATCTGTCTAATCACATTGCTCCCCTACTTGGGTTTTGGGTGGGGAGGGGGCTTGGGGGAAGGAAAGTCATAATAAATTATGCTAATTCGGCGTCGCTGTGACAATAGGAATATCGCACTGTTACGTGTGTGGTGGCGGCAAATGCGAGAAGACGTTTTGTCGTCGTGGCTGCCTGGCCTGACAGACCCTCAATGAAGATTAATAGCCCTCACCTGAGTGACAGAGCTGGGGATTGTGGGGCAGAGAGGGTCATTCATCATACTCTGACAGGTGTCATTCACTCCGACAGCCGCACCACTGTCGCCTGGCTAGTGGTTCCATTTTTCTGCCAGTTAAGCAAGGAGTTTAATAACATCCCCAGAATTAAAACTCATTCTTTGTAGCAGGTCTGACAGCTGAAAATAGGAAAATCAATTCTTCACATGTTATAGCACAGTTAACTGACTAGGGTTTTGACTTTAATTTAGTCTTTGGGCTGAATTTCAAGTAGGCTGC
Organism: Motacilla alba alba; assembly: GCF_015832195.1. Taxonomy (NCBI): domain Eukaryota; kingdom Metazoa; phylum Chordata; class Aves; order Passeriformes; family Motacillidae; genus Motacilla; species Motacilla alba. The sequence continues at coordinate 97,520,990 of NC_052018.1, forward strand.
TTTTGTAAGACATCATCTATTAAAATTTACCAATAGCACTAACTTCACTTTTATTATTGTGGCTGGATTAAAATGCAGCTTTTAATAGTGGATGTCATCTTCATTTGGTGCAAGCTCAAGCTCTTACAGCTCTGGTGAGGGATATTCGACTTCACCCTCATTAGAGATGTTTATAGCTTTTCTCTTCATTAATATTGATCCATTAAACTACAGAGAAAAACAAGACAGACACTAATATAAACCACTTTGTATCATTAAACTGTTTGGATTTCTTAGTTTCAGTCATTGCAGCAAGCTGAACAAAATATTTCAGAAATGAAAGAAAAAAAATAAGAGACAGCACAAACTTCTGGCTACTCTTGGTGGGAAGAACCAGGTTAGCCTTATGGCCCTGTGATGCTGATGGCTTTGTGCTTCCGAATGGGGCTGGCTAATCCTGGGGAAGGCTTGGAAATAGCCCCTGAGAAAACACAATCTCAGTATGTGTTTAATATCTCAGCTAGTGAAGCTAGGACAAAAATGTTTGTTGGCTGTTTCATTTAACTCATTAAGACTGCTGTAGCCAAGGGACAGGCATGACTAGCTGGAAGCTGTTCCACGGAAACATGAATGAAGAAGACAGATTGATGTCTGTTTGTGTAACCTGGGAGGTTTGTGATTCACCGGTACGACACTACCACAAAAAATGCAACCAGGATGCAGAGAAGGGTGAGACCAAGTGTTTCCAGTGGGCCTGGAAGTAGTATTGTTGCTGTATAAGGTCAGAATGAAGATGTATCCACAGAAATGTGCGTGGTTTGGGTCGATGTAATCTAGAAGGATTAATTCCATGGGGAGTAAGTGCCAAAAAAAGGCTGCTAGGGTGATCAGGAAAATACAGAGCTGTCTTATAAGGAGAGAACAAAGGACCCCAGCTTGTTTGGACTAACAGAATGAGGGCTGAGGAGGACTGTGACTGCTCTCTACAAATACTTCAGGAGAAGTAAACATGGGGAGTTGAGGAGAGGACTTTCTTGGTGGGACAGCCCAGGCCATTTCTTCCTGTCTGTGTTCTTATAAAGCAACCGTAGTTTGTCTCCATGTACATAATAAATCAAGAACTAAAAGAAATTGCATGTGCACCTCTCAGTCTCACTGAGATATTGTGGGGGAAATAAAGGTTTGGTTTAGAGGTGGTGAGGGAGGACAGGAATTTATCACACGTTAGGAATTTTTTTTCTGTCTCTGTTGCAAGTGGAGAGAGAGTATAGGACAGCCAGGTTCCTCCACAGACACTCATTCAGGTATCTGGAGTTACATGAGAGAAGACTGTATGCCTCGGTGGTGTAAATATGGAGTTCTATGCTTCTATTTTTTATAGAGAGCATCTTATAGTAGGCTTTAAATTCTTGTAAATTTTTCTCTCTACTCAATGTAAAATGTTAAATTTTATCCTGTGGAGGCTACTCTGCTTTGAAAGGAAAAATCTTATCCTCTGTTTGTTGTTAGTGTAATTAGTGAGCTGCATTTAAACAAACAGTGTAGAGGTAAACTGGATACATACTGTAGAAAAGCAATTTGACTATACAAATAGATAACATTTTACAGGTTTCTATTTGGTCTTAGCTGATTGTGTATATATGTGGTGTTTCTTTCCAGTGCAAAGGAGAGGCAAGAAGTGGTTGTTGTTTTGGGTTTTTTTTTTTCTGAAATCATTAACAAATGGTGTCCTCTCTAGTTCCTGCTGGTTATTGCAGTTTTTTGCACATGAGGCATTAATTAATAACATGATATTGGGCAGCCTCTGAGGTCAGAAGACGAATATTGTATGGATGACCCTGTACATGCATATAAGGGCAAAGGAATGTCTCTGACCAAGAATTATGTATAGTGGCATGTTTAGGACCTGTCTGACTCTTGAAAATTAAATAGCACCTTGGGCTTTATTAAGTTCCAGTTTTAGCCTGGATTGGAGGAGAAGGATCATCAGTGTGTTGAACTGATATGATAAATTGTTTGTAAGTTTGTTTTTATTATTTTTAACTGTGCAGCCAAAAACATGTCTATTCTGAATATTTTTAATGTGTAGCTATATGGTGTATGAATGAAGTGAAAACAGAGAAGTGGAAGGGCTTAGGTGTTTTCTAGTAGCATGATTGCTCTTGTTTTTAGTATCACTCATAGAAATGAGAATTGGTTTAAAATTATGTGAGTCACTGAATATTTGGAAAGCAAGTCTTTTCACTAAAGGCAAGTTTTTCATAAGGACTCTAAATAAAGAAATGCTTAAGAACCCAAATAAATA